>NC_031990.1:56236673-56300982 GCF_001879085.1 Nicotiana attenuata | reverse complement strand
ATCCCGGACAACCACCAAAATAATTTTCGACCTCCGGACCACCCAGAAGACCAAACTTTACCACCAATCGGTGAACCATACTCCAGTCTGTTCCCGAAGCTCGGTCCATATTGAACCTGCTGCAAACCCATTTAAACCCAAACAGGGCAAAACCCGGCAATTCACCATCTTATCAGCGGGACATCTAATGTGCTTATCACTCAGGAGCCGAAGGGGCATGCTACAGACACTGTGACATTTGAAAGAAGCCGTGGAAGACTGATAGAACAAGGAAAAAAGTGAGTTGAGGGATGAAGGAAGCCGCCGAAATGGTGGACCAACAATCCATTGCCCGCTCACAACAAATGGGCCGATTAATTCACCATGATTTGTGAAGGACAGGGAGTTTTGATCCGGCCTTTGAAAAATCCATAATGCTATTGCCGACGCAGAAAGAAGCCCAAGGTACCCCGGAAGCAGAAGAAATTGGAGGGAAGAAGAAAAAAAGCTGTCAAACTGAGCCTTGAGAAGAAACCTGAAACAAAAGCAGAGATGGGAAACCTGCTTAAGAATTGGAATTCTCTATTGTATCCGCAGAGGACGCAAGAAAAACACTAGTTGGTCAGTGCTCCAAAGAGTGAAGTTAAAATAAAAAAGGGAAACGCAAATGTATGTGCCAAAAGGAGCTTATGTGGTACGGGGACAATTAAACCAGCCTCGGCGAATGAGCCAATGGTTATTGGACGCGTACCACAAGAAAAGCAATGACAGGGACCCCTCTGTGTTGCCATGGAACTATCAGCAATAGTGATGTTACATACTTAAGGGCAAGAAATTTGGGGGAACTTCCAGGGAAAAAATCTCTGTTGATAAATATTCAAATGTAGCAGGAGGTGAAACAATGCCACACGAAAGCGCTTTCGTTCCAAGAGCCAAGTGATTGCTGAGAACAGAAGCCTTCTTCCAGAAGTGAAGATGCCTGATTATGAAACAGATGGATCAATTTGAGGAAAATCCTGAACAGGTGTCCTGCTATCATTGGTGACGAAAATCTCCGAACATCAGAGATCTTAATGGGAAAACTTTGAATGAGGCGTAGTTGCCAATTGAACTTCAAGTCTTTGAACAACTCGAAAGATATGCAATAGGTTCTTCGCCGTCAAATCAACTCTCTTTTAGTAAAAATACTGCCTCCGGAAGGCGCAAGCTCACAACAAAGCCTTGCAATCTTGCTGTCAAGTGTGAGGTAGTATGTCAAGCGATCATGGTGGATTGGAGGCTCGGGGGTCGAACATCTGCCCACTCTCCACAATGCAAAAAAATGGAAATCGGGACGGGAAGGTTTCGTCTATAACGTTTACTGTGCAAGCTTTTGAATTGGCATTAAGGAGGTGATACCCCATCGGTTGAAATGATCTGATATTAACCATAGCACGGTGGATTTTGCGGGTGACTTTCCAGGTATCTTGACATGGATACTCTATACAATTTATCTTCTGGGAAGGCCTTTGGATTACATGTTGCGGGGAGCCTACCCTCCACCCTCCACTTAAATGGTGAAATTCGAATATGAAGATAGGGAAATCTGTCCACGGAGAAGACGGAGCAGTTCCATTTATCGTGGACCCATCTATCCATGTTGAGAGGTCGAGGAAGGAAGGAGATATATTTTTATCAAGCCTTTGAAATGTGTGGCCAGATCAGCACGAGTAGGGAAATCCTTGTCCTCGGCCTTTCTTGTCTAATCGCTTCAAGCATGGTGGCCAAAGAAATGATTAGGACACGGTTATTCAAACCAGGAAAAGGGTTGGAAAAGTTTTACAAGGAAATATCCGAGCGGTAACCGCTGCCACAGCAGAAAAGTTTTTCGGGATAGGCTTCCACCCACCCCAGATGAATGAGAATGGGCAAGGAAAGAAAGACAGAGAAGGAGGGTTCTGCCACAACCATTGCCACATCTCTATGATACTTTGTCAAGCCCAAGTATAGTCAAAGAAGAGGACGATCGAGGCTGTCACAGCCGAGGAAATCGAAAGATTATATAGTGGAGATATGAGGACAAATGCTTTATTGAAACCAACATGGTCCAGCCGGCCGAGAGGGCACTAGCACCACTGAGGTGTTACACATGGGACCAAGCTCCAAGCTTCTCAAATACTAGAAAGGCATACGCCATTTCCCGATCAGGCGGGAGGTCCCGATAGACCCGGTTCCTGCCACTTTTTCTGCATCCCGAGTTATTTCCAGGGTGTAACTCGGATGTTTCCTGTAGTTTTTTGTCTTTAAAAATTCCCGAATGTGAACCCATGTTATCTTTTCAAAATTCCAAAAGAAATTGAAAATCAATATTCATCGTTTATTTTTCTTTATTCTTCCGATTTTGCTATTTCTCTCCTTTCATTTCTTTCTCTTCAGTTTTAATAATGCAGCTTTAAATAACATGACATTGTTGCGGGACTTCATGCCTAGATCCCAAAACGCGTCAGATTTCGAAAATAATGAATCAAGAGTCAAAATGCAAAGAAAGGTAACCTTGAGGAAATTAAAGCAAAGAATTGGGACAATTAAAGAAAATTGGTTCGCCGGTTTGGAAGGTCCATCACATTACAAACAAAAGAGTGTGCTGTTACTCAGGGCACATCCGGGGCAGTTGTTACCAACAAAGATGGCCCGCGGCTTACAACAAGAAGGTTGCGATCCCAGGGAATTTTGAAGTGGGACAACTCGTGTTAAGACGCATTTTCCACATTCCATCAGGAAAGCAAAAGTAGAAAATGTTTGCTCCTAATTTGGAGGAGGTCCTATAACATCATAGAAGATTATTTGCCAAGAGGGCATTGTTATCTGGGAGACATCTGAAGGCAATATCCCGAAGCTGAGCTTGTGGAAATGGCAGAATCACAGTACATAAAAGGTACTATGTCTAGATTCTCGTGTGGTGACGAACTATTGTTCAATGAGATGACGAAGGGGCTTTCATTCCCGGCTATCCAAACACTATCAATCTTTCGACGAACCCTGAGCCAGCTATCCTTCCTTGGTTACCCCTTTGGGAACCCGAAAGTATTATTGAAAAAAGAGAAAAAAACAAAGAAAAAAAAAGAAAAAAAAAAAAGAGAAAGAAAAAAAAATATGAAAAAAAAGAAAAGAAAGGAAAAGAAAAATATGATGAAAAGAAAAGAAAAAAGAAAACAAAAACAAAAAACAACAAAACCAAAATGTTTTCCTGAACTACGTTTTGACTTGATCGAAAGGATATGTAGGCAGGCTCTCGCCTGGTTCAGTATCACACCAAAAACAAGAATTCCAATTCCCCAAAAGATGAATTGGGGCAGATGATATAATGGTATCGGCAATGAGATCCGCCGAAATGGTTCCAAAGTTGTAGTTCCGCCCAAAAATCTTTTTTACCCAACAGACCCGTCTCAAAGTCCTTCCGATCAATTGGCAAAGGCAGGGAAGTGAGAAACGTCATTGTTGGGAATCTGACACAATGCAAATTGAGAGAAATAAAATGACAGAGTCTTATCGGTGAAAACCTTCGGGCACCATTAAGGCGATGTGTAGAGTAGAGAAACTGAAATGAGAGGGTCCGCTTAGTGGGAAAACTCGCAAAGAGGCAGCTATCGGGGCGGACGGTGGAGAAGAGAAATGAGAGAGGTCGCATGGCGAAAAACCCGCAAAGGGGCTGTCGGCCGAAAAGAAGACATCTCCATCACTAAAAGAGTCCTGGCAAGGTTCCCTGGTTTTGAAATGCGGATCATATGGGTTCACGGGAAAGCTAGAAAGTTTTGTGTGGGTCGGGCGTCCAGTCCAAGAAGCATGTCAATGTTCATTTAAAGCCAGCATGCACCCAGATAAGTCCTCTTTTCCCCGAAGGAACGCTTCTCTTTAAAATCATATGCATATGCCTTTTGTATAACTTTTTCTTTGAATCCCTTTCGGTTTAACTCTGATTCCGTAACTATTTCAAAGAAAGGTGGCAGGACCGGCTTCACAGGCTCCGCTGGTCAAGTGTAAGAAAATACCCAGCCACAAGCGAGTGCGTCAGGCCAATCCCGACTAACCATGGTTGGTTGATGCTTTCGAAGCAAAGACATTTGGAAAGGGGAAGTCAAAGGCAAAGGTCCTAGGAGCATAATAAAGTAAAAAGGCTAGAGACCACACGGCGAGTCATCATGAAGTCCTAAGGCTGAACCCGGTCGGTTTTGAAAAGAGTTCACCCTCAAGGCCAACAAGAAGCAAACTTTCTCAACGGAAATGGGGCCGGGGATCAAGCGATTGGGATTGATCAAGGCCACAAAAACCAACCCACCGTTTCAAACTAATAAATTGTTATTGTTGAAACAGGTGCAATCAAAAGCAACCATGCAAGAAGCAGGTGCAACCCAAAAGGAAATGAAGTGCGCAAGCGCCTGAAACAGCTTTGCGGCAAGGAAAACGACCAAAAGGGAAGTTTCCTCCCAAATTCTTTTCATGCGTTTTCTAAATAAAAAAGGAAAACATATAAAAAGAAGAAAAAAAATGAATGAAAAAGAAAAACCCCAAAAGAGAAACAAATCATGGTAGCAAGGAGCTTTTCTTTTCCAAATCCCAGCCAAAAAATCGAGTATCTCCCTGGCATAACCCAAGGAGCTTTATTCTTTCCAAATCCCGGCCCAAAAACCGAGGATCTCCCTGGCATAACCCAAGGAGCTTTTTCCTTCCAATTCCCGGCCAAAAACCCGAGGATCTCCTGGCATAACCCAAGAGCTTTTCTTCCCAAATTCCGGCCAAAAAACCGAGGATCTCCCTGGCATAACCCAAGGAGCTTTTCTTTCCCAAATCCCGGCCAAAAAACCGAGGATCTCCCTGGCATAACCCAAGGAGCTTTTTCTTTCCAAATCCCAGCCAAAAAATTGAGGATCTCCCTGGCAATAACCCAAGGAGCTTTTTCTTCCCAGATCCTGGCCAAAAAATCGAGGATCTCCCTGGCATTACCCCAAGGAGCTTTTTTCTTTCCAAAATCCCGGCCAAAAAAACCGAGGATCTCCCTGGCATAACCCAAGGAGCTTTTTTCTTTCCAAAATCCGGCCAAAAACGAGGATCTCCCTAGCATAAACCAAGGAGCTTTTTTTCTTTCAAATCCCGGCCAAAAACCGAGGGATCTCTCCTGGCATAACCCAAGGAGCTTTTTCTTTCCAAATCCCGGCCAAAAAACTGAAGATCTCCCCTGGCATAAACCAAGGAGCTTTTTCTTTCCAAATCCCGGCCAAAAATCGAGGATTCTCCCTGACATAACCCAAGGAGCTTTTTCTTTCCAAATCCCGGCCAAAAAAAACCGAGGATCTCCCTAGCATAACCCAAGGAGCTTTTCTTTCAAAATCCCGGCCAAAAAATCGAGGATTCTCCCTGGCATAACCCAAGGAGCTTTTCTTTCCAAATTCCAGCCAAAAACCGAGGATCTCCCTGGCATAAAACCAAGGAGCTTTTTCTTTCAATTCCTGCCAAAAAACGAGGATCTCCCTGGCATAACCCAAGGAGCTTTTCTTTCAAAATCCCGGCCAAAAAACCGAGGATCTCCCATAGCATAACCAAAGGAGCTTTTTCTTTCCAATCCCGGCCAAAAAACCGAGAAATCTCCCTGGCATAACCGAAGGAGCTTTTTCTTTTCCAAATCCCGGCCAGAAAATTGAGGATCTCCCTGGCATAATCCAAGGAGCCTTTTCTTTTCAAATCCCGGCCAAAAAACGAGGATCTCCCTGACATAACCAAGGAGTTTTTCTTTCCAAATCCCGGCCAAAAAATCGAGGATCTCCCTGGCATAATCCCAAGGAGCCTTTTCTTTCCAAATCCCGGCCAAAAAACCGAGGATCTCCCTGACATAACCCAAGGAGCTTTTTCTTTCAAATCCCGGCAAAACCCGAGGATCTTTTTCTTTTCGTCCCGGCATAACCCGAGACCCTTTTTCCTTCCGGCATAACCCGGTCATTTTCCAGCATAACCTGGATTCATTCACAGGATACACAATCCTGATTTGATCTCTTAGATATGTGTCACAACTAACTCACGAAATCTTTCTAGTAAAAACTGGGGTAGAAAATTTCGTTCGTTTGTTTGTTTTGGTATCTTAAGCAGGTCGACACAAGGTGTTGAGATGATCAATGAATAAATCTCAATCCAGAATCAAGAAAAGAAGAAAAGAACAAAAACAATGAACTCAAAAGTGAACCAAGTAAGGGTGGCGATTGCTCAAAACCAGATTTAAAGTCACAAGCTCCGTGATCCTATTTGACCTAATGCTGATGACGAAGGTAAACACCTACAACTTGCGAGCATCAAGATTCAGATCGAAGTCCACAGCAAAATCAGCTAAGACTCAAGATCAAGTTTCAAGAGAATTATAGATAGGAATCTTGTAACTCATAGGCATAACTAGCTTAGCTTTGATTTTCCTTTTGGTGTAATAAGGAGGTCAGCAAGCAGTAGCAGCAGCAGCAACAGCAGTGAATCACAGCTCTGGTAGTCCCAGCTTACCAACCTTCCCGAACTACACTGACCTGATTCCTTTTTAGCCAAGGATATGTAGGCCAACCTTTGAAAGCAGGTGCGGTCAAACTTTTTCAAAATTGCTTCACACGGAATATTTCAAACGGGCAAAAATCGCTGTATTTTCTCAGCTTATCTTTGCCCGAAAACTCTTCATGTTTCCGAGACAAGAGGGGGCAGCTTGTGACACGTGATTTTGGCTTATTGAATTATTCCCAAAAATTCAAACACAAAATGATTTCTCTCATTATTTTGCAATTTTGTGGCATTGTTATGACATTTTATGTTAATTGTTTGCATTTCATTTGTGCATTTTAATTTCATATGAGAAATATAAGAGTACACTTGCCATTTGCTTAGGATTTAATATCATATTTTAGGATTAATTAGTAGTTAAGGAAAAAATAATGAAAATAATAAAAATGGTCTTTTGCATTATTAGTTTTAATTTGCCTTAATTTGTGTTTAATTAGAAATTAGGCTTATTTGGAAATTAGAAAATATTTTTTAGTGTCCCTTTTGGGTTGTTTGAGTTTTAATTCAGCATTTAATAAAATCAGAAAAAATAATAAAATACAAAATGAAAACAAAACAAAAGAAATTAAAGAAAACAAATAAAAGGGGGCCTTAATAGAGACCCATGATTTGGGCCACCTTCAACGCTAGGCCCAAGCCAAAAATCACCCCCAGTGCAGCCCAAACACGCCCCTACCGGTCCACATGACCCTGCCCTGATGACGACAAAACGAACGTAGTACGAGAATGATACTACGTCGTTTGAGCTAGTTAATAACAAATCATATCCAAGTCGTCCATTTGCCCATAATCCAACTGTCCAAATTCATTTACACTAGTTGATAAAAGTGTCTGAAAATCCAGTAACCCTAAAAAACATATTTCATCTTCCTCGTACCCCTCTGTAACGTCGCCGTTCCCCACCATGTTCCGCCGCCGGAAATCGCCTCACGGCGGCGGCCGGGCCTCCATTTTCCGTCAAAATTACACCCCTTATTCTCCTACTCCTCCTCCTCGTACAGATCCACAACCCGTTTCCTCGAACCCCAACCAAACTCGTCGAATTCTTCAACCAAAGTTTTCGGCCAAAACTCAACCTTCTCCGTTCACCACCAAATTAACGCCATGGAACCACCTTGTCCTCCTCTATCAAACCCCCAAACCCCGTCCCTCAAATCTGGCCGGAACTCTTCGAATATCGATTTGAAGTTTCCGGTTCAAAACCCTAAATTCCCAATCTTGTCAAATTTCATACCCATGGTCTCCTCCTTCCCCTGACGGAGAATCCAGTGTCAATGGTCTCGAATCTCGCCAAGAGTTGGTTGATTTTTGAGGTGATAAGCCGGCAGAACCCTAGAGTCAAAATCATTGAGTTCATTTCAATTTTGTTTCTGTTTTCTTCTCTTTCTCAATTCCATGATTGTCTTGCTCCGTGAGTAGTTGATAGCATGAAATTCTTTTCAAATTGTCATTGTTTAGGGAGTAGGGATTTTATTCAAATGCTCCAAGTTTAGTTGGAGTTCTTTATTTATTATTCGTCAGTAGGGTTGCAGTTTGTTCATGTTAATTGATGCAATGTTATTTTAATTTGTTCTGTGGATTTGATGATGTAATTCATACCAACTCTAGGATTTTAATTTGAGTTTTGTTTTTGATTATTGAATTTGCTTTCGATCTGATTTTGGTTTGAGTGTGGGTTTGAAGATTTTGAAGCAATTTTTGATCTTTTAAGTTTGTGTTTTGAGAATAATTTGATTCTAGCTTGAATCTAGTTTAGTGCTCTAGTGTTTAATTGGAAACTATTTGATTAATTAGTTCAATTATTAAATCTTCTTAACTGAAATTAGAGTAGTTAAGTTTAAACTATAGTCAGTTGTTTAACTAAGACAAAAGGGGCTTGGGTGGGTCAGTAATTTCAGGGGCAATCAAGGGTAGTTTTAGGCATCTAAAATGGGCTGGTTTGTTAAGACATTGGTAATTTTAGGAATTCAAGTAAGGTAGTATAGGCATTCCATTAGGTAGGAAAACAAGCTAGAACACCCTGTAGAACGTTCTAGAAGGGGTCTTAGTGTAAGTTTCAGCATTTTAAAAGTAGTAACTTGAGAAACAAGTCAAAACTTTAGGATTAATATGCAATTTCTGAAAATAAAAAGAGGGAAAAATGAGTAAAAACTTCCACAACATTCTGCCCCCTTCCTTGATTATAAAAGGTAGGCCTAGTGCCTTGTTTTACAAGTTTTAGATAACCTAAAAATTCCCCCAAAATTTCCAGCCTCTAAAATTCCCTCCCAAAAACATTTTATGCAAGCTTAGCATTGGATTTTTGAATTTCAAATTAAAATACTACTTGATCTTAGATCTAAATTTCCAGAAAAACCACAAAAAATTAGCAAAACTCCAAAAAACTCAAAAACATTACTGTTCCATCGAAGTTTCTTCACAACAATTTTGAGTTTCATTTTAAAAGTTGAATTCCTAGCTCATCTAAGGTCAAAAAATGGTTTCAGCACTTCTGTTTTCAGTGATTAAGGTTTCTTAAGGTTTCTGGGGTTAATTTCGAGTTAAATTGGGTTTCCAAGTCAATTTGCTGGTTGTTGAGTTGTTGGGTTTCATCTGATACTAATCCTGGGATTGGAGATCAGTTTCGAATTGTTGCTGCTGATTTTGTTACTGCTGCTACTAATTCCTTCTTCTCCATTATTGTAATTCCCAGGTACATTTCCTGAATCCAAAGCAATGTGAATATCCAATTGAAAGATGAAACGAAGCCTGTTGTCTGATTTAGTCGCAGAATTTTGTTGTCTAGTGCTTGCGTATTTCGAATAGTTTCTTTTGATTCTATTGCAGAACTTACTGTCCCATGTTTGTGTATTTCGAATAATCTCCTCGATTTGTTTAGCGTCCACATTGTACATATTCTGGACTGTAATGGACTGTGGAACTTTAAGTGTGTGTTTATTCGTCTTAAAAACAACATGCCTTAGCGTAAGTAGTTTGATTTCTTATGGTAGTTTCAGTTTCCAAATTAGAAAAATGTCATGAACCCAGAGTTAAGTTTGAAAGTCCATGTGTATGCTCATATCCGTGCTAACTCAGGCTTGAATAAACATTTTAGTTTAAACATCAGTAATTTGGTTTTCTTTTAAAAATCAGAAGATATGTGTTAGGCTTCAACATAGACGTCAATAGTTTCAGATTAATCCTTTGAGTCCTATGAGCATTTGTAGTAACTAATTAGCTTGGATAAATCTGAATATGAAGGTGAAATCAAATGATAAATAACCCGTTGATATAAAAGTGTACATTGTGTTCCTTTGTTCCAAACGTATTGAATACACTTAGAATCACTATAAGTAATTTTAGCGGATCGTTTTTTTTTTTTTTAATTGAGATTCCGTCTGGGTTAAAAATCAAGGCTCAATAGCCCAGTTTCAATTAGGTGGGGCCTCCGCTCCACTGATGCACAGCCCAGGTCCGGTTCTGACCCCCTCTCGTTTAGGCCTGGGCGCAAGCCTATTACTGGCCAGTTATTTTTAAGAGCTGGATCATGATTCTTGTTCTTATTGGACCAAATTCGAAGCCCAAAATGCTGAAGGGTTTTATTAAGACTATGGATTTAATTATGTGACACAATTTTAGGCCTTCCAAGTTAAGTGGTACACTTGAATTAAGAGGCTTCCCTCTTGTTTAAGTGTGGACTTGAACTTGAGGCCCAAATGCTAATTAGTTAGGCCCTTTTAGAGACAAATTCAATAGAAAATCATAGTTTGCTTTAGGATATCTTTTAAAATAAATGAGGTGCGCCCCGCCAAACAAAGTGCATAAATTGCAGGGCCCTCTTTAAAGGCTTTATTAAAATACTTAGAATTTGGGGCGTGCCATTTAGCGAATTTCACGGCCCTCCGCAAAGATAATAACACGTTAGTCGCTTTAGGCGCGCTTTTTAATAATTTTACCTTCCTAAATATGGGTGTGCATTTCATGCAACCCAAATCCGAATCCAAAACGTTGAATAAAAATGTATCGAGGATCCGGGTGCATTTCATGTGACGTGATCCGAAAACACGTTTTTAAACGACGTTCACTTTCTTAAAATTTAACTAAAAGCGGTAAATAATTCTAAAATCGCACTATAGGTTTGAACATGTATGAAAATCAGATTTCAGCCATTTATAATAATTTATGCGATCGTGCTAGAACCACGGGATCTGGGGGTGCCTAACACCTTCCCTCGGGTCAACAGAATTCCTTATTCAGAATTTCTGGTTCGCAGACTCCAATTGGGAAGTCGAAATTTTCCTCGGTTTGGGATTCAAGTTCAACCGGTGACTTGGGACACCAAAAGCCAATCCTATCCCAAGTGGCGACTCTAAAATCAAATAAATAATCCCATTTCGAATAATGTCACTTTAAATGGAAAAACTCCCTTATACATTTATCCTTCGGGGTAGGTGTGCAAAAAAGGAGGTGTGACACCTAAAAAAGTGTAGTCTTTTCATTTTAAAGAAATTCTTTCCAAGAGTTGCCTTAAAAATCTGTAACGAGCCGATCGGTTGTTTTGAATATTTGCACTTCGCTCGCCAGTTCTCGGGCATGACTAGCCCCGTATAGCGTATTATGACTTATGTAAATCGTCGGTTTTGGTTTTCAGGATAATCGGAATAGATTTGGAAGAACAATTCTCAGCTTGAAGCTTTAAATTTGAAAGGTTTTACCGAGTTTTGACTTTTAGTATTCAATCTTGGATTTGGATTTTTATGATTTGGTTAGCTCCGTTAGGTGATTTTGGACTTGGGAGCGCGTCCGAAATGTGATTTGGAGGTCCGTGGTAGAATTAGGCTTGAATTGGCGAAATTAGAAATTTGGCGTTTCTCGGTTGGCAGTGGAAATTTTGATATCGGGGTCGGAATAAAATTCTGGAAATTGGATTGGCGTAGTGTCATTTGTGATGTGTGTGCAAAATTTTAGGTCATTCGGACGAGGTTTGATAGGTTTCGGCATCGTTTGCGGAATTCGGAAGTTTAGGAGCTCTTAGGCTTGAATCCGAGGGTGATTTGGTGTTGTGATGCTTTTTTGGGTGTTCCCAAGGTTTAAATAAGTTTGAATAGTGGTATACGACTTGTTGGTATTTTTGGCTGAGGTCCCGAGGGCCTCGGGATGATTTCAGATGGTTAGCGGAAAGGTTGGAAATTGGTTTGAGCAACTGAAGCTGCTGTTTCTGTCATTTCCGCACCTATGGATCGGGGACCGTAGGTGCGAGGTCCGCAGAAGCGAAAATGGACCGCAGAAGCGGAGAAGGACCGCAGGAGCGGAAGTTGGACCGCATCTGCGAGCCCGCAGGTGCGAGGCCTGGGGCGCAGGTGCGGAAGCTGGGGATTCTAAGTGAAAGGCGCAGATGCGGCGTTTAGATCGTAGGTGCGGTCCCGCATGTGCGTGATTTTGGCCGCAAATGCGGAAGTGCTGGGCAGAATGTACATAAAGGCTCCTTCGCGAATTTTTGGTCATTCTCCACCATTTTTTGCCGGGATTTGAGCTTTGGGCAGTGATTTTCAAGAGGAAACAAGGATCTTCAGTGGGGTAAGTTACTTAAGCTTTATTACTTGTGTTTATGATGATTTTCCCATTGTTTAATCATGGTATTTAGTGGGAATTTGGAGAGAAGTGAAGGGGTTAGGACTTGAGTTTTGGAGAGCTTTGATTGGGAATTTGAGGGACCATTTGAGATATTTGATGATTTTGGTATGTATAGACTCGGGAGTGAAAGGAGTTCCTAGTTTTGTGATTTTTGTCGGATTCTGAGACGTGGCCCCGGGGGGCTGGGTTCGAGCAAATTCGGGATTTTGGGTCTAATTTGATAATTCTCGTGTGGGTTTCATTCCTTTAGCGTATATTGATGTTAATATTCTGATTTTGGTTAGATTCGGACCATTTGGAGGCCGAATCGAGAGGCAAGGGCATCGCGGGTTAGAGTTTTGGCTTGGTTTGAGGTAAGTAACGCTTCCAAACTTGGTTCTGAGGGTTCGAAACCCCAAACTATGTGTTATATGATTAAATACTGAGGTGACACAAATGCCAAGTGACGGGCGTGTGAGCATGCACCGTGAGAATTGCGGCATGGATCATTCCATGGCACCGCTTAGTGACTCTTTCTTACTGATATCTCATATGTGATTATGTGATTAAGTTAATGAGCTGTAAATCACGTTAATTATCATGTTAGCGCTTCACGTCGATACTGTTGAGACCCGAGTGGTCGTTTCTTGCTTCCCTCTCATTAGTTTCACTGATATTCTAAACTCATCTTGTTCATGCGTATCATATCATGTCTCATTCTCGGTTGTTGTTATTGGGCACATCATATCATTGTTTCGGGCTTGTTTCATGGCATTGTGAGCCTTTGTGTGTGAGACTGAAGAGTGATGACTGAGTGAGGCCGAGAGCCAGATTATGAGTGACAGTTATGGGATTGGGCTGCACGCCGCAGCAAATTATTGATTATGCCTTCATTGGCTTGTTATAGCACTTGGGATGAAAGGAGCACCTCCGGAGTCTACACACCCCCAGTGAGCGCATTTGATATTATTGAGGGATGAATTTCCCTAGACATGGATTTGTCCGAAGTATTGATATATGGAGATGGATTTCTCCTCAGGGTTGGATTATCCTTGTTCCTCGGTACTGGATGACTTGAAGTCAGCGTTGTATATGTTCCGAAATGGATTTCCCTGGGCCGGATGGCCATATGTAGTACCGAGCGGTTGACCACTTGAGAGTGAGAGCACACAGTGCATTTTCATACATATCTGGAATTGACATGTAGAGATTTGCTGAGCTTTATACTTCACATTATTCGGATTGATATTTTGCTTTACTATTGAGTTGAATAACTGAATTGCCAGCATGCCTACTTTATTGTACAATTTAAATGTGTTATAAATGTGACGTTTAGTCTGTCACTACCTACCAGTCCAAGGTTGGACTTGTTACTTACTGAGTTGGTGTACTCACGTTACCCCCTGTACCTTGTGTGCAGATCCAGGTACTTTCGGTCCTAGTGGCAGTCAATGATCGAGGTTGCAGGCTTGGGAGATTGTTGAGGTATCTGCATGGCGTTCGCAGATCTTGACCCTCCCTCTCTATTCTAGTTGTGTTCCAGTTGTATTTAGTGAACTTTGTAGTAGACTATACTATTTCTCTAGACACTCATGTATTCCGTGACACCCTGGTTTTGGGAAGGTTGTATTGTAATATGAATATTTCTTTTATGTCTTAAACAGTTTATTTAAAATGATGAAAGTTTTTCCGCAAATGACTTGATTTTAGTATTGTGGTTTTGGATTGCGTTGAGTTGAGGCTGGCCTAGTTTCACGATAGGCGCCATCACGACCGGGTTGGTTTTGGGGTCGTGACAAAATCATAGTCAAAGACTCTACCCGAAGACCACAATTTAAAAGTGTTCCCATAAGTATTTTTGGCAACACTTCTCGGGCATAGTCTAAAATAAGTGTGGTTGTAAGCTAAATTTGTTGTAGTGTTGTGAGTGTAGAGCTAAGGCCAAGTCACAGAAAGCACATCAAGATGAAAGGCTTTGTCAATTTCTAATGGTTCTAAATGATACATTCATTGGTGTAAGGAGAAACATATTCCTATCCTCCCTTTCACCCTCTATAGGAAAAGCTTATTCTCTAACCATTCAAGATGAAAAACAAAGAGAAATCCATGCTACACCTGCTTATCCTGGGGATTCAGTTTCGTTTAATGCTAACAATCAGGGAGCAAATTTCAAAAGGTTCAAGGACAACAAAGGACAAAAGGGATTGCATCTCCCTGAGTTCTTCTCCTATTTCTTGGATGTCAAAGAAGAAAACCTCCATCTCACTTAGTTCTGCAGAGGCGAAATACCGTTCTATGCAACGAGTTGTAGCCGAACTCACTTGGTTTGTTCGCCTTTTTGAAGATCTGTCAATCCTACCTTTTCAGTCCGATAGTCAAGATGCACTTCATATCGCCAAAAACCTTATATTCCATGAACGAACCATACATGTCGAAATCGACTGTCACTTTGTGCGACAACAATTTCTTGCTGGCTTATTTCTCTTTCCTTTGTTCGATCTGATCTCAGCTTGCGGATCTCTTTACTAAACCTCTCACAGGTCCTCTTCATCGAAATCTATTGGGCAAGTTGGGTGTTCGTACCTCTCCCTCCAACTGGGGGGGGGGGGGAGGGGGGAGGGTGTTACCCTAATTTCTTAGAGTGATAAGAGAAGTAGTTGATGTTTGAGTGGCTAAGGTTTGGTTTGTCCGAAAATGTTGTCCCTTATTTGACCGGGTTCTCTTTTGATCTGTAAAGAGGACTTGGGCTTATTTTCTATTGGGCTTATTCTATTGGGCTCATCACTGGACGCGACTGAAATGCCCACTCTTCTAGAAGATCGGGATTCATTACGTATACAACCTGTAATATAATTATAATTATTTATTTTTTGTATTTATCTAGTTTCAGTTGTAGAGAATAAATCAGTTATAGAAGAGTCAATAGTAGAGTGCCACTTGGCTTTTCTGTTTTTACCCTAGATTATATTCCCTTCCTCCTTATATTTATACATCAACACTGTACAACAGAAATCATTCAATATACAAAGGAAAATTCTATATGTTATTTTTACAACTCTCTCAAACAGTAAGAAGAGGCAAATAAGCTCACATTGTCACAGGAACAAGCTTGTCAAGAAAGGTATAGACACCTCCATCTCAGAGTAGCGTACCACTCTAAAATAAATGATTTAGAAAGCTAACTAAAGTACAATAAATTTTAGTTATCTTTGGCTAATAGTGCCATTACTTTCATGGATTATTTGCCTGACTGGAATAGCAAGAAGTAAGTGAGAGTATGTAAAATAAATGATTTAGAAAGCTGACTGAAGTACAATAAATTTCGTTATCTTTAGCTAATAGTGCCATTACTTTCATAGATAATTTGCCTGACTGGAATAGCAAGAAGTAAGTGACTAATGTCGCCAATTGTGTATATTAACAGCAAGCTGCTCCGACTAATTGGATCCTGTTTTATAAGATTATTAAGAAGCAAATTATTGACTTTGTCCTCTTTCACTATTTGATTTAGAAATGAAATTAGGAATCTGTTCCATCTCATTCGGTTTTTTCTTTGTCGCTTCTAGGTTTTGAAGCACCACCTTAATCTGTCCTAAAAATGAAAATTCCTGGAATTAGTTTCTGCAATACCGTAAAGCTCGTTATGTTGAAGACAAACGACAACATTGCTTTGTGAGCTTGAGATTTTTTGTTCTTCTACATAGAGTCGATAGTTTAAAGGCATTTCTCTTATTGATTTGGAATTTCTAATAAGCAATATTTATTTTTATTCACTGTTAGGCTCATGCTATTTAATGTATTCTTGCTTTTTTGGTACTACTTTAAACATTTTACGAGCTTAAAACACTGTCTTTCGTGCCGGTAGCTAATGTATTCATTTTACCCCGATTCAGAAAATTACTTTATCTTCTTTAGTTTCTACCGAATTCTCATGTCTAAATTCAGGAGAGGAACCACAAAGCAAAAATATGCTTAATATTTGTTACAATCAACAAACAACTTTAGACTACAAATTGTTGGGCCCATGCGGAGCATGGGCAACGTTATCTAGTATAGTAATATGAATCAAACATCTACGATAATCCCGTATTATACATATAATTCTCGTATTATGGCATTAACCATGTTATCCCATGATTATTCTCTAGGATAGAGCTGGCAATATGGGCAGGGTCGGGCTAGCCCAGTCCAGCCCACGTGGGCTTTAGCAATTGACGGGTTGGGCTAGGCTAGCCCACCATTTTTATGGGCCTTATAATGGTAAGCCCATCCCAGCCCTACGTGGGCTGCGGGCCCCCACAGGCGGCCCATCATTTTTTAAAATGTAATTTTATAATTTTTCTTTAAGCTCTAACCTAAAAAAAATATTTAAAAGTTAAAAAAATCTTATTGGAAAAATTTCACAAAAACTTAATAACTTTTTATACTGTTCCAATATATCACAATAAATACTAAAAGGTAAAAGACAAGACAATATTCATTCACTAAAAGTCAAAACTCAAAATAAACTATTCAAGAAAACGTCCATGAAGCTTATGGGATATCCCACATATCATCTTCATCAAGTACATTTGAATTCGCTTGTGAGAAGGTTGCCTTAACATCTTCACTTTCATCTTCATATGCAATATTAATTAGTTAAATATTAAGAATAATTAAATTTTAAAAACTAATTAACGTTTTAAGACTTTGATCTTTTAATATGACAAGCTTAATAAACTTTAAGCTTGGGATACTCTTCTTGTTATTTTTAGTGTATATACTTTTTATATGTTATATATTTTAAATACATATTTTCATAAGGCCCACGGGCCGGCCCAATCCAGCATCAGTCAAGCCTCGTGGGCCATGGGCTTACTCGGGCCGGGCTTAAAAGCCTCGTTTTAAAATGGGCTCCAAAAACTCCAGCCCAGTCCTGCTAAATCACGGGCTGCGCTGGGCTGGCCCAACGGCCAAGCCCATAATCGACGACTATACTCAGTGGCGGAGCCACCTGTCACGACCCCAAACCCGATCGTGATGGCGCCCAACACTAATGCTAGGCAAGCCCGACCATTTACTCTCTCAACCCGAGCACAAAGCTCAAAACCAATTAATCAGATACTTAAAATCAAATATTAATACTCATAGTTGAAATACTCAATTAAAACAATACGAAATACTGACATAACTGTAACTCCCAAAGACCTGGGGTCATGAGTCTAGAGCCTCTAGCTAATACAGAGTCAAAAAAATCCTCAAAATAAGTATGTTCTAAAGTACGGAAATAATAAAGGGATAAGGGAGGAGTCGGGTCCTGCGGACGTCATAGCAGCTACCTCGACCACTCCTGGAATTCTGGAAACCAGCGGCTAGCTCAACTAAGCTCCCGAAGTACCTGAATCTGCACACAAGGTGCAGGGAGTAGGGGTGAGTACTACCGACTCAGTGAGTAATAAGCATATAAAATGTCTGAAGATAAGAAATCCACGAAATGCCACAAAGTAAAGCTAAAACTAACAGTCCAACACCTAACTACGAACCAACAGCAAAACAACTTCAAATATAGCAGTCAAGTATAATGTAAAGATGCAATGCAATGCACATGACCGCTACGGCGAGTAGCCCGATCCATTTAACGTCGACGGCGCTCACTGGGGGTGTGTACAGACTCCGGAGGGGCTCCTTCAGTCCAAGCGCAATATAATCATACCATTCGCTGCGGCGTGCAGCCCGATCCATACTCAGTCCACAATATGCATATGAGTCACGTAACAGATTCAATTAATTTCCCAATTTCCAATTTATTAAGGAGAATATATTTTAGATATTTAACTTCAGGAAAAGTGACTTAGCGTTTCATAACAGTGATTAAACACAGGACTGAGATCAATGATTATACAAAGCATGCTATCACAATGACATTCATCCTCTAAGGATGCTACAGATCGGCACAAGGCCCCAAACACGGCAATAAGCCCAGATATATTCAATACAGGGTGCGTATCAGTCACCAATATAGAAATATTCTTGTTTGGGATGGACTAAGTCTTAATCCCCAGTCATAACTAATCCCGCACCTGCCATGGGGTGCGAGTCACGCCCTACAATAGCGTCACAATGTGATAAGTCGGGGTTTCAAACCCTCAGGCCATCATATACACCAACTGCTCACCTCTAACCGGCCGTAGAATGGTCCGCAATGCCTTTTCCTTTAGTATCGACCTCCTCGCGCGTCGAATATAGTCAAAATCACAACGAATACATAAATATGGGTTAAAGAAATATAACCCAATCAAAAATACTCAAAAAGTACTAAAATTTACGAAGTTGGTAAAACCCGAGCCCCGGGCCCACTTCTCGAAAAATTCCGAAAATCACACCAACAGATTCCTCGTCTCGCCACAAGTACGTGCATATAAAGTTTACCAAAATCGGAGCTCGTTTGACCCTCCAAATTCCATTTTTACACCACAGCTTTCCAAGCCCTAGCTTGACCCGTTTTTAATGAATTTTCTACAATTTACATGTAATTTCTACCATAAATTCGAATATTTAGGCCAAGGAACTTACCTCCAAGTGATTCTCAGTCAAAACCCTCGAATTTCCTTGCTCAAAGCTCTTAAGAACGTCAACAATGGACGAAAAATATGAAAGGGTCGCGGATGAAATATTATTTTAAAACCCTTCTGTCGCCCAGCCCAGTTTTCGCTTCTGCGGTCCCGTAACCGCTTATGCGGGACCGCTTCTGCGGCCATATGACCGCTTATGCGATTTTTCATTAAAACTCAAGGGCCGCTTCTGCGACACCAATTTCCGCTTCTGCGGAAGCTCACCTCCTGGCCAAACCCGCTTCTGCGACCTCCTGTCCGCTTCTGCGGACACGCTTAAGCGAAAAGTGTCCCGCTTCTGCGGAACTGCCCAACTCCACTCCAGACCGCTTATGCGATCTCTTAGCCGCATCTGCGGAATCGCTTCTGCGGCTCCCTTTCCGCAGATGCAGAAATACCAAAAGCCAGGTGCACCAGACCGGCAACAAACATCAAGATTCTCCGTTTAACCACCCGAAATCACTCCGAGGCCCCCGGGACCTCAACCAGTAGCACCAACACACCCCAAAACCTTATTCAAACTTGTTCCAATCATCAAAACACTATCGTTAACATCAAAATCATCGAATTACCACGGATTCAAGCCTAAGTTAAACTAAAACTTCCGAAACTTGCATTTGATCTAAAACCCGTCCTAAACACCTCCGAATGATCTGAAACTTTTCACGCATATCCAAAATCACCTAACGGAGCTACTGTAACTCTCATAATTCCATTCCGACCCTCGGATCAAAATCTCACCTACCATCCGGAATTCACCAAAATCCAACCTTAGCCAATTCAAGCCTAATTCTACACCGGACCTCCAAATTCAATTCCGACTGCGCTCCTAAGTCACAAATCATACCCCGAAACTAGTCAAATCATCGGAAATCCATTCCGAGCCTTCTAACTCATAAGTCAACATTCGGTTGACTTTTCCAAACTAACCTTCTCATAAAGAGACTTATTGTCTTATTTCTAACCGAACTCTAACCGAATTACTTCAAATTCTCCAAACACATATAATGAAACATATAGAAGCATAAAACGGGGGAAAACGGGGCGGTAACTCCTGTAACAACGGGTCGGGTCGTTACACCACCTTATAGGAAATGACACCCCTTTGCAGGAAAAATATATTGTGTAGGTAGATAAAAAAATAAATTATTGTGTATATACTATATATTGACTGCTCTTAATTTTCTCGCATGTTTACTTTTTATATATTTTGACTCCCCTTAATTTCTTGGTATATTTTGACACTCACTAGCTCTACTCTAGGACACATGTAAAGGCTTGCTGTTATATTAGACCAGTTATATTTACTGCTACTTAATTGCGCTCTAGTTACTGGGTGCAACTTTTAAGAAGAATAGCTGGATTAATTGTAATGGCAATTGCATGTTTGAAGAGGGAAAAAAATTCAACTTTCTGGTCTCATGCAAATTCAAAAACGATTCGTTGCTCGATAGAAAGCCGTGATTGGTTGTAATAGGAGGAAAGCCTGAGTAGAAAAGGTGTCGCAAGCATTTATGATGTTTTAAAACATGTGTGTCATTAATAATTTCTTCAGACATTACACTCCTTTTGGCAAGAAAAAAAGCAGCCATTTATGTGGCGGTCAAGATTGTTCAAATAGTTTCTGTTGAGAAAAGGTTTACTTCTATATTTCGAGTATTTAATTTGTAGGAAAGTTTTGTCTTTAGCGCCACTTTATCTTTGAACTTTTTATAGTGAACCATGTCGATGTTAACAAAATATCAAGTAGGGTTCTATAAGGTTCACGTCTGATCAAGTAGATTTCTCCTTTTTGACATCGAATTTAAGGTGTAATGCAATTTTACAAGAACATGAATTTCTTTTTTTTTTATAAAAAAAAAACACCTGTTAGGCTGTTTTTAAATTGAAATACTTTATTTATTGTTTAAATCAAAATACGCTATTCGAAGTACATTTGACTTGATAGCAAATTGCCAAAAGCTTGTGGTTCAAAAAATCAGGATTGTTCGTTTGACTTGATTTTCTTGGTTGTGCAGTATCTAGAATATTTCTAATGACATCCTATGATATTTTAGTTTAGAGGCCAGAGTTAAATATAGTGCAGTTGCTATTATGTTGTCGCCTAATTCGTGCGTGATTTGTTGGTTATCCATTATAGCGTGCCAACTTAGAAAAAAATTCCCAAATCCTAACGACCTCATAATTTATACTACAAAATTTTCTTGCTTCTTATTGTCATACACCTGGCATATTATTTGCACATATAATGTTGGATTGTTGGTGCTAAAAAAAATGGTAAAAGAGCTACACGCTTTGAAATTATCTAAGTTATTGATACTTGATTCGTCTTCCTCACACACGATAATACGTGTTCTAAAGGTTATATGTCGCTCCTAATGGTCGACAACTCTTTAGTATTAGTCTTAAGAGGTTACCTTTTCATAGTAATTAACTCATGATATTTAGACCCATATAAAAATTTAAAATTGAAGCCTTTTTGGACCACATTATTGTTAGTATACTGTATTTGTAAAATAATTCTGGAAATATAAATGAACATAAACAGAAATGAACAACGAAATAACAGAAAATCAATTCGAGCCCACTGAATTCACAGTGTTTCCTTAAGGAATTTAATGCCCTCCTAGTACCCAAGGTTATGGATTATTTCCTCCCAGGATAGAACGAATTACACACTGGTGTAGTGGTACTTCAAATCCCAGTGTTTCAGCGAACACAAAGTTCGGTAGCAAATCACACTTACTGTTGCTTTGTTTGATGCTAAAAGTATGCAGAAGAAGGAGGAGAAACTCAGAAAATCGTATGGAAATTCTGAGCAGAATAGTGTTGTATTTATAGCCAAAGTTGGGCTGAAATCTTAAGAGGTGCAACTCTTCAGAATGGTTGTTTATGCAAAACGGCCACAGCATAAATGCCATTACATAAATGGTTATTTACTCAACAATAAAGAGGGAAAATAAAGAGGGAAAATTGAAGAGGGTAGTTAATTTTCTGTTACCAAAACAGAAAAACGGATTGGAGGATTTAATATTAATATTTATTTTAATATTAATATTATGTTATTAAAACAAATATTTAATAACATTTCTGCTAATATTTTACTATTAACAAATAAATTTGATCCAAAAAATTAATCAATGAATCATTTGACCAAATCCGAATCCGAATCCGAATCCGAATCCGAATCCGAAGCCGAAGCCGAAGCCGAAGCCGAGCCGAGCGAGCGAGCGACGACGACGGCGCGGGCTTGCCTTCTTCTCAACTCTTCAAGAGCTAGAAGAAGAGCAACTGCTTATATACCCATAAAAACCCTCTTCATCTTCCAATATGGGACAATATCCCTTTACCAAGGGGAAAAACTTAAAATTTCACTCAAAAATTTCATTTCCCTCTATTTCCCATTCACCCTCTTTTAAGTAATAAATATATTAAATACATAAAAATCCAACAATCCCCCACATGAATGGGGAATGGCTATATCACGGAAGTATGTATGAAAAACTGTGTGATTCGCAAGCAAGGATTAGTTGCATCTGGATAAGTAGGTTTCCCTTTGAACTTTCCGTAGTGAACTTATGTCGGATATACGATCAATCGGTGGATTTGATATTTTTGAACCGTCGAACTTTGGTGTATACCTAGACAACCACAAGTCACACAACCAACCCTTAACAGTCTTTGGTTCTCATTTTTGTGTTCGTTTCAGCCATGAACACCGCCTGGTTTCATAAGTGCGTAGAGAACTGGCCTTACAAAGTTCTCCTTGAAGCGGCTAACACTTCACACTTACATAGGTGATTCCTAAACGTGTCATCTCGTAGATACACTATTTGATATACCCCGTATCAAATTTAGAAATCATTAAAAAGCCTTAATGTTTTATCCTTTGTACTGAACATTGTCTCATCACGAGAATGGACCAAAACTTTAGTTGACGATGTTGAACCATCATTAATGACTTTGTTTGATCTCCTTGAACCTAGATCTTGGGATCTCCAGTCTTCTAGGTAGAGTTACCGCGACTATGACTTGTTCTCGGCCACAGTCCCATTTCCCTTGATGATTTCTCAAATACCTCTCTAGTTAGGCCTTTTGTAAGTGGATCCAACACATTATCACTTGACTTTACATAATCAATCGTGATAATTCCTCTAGAGAGTAATTGCCTAACGGTTTTATGTCTTCGTCGTATATGACGAGATTTACCGTTATACATAACGCTCCAGCCCTTCCAATTGCCGCTTGACTATCGCAATGTATGCGTATTGGTGCCAACAATTTGGGCCAAAATGTAATATCTTCCAAGAAATTCCGGAGCCATTCAGCTTCTTCACCAGCTTTATCCAAGGCTATGAACTCAGCCTCTGTAGAGCAGGCAATACAAGTTTGTTTGGACGACTTCCAAGATACCGCTCCTCCACCAATAGTGAATACATATCCACTTGTGGACTTCGAATCAGTTGAACCGGTGATCCAATTTGCATCACAGTATCCCTCAATGACCGCAGTATACTTACTGTAGTGCAAAGCAAAATCCTGGGTATGTACTAAATACCCCAAAACTCGTTTCATGGCCATCCAATGAGATTGACCTGGATTGCTCATATATCGACTCAATTTACTTATAGCACAAGCTATATCTGGTCGTGTACAGTTCATGATGTACATTAAGCAACCCAACACACGAGCATAATCCAATTGTGATATGTTTTGGCCTTTGTTCTTTGCTAATGCAAGATTCACGTCAATTGGAGCCTTTGCAACTTTAAAGCCCAAGTGCTTGAATTTTTCAAGTACTGTTTTAATATAATGAGATTGTGGCAATGCCAGACCTTGAGAAGTCTTATGGATCTTAATTCCCAGAATTAAATCAGCAACTCCCAAGTCTTTCATATCAAACTTGCCAGTTAGCATGCGTTTGGTCGCATTTATGTTGGCAATGTCATTACTCATTATCAGCATATCATCCACATATAAGAAAACAATGACTATGTGATTTGGAACATTTTTAATGTACACACATTTATCACATTCATTTATTTTAAAACCATTTGACAACATTGTTTGGTCAAATTTCGCATGCCATTGTTTGGATGCTTGTTTTAATCCGTAAAGGGACTTAACAAGTCTATAGACCTTCTTTTCTTTACCTGGAACCACAAACCCTTGAGGTTTTTCCATGTAGATTTCTTCCCCCAACTCTCCATTTAAGAAGGTTGTCTTAACATCCATTTGATGAATTTCAAGGCCATAAACTGCAGTTAACGCTACTAACGTTCGTATGGACGTAATTCTTGTAACTGGAGAGTATGTATCGAAATAGTCAAGACCTTCTCGTTGTCTATACCCTTTGACCACAAGTCTTGCCTTAAATTTGTCAATAGTGCCATCATCTTTCATCTTCCTCTTAAAGATCCATTTAGAACCCAACGGTTTATTTCCAGGAGGAAGATCAACCAATTTCCATGTATGGTTGTTCAATATGAATTCTATTTCACTATTGACTGCCTCTTTCCAAAACAATGATTCCGAGGAAGACATAGCTTCTTTAAATGTTTTAGGCTCATTTTCCAATAAGAAAGTCACAAAATCTGGTCCAAATGAAGTAGACGTTCTTTGACGTTTACTACGTCTTGGATCCTCCTGGTTAAGTGTACTTTCTTTTGCTTCTTCCCGAGGTCGTTTAGATCCTTCACCAATCGACTCACATTCCTTTTTATACGGATATATATTTTCAAAGAACTCAGCATTATCTGATTCTAGAACCGTATTATTATGAATGTCGGGATTTTCTTATTTATGAACTAGAAATCGATATACTTTACTATTAGTCGCATATCCTATGAAAATACAATCAACGGTTTTCGGTCCTATTTTTACCCTTTTGGGTTTAGGAACTTGCACTTTTGCCAAACACCCCCACACTTTAAAATAATTCAAGTTGGGCTTCCTTCCTTTCCATTTTTCATATGGAATGGATTGTGTTTTGCTATGGGATACTCGATTTAGTATTCGGCTAGCCGTAAGAACGGCTTCCCTCCACAAGTTTTGTGGCAAACCAAAACTTATCAATAATGCGTTCATCATCTCCTTTAATGAACGATTCTTTATTTCTGCAATCCCATTGGATTGGGGCGTGTAAGGGGCCGTTGTTTGATAAATAATTACATATTCTAAACATATTTGTTCAAAAGGAGATTCATATTCACCACCCCTATCACTTCTTATCATTTTGATTTTCTTGTTAAGTTGCGTTTCAACTTCATTTTTGTGTTGCTTGAATGCGTCTATTGCATCATCTTTACTGTTAAGAAAGTAAACATAGCAATATCGAGTACTGTCGTCAATAAAAGTTATGAAATACTTCTTTCCACCGCGAGATGGTATTGACTTCATGTCACAAATATCTGTGTGAATTAAGTCTAAAGGATTTGAATTCCTTTTAACTAACTTATAAGGATGTTTAACATACTTAGATTCCACACATACTTGACATTTTGATATTTCATATTCAAACTTAGGCAATACTTCCAAATTAATCATTTTTCGCAAGGTTTTATAATTGACATAACCCAAACGTAACCCAAACGTATATGCCATAATTCATTTGACTCAAGTAAGTAAGACGAAGCTGAAATTTTATTATTATTTTCAACAACCATTACATTCCACTTGAAAAGGCCCTCAGTGAGATAACCTTTTCCTACAAACATTTCGTTCTTACTTATTACAACCTTATCGGAAACAAAAATACATTTAAAGCCATTCTTAACAAGAAGTCCAGTAGAGAATAAATTCTTCCTAATCTCGGGAACATGAAGGACGTTGTTCAAAGTCACCACTTTGCTGGAAGTCATTTTTAGAAATATCTTCCCACATCATTCAATCTTGGCCTTTGAAGCATTTTCAATAGAAATCATCTCATCGGGTCCAACGGGAGCATAAGTAGCAAAAGTTTCTTTAACAGCACAAACATGACGAGTGGCTCCAGAATCAATCCACCACTCTTTAGGATTGCCCACCAAGTTGCATTCGGAAAGCATGGCACATAAGTCATCAACATCATCATGCTTTTCAACCATGTTTGCTTGACCCTTCTTCTTGTCTTTCTTCGAAACACGACACTTCGTAGAATTGTGTCCGGTTTTTCCACAGTTGTAGCAGTTTCCACTGAACCGCTTCTTGCTTGGGTTGTATTTTGGTCCAGAAGCCTTCTTCCACTTTTTGTTCTCTTCAACAATATTTGCTCCCATTATTGTTGAGTTTCCACGGCCTATCTTTTCAGCAGCTTTGTTGTCCTCTTCGATTCTCAATCGAACAATGAGATCTTCAAGGGACATCTCCTTGCGTTTGTGTTTCAAGTAGTTTTTGAAGTCCTTCCACAAAGGAGGCAACTTCTCAATCATCGCTGCTACTTGGAATGCTTCATTGATGACAAGACCTTCAATGAAATTTCTGTTAGTAAAAATACTAAGATTACTACTTTCAACATCAGTATTAATTTGATTTATACCTTCAGCAAGGAGATCGTGAATAATCACTTGCAATTTCTGGACTTGGGTAATAACAGACTTGTTATCTACCATTTTGTAGTCCATAAACTTTGCAGCAACGAACTTCTTCAACCCGGCATCTTCGGTATTGTATTTCTTTTCAAGCGCAGTCCACAGTTCTTTTGACGTTTCCACGCCACTGTAGACGTTATACAAATCATCCTCCAGCCCGCTTAGAATATAATTCTTGCACAAAAATCTGAATGCCTCCACGCCTCAATCACGAGAAAGCGTTCAATTTCTGGAGTTTCATCGGACAACACAGGAACATCTTCTTTGATGAACTTCTGGAGACTTAGAGTAGTCAAATAGAAGAACATCTTTTGCTGCCAACGCTGGAAATCAATCCCGGAAAATTTTTCGGGTTTCTCCGCCGGTGCCAATGCTGCCGGTGTTGTTCGGCTCGTTGAGGCATTGGCAGTCACCATTGGAACAGCTTGGTTCACATTATCATTAGTCATTTATGTAAAAGAATGACACAAACGTTAAAATCACGTAGATTTTAATATAGTACAATACCACAAAGGCTTTACTCTCCAGAAACAATGAGTACACATACAGAAAATATATTAAATTCCTTAAGCTTGTTAGTATACTGTATTTGTAAAATAATTCTGGAAATATAAATGAACATAGACAGAAATGAATAACGAAATAACAGAAAACCAATTCGAGCCCACTGAATTCACAGTGTTTCCTTAAGGAATTTAATCCCCTCCTAGTACCCAAGGTTATGGATTATTTCATCCCATGATAGAACAAATTACACACTGGTGTAGTGGTACTTCAAACCCCAGTGTTTCAGCGAACACAAAGTTTAGTAGCAAATCACACTTACTGTTGCTTTGTTTGATGCTAAAAGTATGCAGAAGAAGGAGGAGAAACTCAGAAAATCGTATGAAAATTCTGAGCAGAATAGTGTTGTATTTACAGCCAAAGTTGGGCTGAAATCTGAAGAGGTGCAACTCTTCAGAATGGTTGTTTATGCAAAACGGCCACAGCATAAATGTCATTACATAAATGGCTATTTACTCAACAATAAAGAGTGAAAATTGAAGAGGGTAGTTAATTTTCTGTTACCAAAACAGAAAAACGGATTGGAAAATTTAATATTAATATTTATTTTAATATTAATATTATGTTATTAAAACAAATATTTAATAACATTTCTGTTAATATTTTACTATTAACAAATAAATTTGGTCCAAAAAATTAATCAATCAATCATTGACCGAAGCCGAAGCCGAAGCCGAAGCCGAGCGAGCGACAACGGCGGCGCGAGGCTTGCCTTCTTCTCAACTCTTTAAGAGCTAGAAGAAAGCAATTGCTTATACACCTATAAAAAACCTCTTCCTCTTCCAATATGGGACAATGTCCCTTTACCAAGGGGGGAAACTTAAAATTTCACTCAAAATTTTTATTTTCCTCCATTTCTCATTCACCCTCTTTTAAGTATTTAATATATTAAATACATAAAAGCCCAACAATTATTTCAATTAAGTTAGCTGAATTTTTTTGGGAGAAATTCAAAAATAGCCAGATTTATCACTAGTCGTTGAAAAATAGCCAAGTTTCAAAAGTAATCGAAATTTAGCCACTTTAAATCTGAGCGAAAACACTGTTCAAAATCCGGAAAAATACGCCCGCAAATTTTACGGGAGTTCCAGCATAAGTATGCTTGAACTCCCGCAAATTTTACGGGAGTTCAAGCATAATTATGCTGGAACTCCCGCAGATTTTACGGGAGTTCCAACAAGTATAATTGTCCAGTATAATATACTGGAGTTTGGAGCACTGGTGCTCCAGTCTCTCGCAAATTTTACAGGAGTTAGCAAAGTATACCGGTCCAGCATAATATGCTGGAGTTCGTACACAAATGTACCAGAACTCCCGTATATTATACTGGACCGGTCCTTGTTGCAGCAAAATAGTGGCTATTTTTCATTGACTTGATAAACGCTGGCTATTTTTCATTGATCAGTGTGAAAACTGGCTATACCATGATATTTTAACAATTTTTTTGAATACCTAGACAATGACATTGTGTTTATCCGACATACATAAATCCCGGGGGAATTTTAAGATATGGCTTTAGACGTGGCCGAATCCAACATCCACATACATTCAGCAAGTTTATAATAATGTTATATTCTGTATATGTATACATATTTCAAGCTGAAAGTAGTGGGTTCAATTGAACTCCTATATTAGGATCCACTTTGGATAGCCACTTTGGAAATGACTAACGTAGTGGCGTGTAGGAATTAAAAAGAGGGAAAAAAACTAGCATGTTGAAGAAGTCCAATTGCATGCAAGTTCTTGATTGCAAGTCTTACTAGTGTCCAATAGGGGTGTTCATAAAAACCCGAAAAAATCGAACCAAATCGAAAATCAAATCAAATCGACCAAAAAAATCGATACTTTTTGGTTTGGTTTTGGTTTTGAATTTTAAAAATCGATCATATTTGGTTTGATTTTGGTTTTAATTAAAAAAAATAAAAAAACCCGAACCAAACCGACTACAGGAGTAGCTATTTCAAATTTATTATTACACCTATATATGTATATTTTTACACAAAGTTTCAAAAATTTAATGGTAAATGTTAATAGTTCGCACTTTTAGTATAGTACTTTACCTTTACATTCTAGTTTGATTGGTAGTTTTCTTTTGTTAAGTGTAAGAATCCATTTCGTATTAAAAATAATATATTTTTAATTGAGTCCTTAAATTGTTCATCACTATTTGATTCAATTATCATCAATATATCTTTGTAAATAATAGATTTCTCAAAGGGCAATTGATTTGATAGTGTTACGTTGAAAATGTGGTCGCCGGAATATGTGTTTGGTAGTGTATGTCTTATATTTAAGAAAAAACCGACAAATAGCCGAAAAAACCGAAACACCGACTTAGTTGTTAGGTTTGGTTCTAATATTTGAAAAACCGACTTACTTGGTTTGGTTTCTTTTAAGGAAAAAACCGATCCAAATCGAATCATGAACACTCCTAGTGTCCAATATACGTAAGCAGAAATTCAGCTAAACTTTTCCTGGGGAGTAAAACACAAACTAAAAGTGAACAATATTGGTGGTTCCGTTAATACCGATAAAGGGAATCTGTTAACTATTGATCAGCAATTCAAAAAGTGTCCAGTGCTCGGTGACAAAGGTTAATTGAGTTCAATCCAATAACTTAACATTTATAAAGTGGAGTATAAGATTACAAAAAGTTATGTCAACTTTAATAGAGAGCATTTTAAGCAGTTACTCCTCCGGTTTATAATAAGTGACCAATTTAGTTTTAGAGAGTCTATTAACAAAATACTAAATTTTATACAAAAATACCTACTATGACTAAACTACCCCTAATTAAACATTTAATGTGAGGAGTAAGAAAACTTTTTAGGGATATGTACATAGGGGTTATTTTGTAAAAACAAATTAAATTCTTTCTTGATTACATAACTGGACACTTATTTTGAACCAAAATGAAAAAACAAATTGGTCACTTATTATGAACCGAAGGGAGTATATCAAAGAGCTCACCATCTATAATTTTTTGAGAGTCGAAAACTTGTGATTATAGTCTGTCCTATTCATTTTTTCTTTTACTGAGGGTCTATCAGAAACCATCTCTCTATTTTCTTAAATGTAGGGGTGAAGTCTATATACATACTACAACTCTGACCTAATGGTTGGTCGACAGATGAGACATAGTTTCTCAAGGTAGGGATAAAGTGTATATACACAATCCAGCTTTGGTGCTGGACCTGATGGTTGGTTGACAGATGAGAGACGGTGCCAACTGCCAAGTAGTAAGTTGCATGCATTCTTAAACAAAACTACTACTACTATAGTATTGTTGTAACAATGACTTTGGGGGTCCATTTTCATGCACGATCGTGGTGTCCCCCTTTTGACCGGCTTGAATCCAGGTTGTCCACCTACTCCTGGCTCTTCCATTTATTACTCACCTCTCCTCATGACGACTTCAATATTTACTTCTTTTCGACAACTACAACTCAAATCCCCAATTAATTTGGTTAGACTCCATAGGAACTAAAACATTCACTTATAGTAAATCAACTAATTTAACTAAAACAAGAGTACATATCACTTAATCGAATGATTAAGAGTCCGTTTGGCTTAGCTGATTTAAAGTAGCTGATAAGTATTAGGTACCGATAAACACTTTAAAGTGTTGAAACTGATTTAAAAAATAAGCAGTTACATGTTTGGATAAAAGTGCTGAAATTAATAATATGCAGCTGAAGAACTGGGTATACGCAGTGGCGGATCCAGAATTTTTAGATAGTGGGTGCTCAATTATTCTCAATTTGAAAATTGCTACGCAGACTGGGTGCTGAGTTAATATATTTGTGTAAATTACTAATTTTTCTGTATAAGTAGTAGTGTTGTTTTCAAAAGCAATGGGTGCTTAAGCACCCATGGTACCTAACGTGGATCCGCCGTTGGGTATACGAAGAGTTTTGTTTTAAAAAGAAGTATTTTAGGGATAGAATAGTAAATATTTTGGTCAAACTTAAAGTGCTTATAAGCTAAAATTTGATAAGTTGGGGAGACCAACTTATGGCTTTTGGCTTATTTTTGGCTTATAAGCACTTAACTTATAAGCACTTTTAATTTTACCAAACGCGTAGATAAGCCAAAAAGTGCTTATAAGCCAGTTTGACCAACTTATAAGCTTAGCCAAACACCCTCTAAGTGATAAAAGTTTATATACTAAAAAATATTTTGCCTTCATTTGTTACGTGCAAATATGAAGTATGAATAAGTATTTTTTAAAACACCTCCCTAACTATAATTATTTTCTTCTTCTTTCATTTTTCACCAATATTGCCTTCCTTTACTCCAAAACACTATGTCTTATTTTAATTTTATTTTAAGTTGAGCGTTACCTGTTTATGAATGTGGATAACGTATTATTGAAGCTTTAATTTGTAAAAATTGCACGGGGCGCCCTATTTCTGCGCCCCTTTTTAACCTGTAGCCTCTTTGTCTTTCTGTTTGCACCCGTACCCACTTTTTAAAAAACTTCAGCTTCCCTTTCTCCTCCCCTTCTCCTTCTTCATTTTTCATTGTCTGGAAACACAACTCTGTGAGGAATGAGGAATGATATGGTCATACCATTGATCAGAAAAAGGCACCAATTTTTATCCAACAAAAAAACAGCAACACGAAAATCAAATATGTTGTAATATAGATAAAACATAGAAACCGTAAAGAAAATGGAGAAACTGATCATCAACGATCAGATATTCAAATGTTAAAAAGAAAAGTTTTCGAAAACGAAATAACATAACAACAAAGCATTTATTTTGCAATAAAAGCAGAACGCAAAATCGGATGCATTAGATGATCACAATACAGTTAATTGGATGTAATTGTATCTTCTTGGTGTCCTGAGCTGAAGTTAATTAGACAAAAACTTCAGCTCTATAGCTGAAGTTTTTCAGTTACAATACAAAAACTTCAGCTCTAGAGCTGAAATTTTCTAGTTACAACATAGAAACTTCAGCTCTACAACATAGAAAACTTCAGCTCTAGAGCTGAAGTTTTCCGGTTACAAAGACTTAAACTGGCAAACTTCAGCTCTAGAGCTGAAGTTTCCCGGTTACAAAGACAAAAAAGCTGAAGTTTTTCTTTTGTACTGGAAAACTTCAGCTCTAGAGCTGAAGTTTTTATTTTATAACTGGCAAACTTCAGCCCGGTTACTAAACAAAAACTTATAAAATAAAACTTCAGCTCTAGAGCTGAAGTTCGCGAGTTACAAAACAAAAACATCAGCTCTAGAGCTGAACTTCAGGCCCGGCTACTAAAATGCTGAAGTTTTGTGTGATTGCCTTTGCTACTTCAGCCCCGTGTGCTGAAGTTATGCGAAAAAGCGGGTACGCTTGTAATTTTTTTTTGCAAAGCGGGCACAGGTTAAAATGTGGCACAAAAAGCAGGTATAAATGCAAATACCCCCTTTAATTTTGATAACCTTGAATCAAAGAAAGCCCAAAAATGAAAAGATAATCTTATGTTTGGTCTGCACGCCGATCCGCACTCCTTGTTGACCTAAGAGTTGTCTGCAGATATAATTTGTATTTTCAATTATTTTGGTTTAGTTGCATCGAACGATAGAGTGGCTCTTAAAAATTACTAATACAAGATAAGACATCTTTGCCTCCACCTTCACACTTCAATTAGAACTCATGTTTGTTGTACGAAAGAGTCCATATAGAGAGTTAAGAGTCGTTTTGGTGTATTTATTTCATATTCATATTCGCTTGCCTTAAAAATTAATTTTGGAATTAAAAATGAAGAGACCAAAGAAATGAATCTGTAACTAATAGTCGTTGATAACTACTCTAAAAAGCAAGGCGTTTGTTTAGAGCAAGTTATAAATACTATAGTAGTACTCGACTTGTATTTTTATGCTAGCACCATTATTTTAACCTTGAAGAGGAATAAGAACAATAACTATAAGTGCATGGGAAATCCAAAGGAAAGAGACAGGAAATACCAACAATAAATGTGGAGCTTTGTGACTGAACCTAACGTAAAATACAAACCAATTTTTGACTTACACATTTATTATTGCTTGACGAGGAGGGGCCATGCCTCCATACCCTCAAACTTGTTTCAACAAAAGCTTATAATGCTGAGAAGCACAAGTGCACCAGTACAATAACAAAAATAAAATATCCAGTGTATTTCCACGATATAAGGTATGTGGAGGGTAACGTGTAATTAAGCAGAGCTTTTATGTTGTTCCGATAGACCCTCGACTTAAGAAAAGCATTTCTCAGCAGGTTTGAACAAGAAAGAAAAAACTATAATGAACAAGTTTAAAATACGGAACATGATAGTAGACTATAACTATGTATTTTGATCACTATTTGCACTCTAGATTTGCTGCACTTTACTGGTGTTTGAGCATTAAATGGTAGTAATTTGCTCTGATGAGTACTTTATGCTTTGCAGGAGCAATTCTGGGCTACAATGAGGTTAAGGGGCGTTTTGAGCTAATATGGAGCATTGAAGGTAAAGCAAAAGCTTATGGAGTAAATTGGGAGTTCATTCGAGGATCGAAGGAGGTTAGCGCACTTAAAAAGAAGAACGAAGAAGAGTGCAGAAAATTGCCCAGGTGCGCGGCCGCGCACTGGGCCGCGCAAGTAAGCCAGATCACCTACCCAGGTGCGCGGCCGCGCACGTCCTTTCGAGAAAAATTATTTCAGGGATAAAATTGTAATTCCAGAGGCGATTTTCCTTGACCTATATGAAGCCCAGCTCCCCCAAAAAGAGGGTATCTTAGTTTTTAGAAGAACTTTGGAGGCAAGAACAGGCAAGGAGCAAGACGGAAGATTCGGAAATGAGTTTTCATCTTTCTTCTTCCATATTTTTCTATTATTGGTGATGAATTCTTATATTATGGTTGTGAAAACAATTATGAGTAGCTAAACTCCTTATTCTAGGGTTTGATGGAACCTCTTGGAGGATGAATTTTTGTTGCGTTTAATATAAATTTGCCATTGGATTTTCTCTACTTGTTCCACTACGTAATTATTGTAGTTGGTTGAAGGGCCGTCAATCGGCTATGCCTATTTAGTGTGTATTACTTGGAAAAGGATACATATTTAGATAGTTGTTGAACAACATCACTCCTAACGTATATGAGGGATCAATACGGAGGGTTTAAATGTAGGATTAGGAATAACGAAACCTTGGTGCGATCTTAGTGAGCGGTAAACTAATGCTACCTAGCGTATCTCGGAAGAATACGTTTAGTAAATTGTTGTATTTGCTCGGAAAAGAATAACGACATCTAGAGTATTCACGATCGGTAGAGAGTATCTAGGCGAATTTATAGGAGATGTAATTGAGAGGATTCCGAGAAGAGGGGAAATCGTACCTAGACCTTTCCAATCTTGTCTACAACATTTGCTTTGTTAGTACTAAAATTACGGCTTTTTAATTACCTTACTGTTAGTTAGTAAACACTCAAATCATTATTCAATATTTTTGAAACTTGATTACTTGAATTCTCGCGAAACCAAAAGTTGTGGTTAGTACGTTAATTCCCTGTGGGATTCGACTCTAGACTTGTAAACCCGATTATATTTGCAATGACCGCTTAGTCCTTTTTAGGCATAGTTGGGCATGATCAAATTTTGGTGCCATTTCCGGGGAATCAACGGTGTTACTAATTACGGTTAAAAGAATTGTTAGAATTCGTAGTTTATTCAACTTTCTCGACTTGAAATTCATTATATTGAAACTCTAACGTTTGTAGTCTTGTGTGTAACAGGTGCATGCCTAGAAACTCCTCAAGAACTGGTGAGTTCTACGAAGCATTACCGGATCCTGAGAAAGCTTTCAAGGCACTAAATAGAGCAAACAAGAAAGACAAACAACAACAAAACTCAACAGAGAGAATCGAACTAGACATGGGTGACGTGATAGACAATCCAAACAACAGAAATAATGGGAATGACCCGAACAACCAGGGTGTGGCACCTCTTGTGCCAGAAGCAGCCTTTATGATTGGGCACAACCCACCGCTGAAAATCTAGCAACCGCAATTGCAGTCCCTCAGATATAAGAGAAATCATTTAAAATCACCAAACAACATGCTACATTTGTTGCAGAACAAGGGACTGTTCTCGGGGTCTTACATTGAAGATCCTCAGCAGCATCTGAAAAATTTCCTGTCGATATGTGTCACGCAAAGGCAACCAAATGTGACACCGGAAGCAATAAGGCTTTTGTTGTTTCCATTCTCAGTGACTGGAGAGGCTCAGACTTGGCTCAATTTTCTCCCCATAAACTCCATCATCACTTATGAGGAATTAGTCAAGCAAATTTTGAACAAGTTCTACCCACCCAATAAGACTGCCAAACAAGTTGATGAGATATTGAGCTTCAGGCAGAAACCAGTTGAAACATTGCAAGAAACATGGGAGAGGTTCAAAGGTATGCTGGTTAAGTGTCCACACCATGGCATTCCAGATCAGATGTTGGGGCAAAGGTTCTACATGGGATTGGCAGACAACTCGAAGGCCAACGTTGATGCTTCAGCAGGTGGAGCATTTTTTAGCAAATCATTTAGGGAATGCAAGGTCTTACTTGATAAAATGGCTCAAAATTCAGATGGATGACAAGAGACTCTATAATCACTCTTGTAGCTCACTCAGTGGCTTTAGACCCAAAAACTCCATAGCCGAGAATATGGCCACTCTGATGACACAAATGAGTATCCTCACCAAGAAGATTGACGAATCAGGCCAGAAGCAGGTACACATAGTTGACACGACTACTGGAGGCTTATGTACACCAAGTACTAACCAACCATATGTATGATCGTGGAGTAGTGAAAGTGAAAACCAGAACCATCAAGAAAATATGAACTATGTGGGCAACTATGGAGGACAGAACAAGGTGGTCAGAATTGGGGGCAACAGAATCAGCCGTATAGACCAGCACAGCAGTAGTACAATAATAGCAACAATCCTGGAGCTATGCGACCACAGGGTCAAGTTGTGCCTTACCAAAGGCAGCAAGGATACAATCAACATAATCGGTAGCTAGCTTATCAACAGCCTCAACAACAACAGATAGTGAGACAAGATGATAGGTTGTCTGAAATTAAAGGAATGTTCCAACAACTGATTGGGTCCAGTGGAAAAATGCAAGAGAAAGTCGAAGCACATGACTCAGCGATAAAAGGCATATGGCTCTGAATAATCGTCCCCAAGGGACGTTGCCTGCAGACATGCATGTCAAATCCAAAAGAGTAGGGCCCGAAGCAGCTTATGGTGGTGAGTCTAAGAAATGGTAGAGATCTTGATCTAGAGAAAGAAATTGCTCGCGAAAGCCGACCAACTAAGATACTTGTGCCAATACCAATTGAGGTAGATGATTCAACGGGGTTAACAGATGTGACGGTACAATATGCACCAGCGGAATCAAGCAAAGAAAAAGAGGTTGCGAAGGAAACTGAGTTAGCGCAAGAGAAGGCGGTAGAAACAGTGCCCGAGCAAGTTCAAACTCAAATCACTGGAAAGAAGCAACCTCCAACACCCTTCCCACAGAGATTGGCCAGATTCAGAAGGATGAGCAATATAAGAAATTCATGGAGATGTTGAAGCAAAACCAGGTGAACATTCCATTGATTGACGCCTTGAATGAGATGCCAGGTTATGCAAAAATGATAAAGGACTTGATGTCTCGTAAGTTCGACTTTCAAGACTTGGCCACTGTTACACTAACTCAGACATGTATTGTTGTCATGACGAGACCCATAGCTGAGAAGTTGTCCGACCCAGGGAGTTTCACAATCCCATGCACAATAGGCAACTATGCTTTTGCTAAAGCACTATGTGATTTAGGGGCGAGCATAAACTTGATGCCCTTGGCTATCTATAAAAGGTTAGTCATTGGAAGAGCAAGACCCACATCCATGTTACTACAGCTAGCCGAACGAATGGTGAAGAGGCCATCAGGTATACTTGATGATGTACTGGTGCAGGTTGGAAAGTTTGTGTTTCCGGCAGATTTTGTCATTCTGGACTGGCGGGTTGATGAGGAGATTTTCATAATTTTGGGAAGGTCATTCTTGGCCACTGGGAGAGTTCTAATTTATTGTGAAACTGGGGAGCTAAATATGAGATTGAACGATGAAGAGATAACATTCAATGTGCAGAAGTCTATGCGGCGACCCAGTGAGTTTGCTAATTGCTCTCTAATAGACGCTGTGGACATAATTTTGGAGGAGAAAGATGAGGCTCTAAACGCACAAGACCCTTTAGTAGCCTGCCTCATGAACTTAAAAGAGGTAGATGGTGAGGACTTGGCATAGTGGGTTTTGGCCCTTAAAGGCCAAGGGTACTGGAAAAGAGAGCTTGAATTCGAGCCTTTTACACTTAGAAGAAAGAAAGACCCCTCCAGCTAATCCATCAATTGAAGAGCCACCACAGTTGGAGCTAAAACCGTCACCATCTCACCTCAGGTATGCTTTCTTGGGACCTAACTCAACTTTACCTGTTATTATCTCAGCTAGTTTGTTAGATGTGCAGGAAGACCAACTTTTACAGGTGTTAATGGAGTGCAGGACTGAAATTGGTTGGACCATTGTAGATATTAAGGGTATCAGCCCGGCATTTTGCATGCATAAGATTCTACTGGAAGATGGGCACAAACCTTCCAGAGAACATCAAAGAAGGCTGAACCCCAACATGAAAGAAGTGGTGAAGAAAGAAGTGATCAAGTGGTTAGATGCGGGAATCATCTTCCCTAACGGTAACTGGGTCAGCCCAGTTCAGTGTGTACCAAAGAAGGGTGGAATGACCGTAGTGCAAAATGAGAATAACGAGTTGATCTCAACAAGAACAGTCATATGTTAGCGAATCTGTATGGATTACAGAAGGTTGAACAAGGCTACCCGAAAAGACCATTTCTCACTGTCATTCATTGATCAGATGCTAGATAGATTGGCAGAGAGGTCCCGTTTTTGCTTTTTTGGATGGATACTCGGGGTATAGTCAGATCTCTATTTCCCTGGTGGATAGAGAGAAAACGTCGTTCACCTGTCCATATGGCATATATGCCTTTCGGAGAATGTCATTTGGCCTATGCAACGCACCAGCCATATTCCAGAGGTGCATGATGGCCATCTTTACAGATATGGTAGAGGAAATAATGGAGGTTTTCATGGATGACTTCTCAGTGGTGGGGAACTCATTCGATGTTTGCCTTATGAACTTGAAAAGAGTATTGAAGAGGTGTATGGAGACTAATCTGGTATTAAACTAAGAAAAGTGCCATTTCATGGTACAGGAAGGTATAGTCTTGGGGCACCTAGTGTCAATTAAGGGCATTGAAGTGGATCGCGCAAAATTTGATGTAATAGAAAAGTTTTCACCACCCACTTCCGTCAAGGTTATAAGAAGTTTCCTTGACCACGCCGGTTTCTTCAGGCGGTTTATAAAAAAATCCAAAATTGCTAACCCTTTATGTAAATTGCTTGAAAACGATCACCCTTTTGTGTTTTCAGATGACTGCAGGGTAGCTTTTGAGGAATTGAAGAAGAGGCTGGTGTCTGCACCTATCATAGTTGCACCCGACTGGGAGCAACCATTTGAGCTGATGTGTGATGCAAGCGACTATGCTGTGGGAGCAGTTCTTGGGCAGTGAAAGGATAAAGTCATGCATCCAATCTACAACGCAAGTAGAATTTTGAGTGGTGCCCAACTAAATTACACAGTGATCGAAAAGGAGATGCTAGCAGTGGTGTTCGTATTTGACAAATTCAGGTCATACCTGAGAGGCTCGAAGGTAATTATTTATACTGACCATTCTGCTCTCAGGTACCTAATTGAGAAGAAAGAGTCAAAGTCGCGCCTGATTTGATGGGTGCTACTGCTGCAAGAATTTGACTTGGAGATCCGTGATCAAAAGGGAACAGAGAATCAAGTGGCTGATCACTTGTCTAAGCTAGAAGGAGCAGAGAAGAAGGTTGAGGTGGAAGAGATTGTGGAGACTTTCCCGGATGAACAACTGTTGGCCACGAGCCTTGAGGTAGCGCCATGGTATACAGACATTGCAAACTACCTGGCAAGCGGTATTGTCCCCCATGACCTTTCCTCTATCCAAAAGAAAAAGTTCTTTCGTGATTGTCGCATGTATTATTAGGATGAGCCTTATCTGTTCAGGATTTGTGTTGATAACATGATCCGGAGATGTATCCCCAAGATAGACCAATCTTCTATTTTGTTGGCTTGTCATGCATCCCCGTATGGTGGCCATTTCGATGGAGTAAGGACAGCTGCGAAAGTGTTGGAGTCAGGCTTTACTGGCCGACATTGTTCAAAGATGCACACTTCTGGGTGAAGGTTGTGATGAATGCCAATGAACCGGGAATATTTCCTGCCGACATGAGATGCCAATGAACCCAATTCAGGAGGTAGAAGTGTTTCATGTATGGGGAATCGATTTCATGGGGCCTTGTGTCAGCTCATATGGCAATAAGTACATACTCGTAGCTGTGGACTACGTGTCAAAATTGGTGGAGGCTGCAGCGCTTCCTACAAATGATGCAAAGGGGGTCATTAGTTTTTTGAGAAAGAATATATTCACCTGATTTAGCACTCCAAGGTCAATAATCAGTGACGGAGGCACTTACTTCTGCAACCGAGCCTTCGCAAAGTTGTTAGAAAAATATTGTATGCGCCACAAGGTTGCCACCCCATATCACCCACAAACGAGTGGGCAAGTGGAAGTTTTGAACAGAGAGATAAAGAGCATTTTGACAAAGACTTTGAATGCTACAAGAACGGATTGGGCGAGAAAGTTAGATGCGCACTTTGGGCCTATCGTACCTCTTTCAAAACTCCGATTGGCATGTCCCCGTATAAATTGGTATTTGGGAAGGTGTGTCACTTACCAGTGGAGTTGGAGCATAAAGCTTTGTGGGCATTGAGGCAGTTGAATCTCGATATAGAAGAGGCGGGTACAAGTAGAGTCACCGAGTTGCATGAGCTTGATGAGTTCCGCTACCATGATTTTGAGAGCACAAGACTATACAAAGAGAGAATGAAGATGATGCATGGCAAAAATATTCTTGAACGGAGTTTTAAACTTGGAGTTATGGTATTGCTATACAATTCAAGATTGAGGTTGTTTCCGGGCAAGTTGAAGTCAATATGGTCAGGACCATTTCGTGTGGTAGAGATACATTCAACTGGTGCCGTCGAGATTACATCAGAAGATGGCTCCCGCAAGTTCAAAGTTAATGGGCAAAGACTAAAATGTTATCAGGGCATGGTTGAGGAAGATAAAATGATCTCGACCTTGTACATGAAAGATCCTTAATAAGGGATAGCCCGAGTCGTGCCACGACGTTAAATCAGGCGCTTCTTGGGAGACAACCCAGGGTTTTGTTGTAATTCATCGTGCCGCGATGTTAAATAAAGCACTTCTTGGGAGGCAACCCAACTTTTGTGTTTTCCTTTATTTTTCGTGTTTGATTTTGAATTGTGGAAGTATTGATAGGTTTATCAAATATTTGAGTGTTACAATCTCTAAGAATCCTCTGATTCTTCTTTCCAACAGTAAATAAAAGAGCTTTTGAACTTAATCTTGAATTTTATTTTACTTTGATCCAAGTGCTTGAGGTCTGATCTTGATCCTGACGTTTGTCTAATCCAAGGGCTTATAGCTTGTTCTAGAATCTTCATCTTGATCTTTTAATCCTTAGAACACTTGAATGCTTGTAGTTTTTAGAGAAATCTGCAGCATTTGATCCACGAGCTCTCTCTTGCTTCTTGTTATAACTTCTGGTCCCTTTTCTATGTTACGAAGACCCCTATATAGTCGTCGGAGGGAAGAGTTGTGATGAGAACAAACTCTTTCCGACCAATCAGATTGAAGTGTGACAAGGCTGCATTAGATTGGTCATAACATGTCACTTGCACATGTGGCGCGATTTTATTGGCCTTTTAATTTGACTTGGCGTGCATTGTCATTTTGACACATGGCATGATCCCATTGGATCTTCTATTTGACTTGGCGTGCCAGATCATTTGACACGTGACACAAAACTGGACCTCTAGGAAGATGACATCTTGGGCTTAATGAAGTGGACTCATCACCAAGAGGTTCCATCAAACACTAGAATAAGGAGTTTAGCTACACATAATTCATAATATAGACCAATAATATAAAAAAAAAGGAAGAAGAAAGATAAAAACTCGTTTCTGAATCTTTCGTCTTGCTCCTTACATGTTCTTGCCTTCAAAGTTTTTCTAAAAAGGACTAAGCGATCATTGCAAATATAATCCGGTTACAAGTCCGGAGTCGAATCCCACGGGGAACTAACGTACTAACCACAACTTTTGGTTTCGCGAGAATTCAAGTAATCAACTACCAAAAATATTGAATAATTAATTGAGTGTTTACTAACTAACAGTAAGGTAATTAAAAAGCCGTAATTTTACTACTAACAAAGTAAATGTTGTAGACAAGATTGGAAAGGTCTAGGGTTACGATTTCCCCTCTTCTCGGAATCCTCTCTGTTACGCCTCCTATAATTTCGCCCAGATACTCTCTACCGATCGTGAACACTTTAGATGTCGTTATTCTTTTCCGAGCAAATACAACAATTTACTAAACGTATTCTTCTGAACTACGCTAGCTAGCACTAGTTTATCGCTCACTAAGATCGCACCAAGGTTTCGTTATTCCTAATCCTACCTTTAAACCCTCCGTATTGATCCCTCATATACGTTAGGAGTGATGTTGTTCAACAACTATCTAAATATGTACCCTTTTCCAAGTAATACACACTAAATAAGCATAGCCGATTGACGGCCCTTCAACCAACCACAATAATCACGTAGTTGAACAAGTAGAGAAAATCCAATGGCAATTTTATATTAAACGCAACAAAAGTTCATCCTCCAAGAGGTTCCATCAAACCCTAGAATAAGGAGTTTAGCTACTCATAATTGTTTTCACAACCATAATATAAGAATTCATCACTAATAATAGAAAAAAAGGGAAGAAGAAAGATAAAAACTCGTTTCCGAATCTTCCGTCTTGCTCATTGCATGTTCTTGCCTTCAAAGTTATTCTAAAAACCAAGAGACCCTCTTTTTGGGCGAGCTGGGCTTCATATAGGTCAAGGAAAATTGCCTCTGGAATTATAATTTTAGCCCTGGAATAATTTTTCTTGGAAGGACCTGCGCGGCTGCGCACCTGGGCAGGCGACCGCACATCTGGCCGCACACTTTGGCCAGTTTCTGCCTGACTTACGCGGCCCAGTGCGCGGCCGCGCACCTGGGAAATTTTTTGCACTCTTCTTCGTTGTTCTTTTTAAGTGTGGTAACCTCCTTCGATCCTCGAACGAACTCCCAATTTACTCCATAAGCTTTTACTTGGCCTTCAACGCTCCATATTAGCTCAAAACGCCCCTTAACCTCATTGTAGCCCGGAATTGCTCCTGCAAAGCATAAAGTACTCAATCAAAGTAAATTTACTACCATTTAACGCTCAAACATCAGTAAAGTGAAGCAAATTTAGAGTGCAAATAGTGGCAAAAATACATAGTCTAGCCTACTTTCAATACCACACACTTAAACCATTGCTCGTCCTCGAGCAATCAAGCCACACTTTACATAGACACAACCTCACTAAGCGACTTTCCTAACTAATCACACCAAGAATATTTCAAATAGACTAAGCACAGTAGTGTAACATCTTCACCTCAAGAATTTGACTCACAAGCACCACGCATTATTCACAACTTACTCACTTACTCTAACACGAAGGTCAAGAATTACCTTTCCTTCATGAATCAAGTGCCCTCCATAATAAAAGAGAATAGTTCCACAATCAATAAAATTTAAGAATAATTAGGAACTACAAGATAGACATAATTCACTCACTCTCAGAAACAGCATTGATGTGCCACAAAAGATGCACCATAGGCTTGCCCGTAGTATATTACTCTACTAATTGAGTTTATTCAGTCAAGGATCAAGTAAGACTTTTAACTGGTTGTAATGTAGGCTACGGGACGGGTAGGATACATTTAGATATAAGAGTGAGTACACCTCCCTGAGCACTTTAATACATACACTTTAGCAGTTGAAACCCCATATTTATGTCAAATCATACTCCACCTTCACATCAATATACATTAACTCCCAATTATTTAAGCACCTTTTTATCAAGAGTCACCACTATTTTCACAACAATACAACTCTTTTCTTTTTTTTTTTTTCCAAAATATTGCACCATTCTCCTTATTTCACTAGTTCCACTCAAAAGCCAAACCAACTACCCTACACTTAAACTTTTACAAAGTTCATAACAATTTTTAAGTGCTCATGGGAGGTAAATGGTTCAGATAGATGGCCAATTCAAACAAAAAGCGTAAGGCTTGTAATATGGTTGCCAACAAAATAGGATTACATGCTCAAAGGGGTTAACTAAAATACATAAAAATTAGGTGGCAAAAGCATATCACTGGCTCAACAAAGAAATGCCTATGTCACTTCCTACACTGAACAAAACTACTATTTCGCTTTGCAAACACACATGGCAAGTTCTAGACATCAGATGCAATGCACAGAACACAACAAACCTCACACGCACATGGCACATGACTCACTCAAGATCATATCATCAAGACACTCTAGTCAAAACAGTTAAGCAAAGTTAAGAACATACAATTTAAGGCACTTATACAAGAGTCAAAAACTAAGCCTAAGCGTCACACTAAAGTACTTACTATTCTCAAGGCATAACGAAGTTAAGAGACCTTATTTTCGTTTCAACCCATAGCCCAAGGGTTCTTACTTCTAACAAAAAAAAAAAAAACTAACTACACTCGATTCAAGCAAAACCCTTGGAAAAGAATCGTGGCCCAAAGAAAAATCAAGGGGAAATTGATACACTACCAACAAAAGAAAATCTTTTTATCTTTTTCTTTCGACTTTAATCCTTCAAGAAACTCGCCGAATGATACCCATCGTCGGGAAAAGTCGAAAATTTTGAGTTTTCACACATTTTATTTTTTCGTTTGTACTACTCAAACTAACCAAAGAACTAAAACTAATATACGTTACTATATATATACAACCTATCCCTCACCCCACACTTTAAATGGTGGCATGTCCCCATGTCACACAAAGGAAAATGTAAGGTAAAGGAAACTTCTCTGATAAAGCCAGTCCTGGTCGGAGACACTGCCGGGGTCTAGATGGCAAGCCCTGCCAAGCGCACGCAGCCATGCCATGACCTTTCTCTCAGATTTGACATGTTGGGTAGCAAGGGCATCCACTCGAGCTCCCAAGTCTGTGACAGAAGTACGCATCCCCGCCATTTCCTGCTCTAAGGTCGTCATTCTAGTGTCCCATATGACAATTGAGGTACCCTCATCAACCTGCTCGTGCGGGGGTGAAGTAGCCACAACCTCAGTTTTCCCATCCAAGTCCTTGTACTTCGGTACACGTGTCGCACGGCATAACCGAGTGATTAAGGATGGAAAGAATAACCCATACATTTACACAGGACAACGAATGGACATCTCGTCGTGAATAACCTTAGCCACATCAAAATCATGGCCATTGATTAAACATCAGATCGGTGCAGCCGAGGGACCATTCACCTCATGTGTATTGGAGAAAGGCAACAGGCGGCTATTTATGACGTAGAGCCAACACTTCCCTTCAAAGGTAAGCGATGTCGAATGAAACTCCTTGTTGGGCACACATATTGTTCTAAAGAACAAATTCCACGAGGCTGGTTCTCTGCCATAGGTGTCATAATAGTCCTCTGCTGCAGGATCTTCCCCAAACACTAGCACCCGGTAGGCCCTCCGAATGGCCTCTATGGATGCGTCCATACTCTTCTTTCACACCGTGCAGACATGGTTAACATGTTCCGGTAGTTCGCATAGAACTCCTGAACAATCATTAAATTAGCTTCGTCAGGTTCTTCAAACAATATACCTAGCCCTCGCCGGACCAATTCACGATACATATTGGGGCAGTCATTTTGGAGGGACCCCATATCAATTCCCCTCTCCGTTATGGGTTTCTTGGATGCCTTATTACAGAAACGTTCCTGGGCTGCACTAGATATGAACTTGGTATTATCATACTGGCGAGCATTGGCAAATATAATCCGGTTTACAAGTCCGGAGTCGAATCCCACAGGGAATTAACGTACTAACCCCAACTTTTGGTTTCGCGAGAATTCAAGTAATCAACTTCCAAAAATATTGAATAATGAATTGAGTGTTTACTAACTAACATTAACAACAACAAAATATCAAAATAGTATGTAAGAAAATCAAAGCAAGGAGAACAACAAGTAATAATGAAAATCGAAGTGTAAGAAATAAGAGAATAATAATAATAATAATAATAATAATAATAATAATAATAATAATAATAATAATAATAATAATAATACTTGTCACACCTCCTTTTTTACACACCTACCCCGAAGGATAATGTATAAGGGAGTTTTTCCATTTAAAGTGACATTATTCGAAATGGGATTATTTATTTATTTTTTTAGAGTCGCCACTTGGGATAGGATTGGCTTTTGGTGTCCCAAGTCACCGGTTTTAATTTAAATCCCAAATCGAAGAAAAATTCGACTTCCCAATTGGAGTCTGCGAACCAGAAATTCTGAATAAGGAATTCTATTGACCCGAGGGAAGGTGTTAGGCACCCCCGGATCCCGTGGTTCTAGCACGGTCGCTTAAATTATTATAATTGGCTAAAAATCTGATTTTTTATACATGTTCAAACTATAGTGCAATTTTAAATTATTTACCGCTTTCAATTAATTTTAAGAAAATTGAACGTCGTCTAAAACATGTCTTTGGATTGCGTCACATGAAATGCACCCGCAGTCTAAAACACATTTTATTCAACGTTTTAGGATTTGAATTTGGGTCACATGAAATGCACACCCGAGTTTAGGAAGATAATATTATTAAACACGCGCCTAAAGTAACTATGCATTTGGGCTTTGCGAGGGCCATGGAATTTGCTAAATGGCACGCCTCGAGTTCTAAGGATCAATTCAAAATTAAAACGAGGGCCATGCAATTGTCACTTTTGTTCGGCACATCGCACCTCAATTCGTAAACATGCGAGCAATTTTTAATCGCCGATGGGCTAAAACTTCCCAATTTCCGCATCCTCAATAATCATTCGAAACAATTTTCATATGGCCAAACCAATCACCAAATAGATAACAACGTATAGGCATCTAAAGCAGTTAAAGAAACAAGAATTCACCCTAAGAAAAACTGCTCCAAACATTTATGCATACTGTTAAAATTAACTAACGGAACCAATAATTAAAGAATGCCTCAATTCTTATAGAAACTCACGTGTCTGAACCACTGTCCATTTACTCCAAATAATAAAAAATGCAAGTGATACCATTCTAATAAAAAAAAAGAGGTTAAGAGACAGAAACTATTATCAAGCACGGATCGAGTCTTGCTCAATCACAAGCTAATTAGGATCGATTATATAAATTCTCTATCCATTCTGCTCTCTTAATAAATTAAAAATTTCAAAGGAATCATCAAGGTCATATTTGTTTTTATGCTGAGAACCCTTCTCCTTAATCCCAAGTTGGAACCTACTATGCTTTGCAGATAGATAGAGTTAAAACAAACTTTCAGAAATTGCTAACGACGCAGTCCAAACAATAATCGATTTGCTCCAAGTGTAATTAAATTAAGAACACAAGAGTGGAAAAGGGACCTGTTCAACCGAAATTCATTCTCAATATCGAATCGACAGATACAAAACTCGGCTCCACAAGGACAGCTATAAAATCGAGCACAAACCAAGGACCAAATTGAAGAGATGAACAAACCTCAAACGCTTTTATTCCAGAAATATGACCAGCCACCTCTGACCGGAAACGGAATCGTCAAACGGCAACCTCACCGGCGACCTCGATAATGACCATGTTTGTGACTGGTTTTGGGAATGGGAATGGGCTCAATTTTTGGGCTATCCCAAATTGGGCATTTTCAATTAACACCAAATTAAAATTAGTCCCAAATTTAATACTCTTTCTTCTATCACAAGGCCAAAAATACTACACCATTTATTAATTAATCCTATTTGAGTAAAATAACTATTAAAATAAAACTGACCGTTAAAATAAACTATTTTTTTTTATATTTTGTAATTTTTATTTTTCTTGTAATAAAATAAAGTAAAAAAGTAAAAATTAGTTGAAATAGCTATATTAGGCCTAAATTAAATATTTACATGCTAAAATGGGTAAAATTTCGGGGAGGGTCAAAAATCACATGTCAACAATACTGATATGAGAATACGGAACAAATACGACACAGAGGCGGCTCACTACATGTGGCCTAAAGCGAAAATTTAAAAAGAGGACTCAAAAGACGTTCGAGGTTAAGAAATGCTTTTTCATATCTAATCTTTAGATAATTTCATTAGCTTAAGATTGAAAAATTGTCTAAAAAGCACTTAAAGAATAGAAGAAGATTCTACAAAATCATAGTTATAAACAAAATTATTTTAAGTTGAAGTGAGTTGGACAAATTAAGAAGTTGAGCCCATCCACCATGCGTGAGGTAACAAAAAAGAATAATAAAAAATAGGAAGTAAATGCTTTTAATAATCTACAATTTTTAGTATAAACTTTTAAAATTGACAACAAATGATTAAAATTAATTTACTTATCACTAATAACAATTATACATAATTATTTATACTGTATATAGTTTTAGTAAATTTAGGGCTTAATTTTTTGGGAGCCGCCGCTGATACGATATTCCAAATTCGACTATCTATTAATATTCTAACCTGATCTTCGATCCTAACAAAAGCAAAATGCTGAGAATCACAGGTGCAGCAGTACGTAGTAGAAATTAACCTGAACCGGGGACCATAAATTACGATGTGGTTTTTTGCATTCTTGGGCTAGCTCTAGCTGTTCAGAACTCACCCATAATTCAATGTTACAACCTACTACAACAACAACATTGATGTTCCTGCAAGCCTGACTCAGTACATTATGCTTTTTTGTTTTCTTTCATAAAATAAGTTCTGAGCTAGACATTTAATTTCTTGGGATATGTTAAAGCTGTTTAATTAATAATTGCCATTGTTGGCATTGATATCTCCTTAATTCATGTTAATTAGTAGCAGTTCGTTACGAGAGTCAATAACCCCGCCTCCTAAAAAGGATGGAAAAGGAAAAAGATTGTTTAGTTTAAGCTTGGATCTTACAAAAAGCAAAAGAGGATAAATTTCTATCATTATGAAGGAATTAACTTTTAAATAGTTCAAGGGAAGTTAAGCCAGTAAATACTTATTTCCACTGAATATTTGATTTATGTAAACACCAAATAAAAGAGGATAAATTTCTATCACTACGAAAGAATTAACTTTTAAATAGTTCAAGGGAAGTTAAGCCAGTAATTACTCATTTCCTCCGAATATTTATTCCAAATCATTCATTGATTTATGTAAACACCAAATGAGATACTCTATCCGGTCCACTTTAAGTGATTTTTTAGTTTTTTCTTATGATTCACAATATATGATTTTTTCAGATATCAACAAGGAATTATTATTATTTTTTTCAAAATTGTCCTTGGAGTAATTTTTCTAGGAGTAGTTTGTTATATTTTCAATGAACAAATTAATATTAATATGGTTAATTTCATTGTTAATTAATGCTAAAAGGTACTCCCTCCGGTCACTTTTACTTGGCATGTATACTAAAAATAGATGTTCACTTTTATTTAGCACTTTATGCGTATAAAGAGAATGACAACAAACTTTTTCCTGTTTTACCCACATTATTTATTACCATTTTCAAATTATTTTCTCAAATCCAATAAAATATGCATCAATTAATATGGTTAACACGGTAAATTATGCACTTCATTTATTATTTCTTAAAGGGTGTGAAAAGTCAAAACGTGCCAAGTAAAAGTGTCCGAAGAAAGTAAATTACTTCATATGTATGAAAAGATCCAAAAGATTACTTAAAGTGGAGCGAAAAGAGTAAGTTTTTAGGAGTTAAAAGAACACAAAGATGATCTTTTTAGTGTTTTCATAATCTCAACAGTGAGTTAAGCTTGTCATTTGCGTTAAATTATTTAACTACTCCTTCCGGTTCATAATAAGTGACTTTTTTGTTATTGACACACTTCTTAAGAAAATAGTACTTAATAACTTCTAGAACAAAAAAGATAGTTTGACTAAATTATTCTTAATTAAAATTTATATATTGTTAACTTACAGCTTGTTTGGATGATTGTTACATATTGTTTCATAATGTATCATATCATATTGCATTGTACTGTACTGTATCGTTTGATGAATATAATATTTGGATGGATTGTGTCTTTTTGCCGTTGTTTCATGGTTCACGCACCAGTAATATGATGAATAAACTTGCAATATTATAAAGAAAAATTATGATACGTGTATAAAAAGGTAGGGTAATGAAGGGTGATATTGAGAAAAAAAGACAAGGTGATACGTAAAGTGACACATTTCATCATTACGTAACGACGGATTTAACGATACGATACAATAAAATTTAAGTAACAATCAAAATAAACATTGTATTAAAAGCAACAATACGATACAATACAATAGGTAACAACTATCCAAACAAACTGCTAACATGTTGGAATATATAATTAGGCCAAATTTTAAAAAAATAAAGTTAATTCTTTTTCGTATATATAAAAGTATATTTATTTTGAATCAAAATAAAAAAGATAAAAAAATCAATTATTATGAATCGGAGAATTTATTATACACAGTGAAATTATAAATGTAATGGATTTCAATTTTTGTTAAATCACTTTCTTACTTCTTAGGGTGAGATTTCCCGGTCAAATTTTAATACAGTAGTCAAAACTGAAAGACAGGACAAAGGCAGCGGGCATAGAAAGAAGCGAATCCCACTCTTAATTGTGGGAATCCAAACTTAACATAATCATCAACTCACTATCATCTCTTCAATTAAAAAAAAGCTTTTGTCCTTTCTGTGAAGATTCCATTGTTACAATTTTACATACATCATCATCTTTGCTAAACTCGTGAGCAACACGCCACTACAATCTATCTATAGCAGTAATATAACATAACCATCTTTAATACTATACTTTCTATATTACGTTTCAAGTTCCACGTAACTAGTGTAAAGTCTCTCCTCTCTCTCTCTCTTACCTCCGCTGACTACATGTTTGCTCCGACGGTGACGGCGACGGTGACGGAGATTTTGATGTAATGACGGAGAAGTGAAGTTGTGAAAGCAATTGACAATGCCGGAGCTAGGGTTTCAGGAGTTTAGATCGGGAATAGGAATTAGAAGTGTTCGTGATGTTAGTCCGGACTCTGTTATTTTCACCGGTGATTCAAACTTCAGTCTTTTCTCCTCTGCTTCCGGCAGCGTTGACCGGTGCTCCTTTGCTTCCGATGCTCACGATCAGGATTCTTCCGTTTCCGATGCTTCTCAAGTACTTTCACCTCCGTTTTCCTCGCATTGTTTCCACAGTTTTTACTGTTTAGATTCTCAGTATTCACGTGTATTTTCTGCAACTTCTGTTTGATACAATGTGAACGTGACAACACATTTAAGCTTCAGTAAACTTAGAACATGCTCTATAGCTATATTATTACTGGAGAAAACTAATAAATCGGATTTAGATCTCATGAACATCATCTTACATTTTTTTTATCATGAAAAATATTATGTTTATATATATGCTAATAGTTGACATTTTATTTTGAGAGAAAATGCTTTAAGGAGAAAAAACAAAATATTCTGTACTGAAAAAAAAGGAAGGAAAAATTAACAAGCATTGGCTTAGATTTTTTTTTAGTATCGAAATTAGTGGTATAGTGTTACTTTTTGGAGTTTATTGTCTATTTTCGAAGACTCTGAAATATTTTTGATTTGAAACAGCATTTGGCAGGGCATGAATGCCGTGAAGCTTTGGGTAGTACAGTTACAGATCCAAACAAAGCCATTGTACACAAGAATAGTCACCTTGGCAGAAAAGAAAAAGCGAAAGGTACTATCTTGACGCTTTTTTCCACTCTATCAGCTGACTTCCTACAAAAGCCTCTTAAGCTAGACTAGATTCTTCAAAATTTCTGTAATAGTGTCACATTCATTGTTTTCCAGTTCAAAAGTTAGAGAAGAACAGCGAGGTTGAGACAGAGGATGAAAATCTGTCTTTAGATTCTGCTAGAAACTCTTTTTCTCAAGCTCTTAAAGGTACTACCACTAAAGCCTTTTAAAGTACAAAGCAAATTCACTTCACATTCTGGGTAACCGAATTTAACTTTTTCCTTCTTTTTTTTTTATATTCCGGGTGGGGCTTTTGTTTGCAAAATTTGTGTGAATAGAATGTCAAGATCGGAGATTTAGGTCGGAATTTCTACTGAAGAAACCAGATAGGCGAAGACCGGCTTCACTAGATCTAAACAATGCTGTGATTAACACCAGCCACTCTTGGTCTCCGCGTTTTGGAGTCATGAAGAGAACCCCTGTTACAACTAGCCGAGCCGGTTCATTTCCAAGTCCTAGAACGCCTAATTATCGCCATTCCAGTGTTGGGGTTCAGAAAGGCTGGAGTTCAGAGCGTGTGCCATTGCATTCGGCAGCTAATCGGAAGCAGCTTAATACTGCATTGCTGCCTTACAATAATGGAAGGACACTACCTTCCAAATGGGAAGATGCAGAGAGGTGGATTTTTAGCCCGGTCTCAGGAGATAGTTCTGTGAGAACTTCATTGCAGCAGTCTCAGAGGCGGCCTAAATCCAAAAGCGGGCCTCTTGGACCTCCTGGTCTAACTTACTATTCAATGTATTCTCCAGCACCACCAGTTTTTAAGGGAGGAAATGGTGGGAATCTGTTAGCCAATTCCCCTTTTTCAACTGGAGTGATGGCAACTGATGGTTTGTCAATTCGATGTGGAGGCAGCTTGGGCAGTGGAAACTTCCATGCACTCACAGAGCCATGCATGGCAAGGTCAGTTAGTATACACGGATGCTCTGAGCTAGTCAGTTTATCGACCTTGCCAATTTCCCAAGGTACTGATTTAGCCTTTCCAGTTAATTGGTTGCTTGCTTAATCTAATCAAGAAGTTGCCCATTGATTTGCATTGCAGAATCATTTGTGTCTCTTTAAATCAAGTGAAATGTAGCATAATTTTAGACGTTAATGCCTAGAAGAGAAAGAGGAAATTTTGCAAGAAGAATACAAATAGAACTCACTTATTAATTGGTTGTAATACTTGATTTCTTCTATGGAAGATGGAAATCCATATTTCCATTACTATTTCCATGTTTTCAAGAGTCAAAGTTGAAAGGAACCCATCCTTTTTGGCTGGAGATTGGATGTTACTGAAAGTGTACCTTTTTATGTCAATGGGATGCACTGGCAGAAAAAATAACCAGAAGGAAAGAAACAAAAGTTGATTTTCTGTTATTTGTTAAATTTATTACTAATCTGATATATCTTCAAGCTCAACTCAACTTCCTTGATGTAAATCTGTACCAGGAAGCACCTACTATGATATGTGGTAAAGACTTGTAACACAATCACTCTGGCCATAGGCTTTTGCCTATGAATCCCATAGGAGACAACACAACTATGAACTGTAAAAGATATTGCATAACCAATGGCCATGGATGGTGATTGTTGTTTTGAATGATCTTTTCGTTTTGGACGTGCAATTACTCTATTTGTCACTGGTGTTTATTTTTGCCTATTTTCAATATGGAGTTTTCCCCTTACATGGGATAAATAGACACATTTTTAAGTCCATCTTATCTGCCCTTTTAATCCTCATGACTATGGGTTGTGTAATATGTGAAGAAATGACGGCTGTGCCTTCCTATTGCGTTTAACTGTCTCTAAATCTAATCTATAGATGAGAGTGGAGATGATATTCAAGATACAGCCAATGGTGTGTCACGAGTTATCTCAAGGAGGGATATGGCCACTCAAATGAGTCCCGAGGCAAGCCCTTCCTCATCTCCAATAAGACAGTCATCCTTCTCCCCTTCAACTCCATCTATTCTACCACTTGTAGAATTCCAGAGTATCCCTTCTTCTAAAGCAGAAATGAGAGATGTTCCCATTGATGAGCGGGTTACAGTGACCAGGTGGTCAAAGAAACAGATAGCTCGAATTCCGGGTAGGAGCATTGAAAGTGATGACTGGAAAAGGAAGGCTGTAGAAATCCGGTCTTCAGCTTGGGATGTTTCAGACACATCGAAAAGTATTTCAAAGTAAGTGAAGCTATTTTATTTGTTAGCTTGTAAGTAAATTACTTTGAATCCCTGTCAGGGGAAAGTAGTTAGATGGAAGTCTGAGGTGATTGGATGTATTACAAATAGAGTGTACTGTATAGAAAGAGAAAAGCTGATAAATCTTTCGTAAAAGATGCAAACACAAGGGAAGGGAAGACTATAAAGTTCCTTCTAAACTGTATATTATTAGAATTTAAGGTTGTATTATACCAGATCTACTCATCTGGAATCTGATAAAAATGGAATGATATACAGAAGATTATCATGGCCCCTACGCAAGGATGAAGCACAAATTGACAAATGTGAAATGTCTAAACTCCAAGGACTTCCCATGAATTTTATGAATCTTTAAAAGCACATCTGGAAGAAAGATTTATCTGAAAACATCCAGCTGACAGTTAGATGCCTTCCTTGTGTTTTGTTCATTAGCATTGTATTTCAAAAGTATTGGTTTACTTTGTACATTGCCTTAGCCATATATTTGATCTCAAGTTGATTTTGCTCCAAAAAAAATCTCAATAAGCTGTACTGTTTGAGAAAGGACAGACCACATTCATGCTCCTTAACATTTCTTTCTCCAAGCATCAAAGTGCATTTGTTTTTCAATTCATGCTATTAATTTTCTCTATTCTCTTCTGACATATCAGGATTAACAGGGAAGAAGCGAGAATCACTGCATGGGAGAACTTGCAAAAGGCAAAAGCAGAGGCAGCAATGAGGAAATTAGAGGTCGGTCTTTCATACATACCTCCTTCATGAACTTTTTAGTTTCTAAAGTTTCTTTCTGTTGCCCATAAACTCATTTGAATCATCAATTATATGGATTCAATTGAGTGTATTGTGCATGAATGCAAACATATCTACTTTCTGTTTTAGTCCAGAAGCTAGAGGTAGCAAAACTTGAATATGGATAGAATGGGTATTACTATAAAGTGTGTGATAAATAAGCAACACTCATATGTCTACATAAGGTATATGTAATAGCATGCTATTTTATCAATTAATGAAAAGCGTCTTTATCAACTATGACTTCTATTATACCTATTTCACAGTCTAGGTTAGTAGTTTCCTGTATTGGAAAAGACAGCTAATGTTGATGTGGTAACCATTCAGCAACTTCCACCATTACTTGTGAGATTTCGGTTTATCTCAAAAGTCAAATATCCTTTGTCGAGATGTCTGGACTCTGGTCTAGAGAACAAGGCTTGTATAGTTAAGAAAGGTTTTGTTGTTGATACAGGGGAATAGGATGTAGGGTCTTTCAAGTGTTACGTAAGTTTATTGTTCGACGTTCTTCCTTCACTAAACTTTTGTTATTCCAGATTAAACTACAACTTGAAAGATCAGCAGTGGATTCCCAAACTGATACTATAATTTTGTTAGGTATCTTTCATTTGCTAGTACAATGGTTGACCTCAGTGATATTGTAATCTTATAAGATTCTGAAGGGGATGAGAAAAGAGATTTCTCATTAATTTTGTATATTATATTGGCCTACTCGTATAGAAAAGAAATATGACATGTTTCTAGGCATTATCTTCTGCTAGCGTGCATGCATGATTTCTTTAGGTCAGGTCCTGGATCTTTCCAAAAAAGGAACCTCCTAACTACTGGGTGATTTCTTCTCTCCCCTGTCTACATCATAAGCTTAAATTGTCTATGAAGGAAACTAGGTGGAATGAATAGTTCCCTTATCTTGTACTTCTTTGGAATTTTGAATTGGATTGTTACGTTAACATCAAGATATGTGTTCTCTCATTATTGAATGCTACTATCTGTTTGTTGTTTTCTTAAGCCATGTAATAAGGGGGAAAGATTTAATTGTTCATATTTCACAATTCTATAGATGACAGAAAAATGAATAGAACTTGCATTTGCACAAATAGTGTTTCCTGTTTGCAGTTGAAGACACATGCTAACTTTACAAGTATAATGCAGATGAAACTTGAGAAAAAGAGATCGTCATCCATGGATAAAATTATGAACAAACTTAGATCGGCACAGAGAAAAGCCCAAAAAATGAGAAGCTCAATGTTAGCCAACCAATCACATGAAGTAGCAAGATCCTCCAGCAAGGCCTTGTCTTTCCGTAGGACTCGCCAAATAGGATCTTTGAGTGGCTGTTTTACATGCCATGCGTTTTGATGTTACAACAAGCCTCTATATCAGGTATTCTCTTACCTTTACATCGAGGAGTATAATATTTCAGATTTCCTTGCACAGATTAAATCTGTATTAAATGATTAGATCCTTCTTTCCTGATGTACTTTTCTGTATTTTGGTAGTGAAAGTGATCTGGAAATGGAATTTGTCAAGACGTGCTTTCTGGAAACCAATGCTGTAGGGTGGTTGAATCTTTTAGTTCCCTTTAACAATGATATTATGATTTAAACAGTCAGAGGCATGTAAGATTCTAAAAACATTTTCTTTGATTCGATCTGTATGTAATGAATTTACCAATAATCCATGATTTTTTTAAAAAAATTTTGCTTTGTGCATTTGGCTCCCGAATGACAAATAGTTACTTTATAATGCAAATAACAAGCTTAAGAGTTGGAAAAGTAAAGTCCTTAACCTAGATGGTAGAACCACTCTTGCAAATCCAGCCTTACTTCAATTCCTAACCACGTTATGCAAAGTAATGTTATTCCTACTTATATCACCAAAGAACTTGATAGAACTCAAAGAAACTCTACATGGGGTTCTGTGGAGGAGGACTGGAATAATGTTACTATTTGAAAAGCTTGTGTGGCCATTTGCAACATGAAACAGAAATCGAACTGCTTACATGGTCTTTAGTGGGCAGTGGGAAGGTTAAGCATATTAACTTTCAATTAACTAAAATATGTGTTTTGGTCTTTTATATAGGAAATATATGATATTTAAACTATTTTTAGAACTTTGTCACGACTCTAATTTCCCTCGGTAGGATGTCGTGATGGCACCTAGTCTCTACGATTAAGTAAGCCTAATATTTGATAACAACTTAACAGAAATAATTAACAAAACACTAAAACAAGGCTGAATAACTTATATAAATAGAGGTACATATTAACTTATTGCATGATAATTGAATTAAAAATCCGAAACCTCTAAGGAGCAGCATTTACGGACTTGATCCATGAGTTAAGTTATAGTATGTCAGATTGACTTGATTTTACTACTAGGCCTCAGACCTCAATCCCAAACAAGTTGGGTATGAATACTTACTGACCATGTTACATTATATAAACTCATCTCAAGCCAATGTTATATAAATTATAAATAGCAATAATAATGAAATAAAAAATATTCAAGCTGTTTGACTTGATTTACAACGGCTTGGAATATTTTTTTTCCTACTTTAAAATGACTCTGAATCTTGAAAATCAATCGTATTTAGCACCTTCTTGATGAGCTGATTGTGGAAGATGAAGAACTGATCCCAATCGGGTTAGATTAACATAATCTATAGTAGCATGAGCTGATAATCCTGGAATCACCAATCCTACCATCCTACACATTGTCTGGAACCAGTCCTCTCTATATTCCCTGCCTTTTCTCCAAGGTAGTATGAACCCCCTAATAACCTCATATGCTGCAATTAGTACCATTGGAAAAAACCATAGCAGTGAGAAGTAGTTCTTGTTTGGTTCTTCCTCCATCACCTGCATTACAACAATAAGAATAGAGCTGTTGCAATTGACACTCAAGGTAAATAATTAATCAGACTATTGAAAAACATGCAGAGACATTGAATTCACGGCAATGAGGTGTGAACCAAATCTAGTGTGGTCTAGTGGTCAATTAAGCATAATGTAAACCATGGGAGACTAGTGTTTAAATTTCAATAAAGACAAGATAAGCTAAGCAATTTCTTCCCATTTGCCTTAACCTTGGGAGGCAACGTTACTTGAAATAGTTTGCTGATGGGAGATTGCAGGTGCCAGGTGGAATAGTTGAGGTACGCGCAAGTTGACCTAGACACCACCGTTATGAAAACAAAAACAAAAAGAAAGTGTGAGATGTTAAACTTTACCCAGCCCTGGTAGAAGCTGTTGTGGTAGACACATGATCCAAAATGCTTGAAGAAGAAGGCTGTGTCATCAAATGGCAACCTAGGAACCATATCATTGGAATAAACATGCCTATAATACTTGACATCGTACTTGTTGAACTTGTCCTTCATAAAGTTCCCAAATTGTACATCCCCAACTCTAGGTTGTCCGAATGTGTACACTCCTTCCAATTTATCCAATAACCATTCCTCTTCATGTAAACTCAATATGGCTGCAAATAAAATTGCTAATGCCCCTCCTAAACTATGTCCTGTCAATATAAATTTTGCCTTCTCATTTTTACTCAGTATCCTTTTCAGTTCTTTTCTGATTTCATAATATGCAAATAGTTGTTGGTCTGGGCTTTCATCTATTTCTTTGGGCCAGCCTGTGTTCTTTTGTAAGCCCAATGCTTTCATGAACCCAGCATGTAGCTTACCCACACCTTCAAGCTCGTACCAAGAAAGGTCCACATCTGTGATCCAGTCGTCTGCATCATATGGGATTGTCCCTCTAAATGCGACCACAACTAGATTTGAATCTTCAATTTTGTCTTGGAACATAATGGCTTGTGTGGAGTAATTTTCTTGGTAAGCTGTAAATAGAAAGGAAATGGAACGATTTCGTTAAGTAACCAAACAATAATGCGAATTAGTCGGGGTGCAAATGCAAATAATACGCATAAAACCAGAAGGTTTTGTAAATAACCATCTCACTCGTGAGTGAGTCGTGAGAATATTTGAAGGTTAACTTTTGATAACTATTATAGTAAAAGGACTAAAAATAATAGATGGGAAAATAATATTGTATAATAGCCGAATATTTTTTTTGTATATAAGCATTTTGTATGTTATATACAACAAATATACAAATTTTATACACTTTTACAGCTACCAGATAATTTTGATTGCGCATTAAAAGTGATCTTTGCCCATAGATGGATAACATGTGGCCAATCAAATACTAGTGCTTCCGAAAAGAGTCAAAATTTAATTTGCTTAATATTTATGAGAGAATATATAAAAAAGATTGTACTTGAGAAGGCAAGATCTGGCTCCTTGTAAATCTTCATAATATCTTTAGTAAGTTTCTCTCAATAGAAAATTTGATACTAGTATTTTGTCATGGACTAGAGAACAAAAAATAACGTTCAAATTGAAAAAAAATAAGAATAAAAAGATCTTAGTAACATTTGGTTAAAAGAGGCGGAACTGAACTTACCATTCCAAAAGTTGTACAATTTAATGAAATCCATCTGCAGAAGAAAATAAAACACAAATATTCTACATTAGTCTATCGAAATTATGAATGCTCTAAAAGTTTAGTAAATTGTTTAAAGGCCGATTCTGCTATAAATAATAATACCTTCCAATTTTCTGTGATCACTTTCTTACTGAAGGCTTCATTTTCATAAGACAATTTAGCAGCCATAACCGACAGTGATGGAACATACCGGCTGTCCTCCATCTTTATGTTCTTGTCTAAGTCAAACCTCCAATCAATTTTTCCGATTATCGACGTGAACTTCTCCGATTTCATGTCTGGTTTCTCCGCTTTTCCTGTAATATCTCACAGTAATTTAATACAACTTTTTCCAATATCGAATATACAGTTTTTTGTAGCAAGCCAAAAATTAAAATTTAGAAGAAAAATTGTAAATGGATCGAACCTTGAATTATGTTGAAGAAAAGCTGGAGAAGGCCACCATTGCAAGAAGGATAGTTAGACCAGAGCTCAATTTTAGAACCAAAACTGTTCATTGGCTTTCTGAAACAAAGTAAAAATTTCTGCACAGCGACAGATGCAAAAATGATCCAACGACGGCGAAAACCTTTGATCCTGTCTGTTCCTGGTGCATCAAAAAAGTCCCTTTTCTCTAATTCACATGAACAGAAAATACGAAAAAAATCACAAAAACTAGCTTCTTCTGGTTTCAACTCTATATAATCTTTACAGAATTCTTTGTTGCAAGCCATTGATATATGAATAGTTTCAGATGATATTTGTTCACGACGTCAGAAGTCTGTATTCGTATAGTAAGCTAAGGTCACACTGGACATGACATATTTATTTGTTGGTAAACACGGCTTAGAAAGATGGTCAAATAGTAAACTAATGATGATTCAATAGTGATCATATTTTACTTTTTTACAAGTAAAAAAATAAGTACCCATTTGTTTATTTAATGATGAAAAATAAGATTATGTGAGTTGTCAAATATTTTATGTCATAACCATATCTCAAGTACCCCGCTTTCCTCGTTCTTGGTCAGTTGGTTGTTTTTTAAGTGTGTTCGGATCATTTTTAGGAAAATACTTTTCCTGAAAAAGTCATTATTTTTAAAATGTCCCTAAGGAAAAATGCTATTTGAAATTTAAAATTATGTTTAGATATTCATTTCATTTGAAAAAGTGTTGTAGTTTTGTGAGTGAGAAAAAAAAAATTTGAAAATTTTAGAAAAGGGGTTTTGAAAATTTCATTTTCGAAAAATTTCAAAAAACTTACAAAATTTCATGAACAAACATATTTTTGAAGAAATATTTTTATGGACAATTAATTTTTAACTTCATGTTACTTCCTCCAACTAACTCTTAAACATCATCATTAATCTGCAGTACTCAAAATTTGTTATTAAAATAATATCGATTTACTTTAATCGATATATACTACTATATTTTTTCAGAAAATATTTTTCACTTACCAATTAAATGGTAACAAATTTCAAGAAAATACTTTCTATAAAGAATTACTTGTATAATATTAAATGCAATTTAAGTAGCTTTTGCGTATGATTGAAGTTTGATTAACCATATCTAGATCTCACATGGCACGGACTAGAGCCATTCATCTCCACAATCTTGTTTAGGAGTATTATTTGGATCTCTGTAGCAAAGAAGATTTGGTAGAAAAAGACAAAAGAAGGCACATTATTGTTTTTTTTAGGGTCATAAGGCTCATTATTGTAAACCAGCCTGTCTGTTGCACTTTAATTTCGTGGTTTTTTTTGACTATTCTTTTGCCATTTATTCCACGTGGTTTGATCCCTTTGATTTTGTTCATATTCTTTTACTTTGCATGAATCTCGTTATTTAAAAAAATAAATATTTGATATGTATCTCGTGTTTGATTAATATTCATTTGTTTTTCGCTCGGCCACATTTTCGGAATTTCAATTGGAAATTTTATGATAGAATTTAAGGTTCCCCAAAGCTCTATAGAGAACCAGATTTTCTATCAGGTTCAACAGAACACACGCACACTGCAGTATAAATGACAAGAGGAATTTTACGCGAAAAATTTCCAGCTCAACGAAATTAAAAACTCCGACCTACCCTTGTAGGATTTCAACTTCACTACTGAGCAACTTTTAGATTACAACCTATGCAACCTAGGAATCAACCTCTTAATCCCTCACTAATTTGTAATACGCTATAACAAGCCACTTTGTAATAACTCGATAACAAAGACTTTACAATTCGACTAACTCTAGCCATGACTCAAACACAAGAATTTAAGATTTACAAAGGGTTTCCTACAGAATACTTCTAAACAAGCTAAGTAGGAATTACACTTGAAGAACTATTACAAAGTTACAACTCAACTAAGGACATACAATAACTTTATGTGAGCACTGGTCCGTGGTCGTGTTGTTCTTTGTTCTTGATGCACCTGAGAATTGCTTGCTGGATGATCAATTAGAGGTGGGCATAAAATCCGAAAAACCGAATTTCGAATCGGACCGAATTAATTCGGTATTTCGGTATTATGGTACGGTCCTCGGTATTAGGATCATGAAATTTCGGTATACCGAAATACCGAATTACCAAATTTTCAAAGACTTTTTTTTAAGTTGGACCTCTGCCCCAGCGCCCAGCCCAAAAACTTTTAATATATTTTTCAACCCACTGCCCACTCCAGCGCCCCAGCCCAACTGCCCAAGCCCCAAGCCCACTCTCTATTCAAAAAGGAGTGAAACATGCACAAGTACCAAGAACAAGTCCAAGTATAGTGTAACAGGGCCAATGCGGTCGTACTCCATTCTGTGCGGTCCGCAAAGAGGAGGTTCAGAGAGGTGCTCATTTCAGGCATTCAAGCAATGCGACCGCAAAGCATTTCATTCGGACCGCATTGGCTTCATTGTGGACGCACTCGATTTTGTGCGGTTCGCAAAGCTGAAGTTCAGAGAGTTGCCAAGTTTGGGAAACATTCCCAATGCGGTCCGCAGTCCATTTTGTGCGGACCGCAACAGAAGCCACCACGGGCGCGGTGCATTTTGTGCGGCCCGCGGTGGCCAAGTTCAGAGAGCAGAAGTTTTACGCCAAGAGCCTCAGTGCGGCCGCACTCGATTTTGTGCGGACCGCACTACCCCCACAGGGGTATTTTTGTCCAGAAAATTCGGCCTAGTATAAATAGTTTCTTTTCCCATTTTTAGATCATCAGTTGTAATTTTAGGCAGAGCTGCGCTCGTGAACAGTAACCTTTTACCATTTTGAGTAATTTTACAATAGTTTTATCATTGAATCTTCAAGTTTTAGTTAGTAATTAGATATTATGGGTTTTTCTTCATCTATTTCTTTGTTTTCTTCTATTATCATGAGTAGCTAGACCCATTAGCTAGGGTTGTGGCTCAACCCTAGTGTGGGTAATTGATGGGTCTTGTGTTTTATGGTTTGAATGTCTATGGGTATTTGATATTTGGACTAATTTATGGTTTTAATATTAAATTAGTGGTTGCAAACACTAGTTTATGCCTATTTGACTTGGGCTCTTCTTGAGAAAGAGAGCCTAAGTCTAGGAAAATTAGTCCAACAAGGAGTTGGGGCGTACTCAAGATATTGATTAGGGTTAAACTTAGAGATAGTAATACCCGACTTGAACCTCAATTTCTTACAGAAATTATCATACCCAATTGATCTTGAGAAAGTCAATTAGGGCAAAATCACTCAAACTACCGAGAGGTATAGAGTGAGTAGAATCGTGCAATGGTTATATCGTAATCCCCAACTATGACAACCTAACCTTAGATACGAGAACCCGTCAAGTATCCACCTAGGAGAAAGTCACTTCCCTAGTGCCTTTTAACTATTTAGACAACCTTCAATAGTTTACTCTTAGCTTAAATTAGCTTAATTTAGCATCTTAGTAGTATAAATTTAGAAGTAATATCAAAACCAACCATGTTTAGAAGTGCAATTAGGAACAGTTATGCAACTCCAATTTAGATAGAAACTCGATCCCCATCTCTAGCTCCCTGTGGAAATCGATCCCGACCTTCTCGGGTAAAAGCTGCTTCGACCACTCTTGCTACTTTGTAGTAGTGCAGGGTTGGCCTCGATCACTTTTTGGCGCCGTTGCCGGGGAGCTAACGGTTTTGGCTATCTATCTAAATAGTTTTGTGTATTGTTCTTCTTTCCTTCTGCGTTACTAATTCGTGTGTGTCACAGCTTCAGGTACAAAATGGCAGCAAACAACAATGACCCTCTTGGAAATGTGATTGCGGGGAGGAGGTAGATGATGTTGGAGATGATGAGGTGCCTCTTGTACCTCAAGGACAACATAGAGGCTGCCAGGCCAATGCAAATGAAAATATTCCAGACCCTCCTCCGCCACCTCCAAGAGTGGCTCCTCGAGTACTTCCCAACCAAGGCTATGCTAGTGCAATTGTCCCTCCCCGGATCCGGGCGGGCAATTTTCAAATTACTAGTGTGATGCTGACATTGTTGGAGCAGCGAGGGTATTTCACGGGTGCTCCCACTCAAAATGCTTACAAACATCTCAAGGGTCTATTGGATACCTGTTGGGGGAGCAAGCAAACTAATGTGTCCGAGGATGCACTTCGGTTGAGACTCTTCCCATTTTCACTTAGAGGGAAGGCATTGGATTGGCTTGAGCGACTTTCCAACCATTCCATCACTACTTAGGATGAGTTGGCGGATAAGTTCATTGCAAAGTTTTTCTCACCGGGGCACATGACAGCATTGAGGGATGAGATCTTAGCTTTCAAGCAGGAGCCCACTGAACCATTACACGAGATTTGGGAGAGATATAGAACCATGGTGAAGGAATGCCCCAACAATGATATGAATGAGGCAATGATTCAACAAACCTTCTACCGGAACATCAAAATAACAAATCAATGTATAGTGAACCAACTTGCTGGGGGTAATTTCATGAAGCTGACTTATGATGAGTCTTGTGCCATTCTTGACGAGATGGCTGACACATCCTCCGCTTGGCAAAGTAGAGCCAATGTGCCACAAGGTGACCCCACGGTCATTCACTTGCACAAAGAGCTACATGACCATGGGCACGCTATAGCAGAACTGACAACAACAATGAACCAACTAGCAAAGGCACAATTGCAACAAGTTCAAAATCCTCGCCAAGTGAATGCCATGGAGGGTGTCAACATGCTAGTGAACAAAAGAAGACAAAGAGGTTAACAGAACCAAGGGAGTTCTGATCAATTTGACAATGATTGTGGTGGATTCCAAGATGATGGGTATGAAGAGCAGAATAAAGAAGTGCAATACGTGAATAATTATCAAGGCCAAAAGGCAATTCTTCTAACCAACAACAACAATGGAGATCCCAAAGCAATTGGGGTAACCAACAACAAGGCAACAACAATTAGAATAATAAACAACAAGGGAACAACAATTGGGGAAACAATAATCAAAATCCAAATTGGGGCAATCAAAACAACAATCGGAACAATCAAGGAAACTGGGGTAACAACAACAATTGGGGTGGAAACAACAATCAGGGTGGATGGAATAACAACAATCAGGGAAATCAGGGGCAAGGCTTTCAAAGGCCCCCAATATATCAACAGCCGAGCAATCCACCTCCTTTTCCATCCCAAGGTCCTAGTTCATCCAACAGTGACATGGGGAGAATTGAAATGATGTTTGAACAGATGATGAAAAAGAATGCTGATTCAGATGCTCAGTTAGCATCCCACAACACTTCAATCAGAAATTTGGAGGTTCAGCTAGGCCAAATCTCACAGTCCTTGAATACTCGCCCTAAGGGGGCTCTACCTAGTGATACGGTAGTGAACCCGAAGGGTGGGAACCATACCGGGCAAGCAATGGCAGTAATTACAAGAAGTGGACGAGGCG
>NC_031990.1:56184044-56236485 GCF_001879085.1 Nicotiana attenuata | reverse complement strand
CAGTGGCCAATCTCCCAGTGCTTCATGTTTCTGAGCACCGCGGACCGCGGTGCCATTTTGTGCGGTCCGCGGTGGGTAGGTGAGCTGGGGCCCAGGACCTTTTTCTATAAATAGGACCTGAGGCCCTCCATTTGAACTTTTCGATCTTTTTACTCTCAGAGGCCTAAAAGTACTGTTCACTCTCTAAAATTGCACGAATTCAACTGCTTAGTCTTGATTAATCATCAGTGCATCTCATTTCTAGTAACCTTAATTCCTTTTTAGTTGTTTAATTTTGCTATTTTCTTTTGAGTTTCATTTTCTCTTAGTTTTTCTTCTTGTCTTCCCGTTTTTCTTTTAATTTAGTAGCATAGGTTAGTTAATCCTATTTTAATTAGGCATAATTAGTTACAACACTGAGGCAACACCTAGGGAATCATTATTAGGTAAAAATTTGGACTAAAAATGGACAAAACTTGAACCCTAGGTTGGTGTTGCTGCTGGGAACTCACCGTGGATCGCGGTGGATTTTGTGCGGTCCGCGGTGCCTCTTTGCGGTCCGCAATACTATTTTGTGCGGACCGCGGTGGATTAAGTTCTGAAAGCTGACATTTGAGGACCGCGGCCGCAATGGATTTTGTGCGGTCCACGATGCCTCAATGCGGACCGCAATGCATTTTGTGCGGTCCGCAGTGCATAGATTCAGAGAGTGGGTAGTCTGAACCCCACCTCTGTGCGGACCACAATGGATTTTGTGCGGTCCGCGATAGCCTCTTTGCGGCCGTACTTCATTTTGTGCGGTCCGCACTCTGCAACTTTTGACCGTCTGCAACAAGTCTTCTGCTATTCTGAATTTAATTGATTCTAATAATACTAACAAGGCTCAACTGAATGTTGCTTGCAGACAATGGTGAAATCACGAGGCAAAGGTGATAAATAATCAGGACGAGGAGAGTCCTCCCGGGGGAGGGGACGTGGAAAGATAATGTTGATCCCCCAAGTTCGGGAAGCAATAAAGGCAACAAGAAAGGCAATCCGGGCTGCTGATAGAGTTGTTTCCCATTCATCGGGAAGTGAGTATGAGCCTTCCCGGGAGGCGTCTGATTCTGACTCCGTCCCGGAGTATATAGATGACTTCCCGAAGAGGTTTAGACTGACAGATGACCCTACACCTCCAGTCCCTCCCATTTCCCAAGCATCAGTGCGTGTATCTTCTAAGTCGTCTGAGGGCTCAGCCGCATGCAGTGGCAAAGAATATTCCACCTCTCCTACAGCTTCACTCTCCGGTGAGGGTCCAGTACAAGAAAAAGGAGAAGAAGGAGGGGGTGAGCCCCAAGTGGGAGGAGTAGAGAGAACAAGGAACCCAGAAGCATGGCAAGACCGATTCGTGAGTGAGGTGGCCTACCACAAGTTCAGAGGATGGTGGCCTGAGAGGAAATTGATTCTTGAACGAAGTTTCATCGATAGAGACCTCTTGCCTCACAACCCCAATGTGAGAAGACAGTTCAGAGAGAGAGTGGGCTGGGACTACTTCATAAGCAACTGTGAGGATACAAATGAGCACCTGGTCAAGGAGTTCGACACCAATGTTGCCCACATCAAAAAGGGCACCACAGTGACCAAGGTGCGGAATTTGAAAGTAAGATTTGATGGAAAAGCAATAAATGACTACCTGGGCTTCATGGAGGAGGACGAGTCATTGTATTTGGAGAAGATGGCATTGGGTGAGGCTGCTCGTCCTTGGTTGGCAGAGTACTTGGCAATCCCAGGTACCACCCCAGATTGGTTGACCGTGGGAGTGGAGATTTTGAGGCGAACATTAAACTTTGAAGCTAAAGGGTGGGAAACATTTGTGTGTAGCAGGCTAGACCCCACCACTCACGACAACTCACTCCCTATTCACCGAGCTATATTGTTGGCATCGATCATGGCAGGGTACCCGATTGACGTCGGGAATGTGATGTCCCGGGTAATTACACGGGTGGTGAACGAAGGTGACAGATCTTATCCCTTCCCCAACTTCCTGACCATGTACCTTGAGCACTTAGAGGTAAAGAAGCGGAAATTTGATATGAAAGTAAAAGCAAAGGCACTGTTCTCCTGGTACATCCTGCAGGGTGATGACAACAGCACTACAAGGGCAAAGCCACTACTTCAACTAGCCAGTCTGAAGAGCCAGTAGTAGTAGTGGCTCCTACTCAGCCTTCTCCCACCACAACAGACATGGCCGACCCTCTACTTTTGCAGCTCCAGAGGTGCCCTCATCCACTGCATACCCCTTGACTGCCCACCGCCTGAGCCAGGCCCTCGCCAGCATCAACAACTGGATACAGACAACTACTTCTAAGCTGTCTGTACTATCTACTACGATGGCAGCCCAGTCAGCACCTCCTCCTCCACAAGTCCCACAGTCCATTGAGGACACTCTCAAGGAGCTTCTGGACAACTAGAAGAAGTTCCTAGAGAACCAGAAATTGATTTTGGAAGCTGTTGATTCACATGGACAGGCACTAAAAGAGCTTGGTAGGCAGGCAAAGAAAATGAGAAAGACTCGGGCTTCAAAGGAGTCGGTGAAGGAGCTAAGGGTAGAGGTAGACAGGTTGAAGGTTGATCACTTGCCTCTGGACCTATTATTGCATAACCCGGCGCCAGCAACCCAGCCCCAGCCAGAGCAGGAGTCAGAGAGGCCTCCCAAGAGGAAAAGGGTGATTCCCCGTTCCGATGATGCAGTTATACAGTTGGAGGACCCGTAGGGTGATTCATCAGTTGTAATTTTAGGCAGAGCTGCGCTCGTGAACAGTAACCTTTTACCATTTTGAGTAATTTTACAATAGTTTTATCATTGAATCTTCAAGTTTTAGTTAGCAATTAAATATTATGGGTTTTTCTTCATATATTTCTTTGTTTTCTTATATTATCATGAGTAGCTAGACCCATTAGCTAGGGTGTGGCTCAACCCTAGTGTGGGTAATTGATGAGTCTTGTGTTTTAAGGTTTGAATGTCTATGGGTGTTTGATATTTGGACTAATTTATGGTTTTATTGTTAAATTAGTGGTTGCAAACACTAGTTTATGCCTATTTGACTTGGGCTCTTCTTGAGAAAGAGAGCCTAAGTCTAGGAAAATTAGTCCAACAAGGAATTGGGGCGTACTCAAGAGATTGATAGCCCCAATTAAAGGGTTAAACCTAGAGATAGTAATACCTGACTTGAACTTCAATTGCTTACACAAATTATCATACCCAATTGATCTTGAGAAAGTCAATTAGGGCAAAATCACTCAAACTACCGAGAGGTATAGAGTGAGTAGAATCGTGCAATGGTTATATCGTAATCCCCAAATATGACAACCTAACCTTAGACACGAGAACCCGTCAAGTATCTACCTAGGAGAAAGTCACTTCCCTAGTGCCTTTTAACTATTTAGACAACCTTCAATAGTTTACTCTTAGCTTAACTTAGCTTAATTTAGCATCTTAGTAGTATAAATTTAGAAGTAATATCAAAACCAACCATGTTTAGAAGTGCAATTAGGAACAATTACGCAACTCCAATTTAGATAGAAACTCAATTCCCATCTCTAGCTCCCTGTGGAAATCGATCCCGACCTTCTCGGGTAAAAGCTGCTTCGACCACTCTTGCTACTTTGTAGTAGTGCAGGGTTGGCCTCGATCAAAGTTTATGAGAAAAACTCAACCACTATTTTGTCTTCCTTCTCATAGAACAATAACAAGGGATTGTTATGAAGTTTACAGTGAATTGAAGTAAAATCTAAGAAGGTCTTTTAGAGAAGCACAACCAAAAATTTTCCTCACAACAGACACATGGACTTCATTACAAAGAATAAATTATATGTGTTTGACAACTCACTTCATTGATAGGGATTGGAAGTTGCATAAAAGAATACTAAATTTTTTCCCTATCACTAGTCATAAGGGTGAAGAGATGGCTAAAGCTATTTCAAATTGTTTGCTTGAATGGAAATTAGACAAGGTATTCACTATTACTGTGGACAATGCTTCTTCAAATGATGTCACAATCAAAGAATTGTCTAAAAAGTTAGATATGTGGAAAACTAATATGATGGGTGGTAAACATCTTTATGTGAGATGCATGGCTCATATATTAAATATAATTGTTCAAGATGGTTTGAAAGAAATTGATGCTTCTGTCACACGTGTTAGAAATATTGTGAGGTATATGAGATCTTCGCCTGCAAGGACCTTAAAGTTTAAACAGTGTTGTGCACATGTAAAGGTAGAATGTACCAAAACATTGTATTTGGATGTTCCTACTAGATGGAATTCCACCTATTTTATTAATATTGGATATGGCACAAAACTTTAAAAAGGCCTTTGACAAGTTTCATCTCTTTGATGATGGATTTTCTGCTCATCAATGTTCTCATCTTTGTGAAGATGGTAGTAGTGCAGGTCCTCTTGAATCTGATGATTGGGTGAATGTGAGGAATATGATAGAGTTTCTTTCAAGATTTTACGAGCTCACCAAAAAAGTTTCAGGTTCACTTTACTTGTAATGCTCATTTTGAGGATGTATCTGAACTTTATTGTTATTTGAAAATGCGTTTAGTTAGTGACGATGAGCATTTGAAAAAAATGGCTGAGCGGATGCAAGAAAAGTTCAAGAAGTATTGGGGTGAGCCTGAAAAGATGAATTAAATAAGTTTTATTGCTTCCGTCTTGGATCCACGTAACAAATTTGAATATGTAAAGGGAGCACTTGAAGAACTTTTTGGGGAGGAAAAGGAGAAGAAAAAAGTATTCAACTGGATCTTGTCCTCAATCTCCATCTAGTTCTACTTCATCTAATAACATATCTAATACATCTAGTGGGAGTGTTATAACTGCATCTTTAATAAGGACGAAGCTTCACTTGAAGAAAAAAAAGGAAGACAATGGAAGTGGGGGTGCTAAATCGGAGTTGGATAAATACAATAGTGAAGAACAAGAGCCTTTTAGTGAAGAATTTGATATCTTAAGTTGGTGGAAAACACATGCTCCAAGATTTCCTATTCTTTCGGAGTTGGCTCGTGATGTGTTGGCCATTCCAATTTCTAGTGTGGTGTCGGAATGTGCGTTTAGCACTGGTGGCCGTATTCTTGATTCATTTAGGAGTTCGTTGACTAATGAATCCTATTAGTGTTGAAGAAGACTTGAAGTATCTTGAGGAACTCGGGCTTGGTAAGCTTTAATATTTTGTGTGTATTTTAGTTAAAAATAATATATCATACTTGTTTATTTGTATGACATTTTTGGTCGAATTATCTTCAGATATGAAAAATAATGGAGGCACCACTAGAATTGTTTGATGTATAGTTGCAACTTGCAACTTGAGTGGTAAGTTTAATACTCTATTTGTTTGGTGATATACTTTTGTAGTTTTGTTTTATTATCATCAAAAAATAATATTCTAACTTATGATTTATATTTTTTTTAGGTTCAAGAGCAATCATTCCCGTGCTCCTAAATTACGCTCTCATATTAAGGAACACTTTGAGGTGAAAGAAGATAACGGAGAAGTTCGCAAAGTAGAGTGCAAGTATTGCGGTCGAGTCTATAATGTTCATCCAAAGAGGAATGGCACATATTGTTTATGGAAGCATATTGGGCATTGTCTTGAGCGTCTTCCTGGAATCCGTATTTAAGAATTTAAACTAAGTTGATTCGAGAGTATTAGTGTGAACTTGAATTGAGGGATGCCCTCTCTGTTTTTGTTGTTTTTGTTGCACTGTGTGTGTTTAATTCGGCTGCTTGTTAGAGTCTGCTGGTTGCTGCTACTATTAATTATGCTACTTCCCTACTGCTACTGTTAATTATGCTACTGTTAATGCTTCTACTGTTATTCTGTTAATGCTGCTACTGTTGCATATATTTTCTGCCATTTTCAGAGAAAAAATTTGCAGCCTGTTAAGAGTACAAACTTTTAAAATTTGCAGCTTGTTGCCTTGTTCTGCAATTGATTTACAGCCTGTCTCGTTGTGTATTAAGGCATTAACCCACAAGAATTTGAGTTGGCTCCAAATGCCAGTAAATGTCTATAAGTCTATTTACTTCTTTCTGAAGATATGTTGTTCAATTTCATTGTATTTCTTCATTTCTTGGCTGAACAGTTAGATAGGGCATTGAAACATAGGAGAATTGTCACTTGTTAGTGTTGCTTATTTAGCAAATATTAAATCGAAACCGTACCGAACCAAAATAAGAAATACCGAACCGTACCGAAATACTTTGGTACGGTATTTGGTATACACAATTGATAAACCGAATACCGAAATAGCGAACCAAAATTCTTAAATACCGAACTGAAATACCGAATGCCCACCCCTATGATCAATCAAGTGAGAGAGCTTGAGTAAATTCTCTAAGTGTTCAAGTGTTTTGTTTTACCTTCCTTGATGTTAATAATACATGTGTGACATCACTAATGATTATGTAAGCAAGGTAGGTAAAAGGTATTCTCCATAAAGTTGATTGCTGCACTGTTCCTGTACTGTAGCGTGTGTAAGCAGCAACTTTTCCAGCTGGAGAGTTGACTTCATACAATTACCTCGGGAGCTGGTAGCGACCTGTTCCCTCTGTTGTTCCTTTGACTCAGACAAGTTGAACTGTGTCTCAGCTGGAGATATGTTGATCTTTTAAGGTCCTGAAGAAGTGTATCTGGTTCTTTACAGCAAGTTTGTTAGATAATCAAAATATAACAGGGATACACATATAACCTATCAATTTTCCCATTTTTGATGATGACAAACTTATAATTCATGTTCCCCCTAAGAACCAGCATTTCCTGTATTCCCCCTAAATCTATTCCCCATCTCGTTCCCCCTGCCCTAAATTATTTTCCCCCTTTTGGCATCATAAAAAGATTAGATCATTTTGTAAGCAATAAAGAAGTCTAGCTTTAAGTTAACTCATGCCATTTATGTTCACACAATCATTACGAAAAACAAAGCAGAAAAGCAAGGTATAAACATCAAAAAGGGAAAAGCTTGCATTAACATAATTTGGATTTTTTAATAAGAGCAGAGTAAATGTTACGACCACCATCAACAATTTTGAACAACAAAAAAAATACCACAAACATCATTATAAAAACTAACACTGAAGGACTTGACCACAAACTAGATCATAGACTTGACACTGAGGGGACACTATTTAGGGAGCACTGGAAGGAGAAGGCTTGGAGGCAGAGGCAAGGGTTTGGAGGACTAAATCCATTCGAGCATTTGCTGACATTTGCTCGTTGAGCAGTCTCTCTTTCAGCAACCTCTTCACTTTGAGAGCTATTGGAACCAGGTGCCTCTTGTAGCTAACTAAACTGAGTTTCAAGGATAGCATTCCTTGCTTTTAATTGCCTTATCTCAGTAGTAGCACTGTTTTGAGCATTGATCAACTGAGATATAGTAGAAGTGCTTCCAACTCCTCCAACTTTCTCAATACGCTCACATTCTTCAAGAGTGGCTTTGGAGAAAGTTTGCTTCTCAGTGCCCACTTTAGCTGGTCCTAGGGGAACCTTGAAGTGCTCAAAGACCTTGGTGATAAAGAACCCATACGACAGCCAATGATTACCATCTTTAAAGTCTGCCACATTATTCATGTGCTCTATCATGATTCCCGGCAGATTGATAGTAGTGACGTTGTCCAGTGCTTCCATGAGGAACAGGTCTGCACGAGAGGTGATAGATATTCTCTCAGCTTGAGGCAGCAATACTTTGTTCACCATCTCAAATAGCAGTTGATATAAAGGAAGGAGGGCCTTCTTCTGAACCCGTTCTCCCTGCTGAACTTCTCTATCCTTCAAGATTGCATTTCTAAAATTTTGAGAACAGGTTCCCCGAACACTTGACAGCCCTTCAGCAGGCACACCAAGAATATACCCAAACAAAGCAGAGTCCATTACCATATCAACTTCATTCACCAACACACAAATGTGATCATTTTCAACCTTGAATAAGTCAGCATAGAACTTTGAACCTCCTCTTCATACACCTTTGGATCATCATTGGTGAACAAATGTGTCCATTGTTGAAACTCACAGATCTCAACTAGCTGTCTCATACCAGCCTCCTCCAAGATATCAGGGGAATATGTGCGGCCCCATTGCGCCTTTTGGCTCCTCAATCTCTCTTTCCCAGCACTTCTTGGTTCACCAATCTGGCCCTCTTTGAGGAACCGGGTTCTTCATCGGTTTCAGCTCTTCTTTTGGCAGATTTGCAAACATTTTTCTCTTTTTCATCAGACTTCACAGACTTTTCACCCAATTCTTCCATCACCCCAGCACCAGATTCTTCCACAGACTTATCACTAGTTTCTTTCACTACATTATCACTAGAGACAAAATCATCAGACTTGTTCATATTTTCAGCAGACACAAAAGATCCTCTTTTTGGCTTGGAGAGAACATATTTCTGTGAGAGATTTCTAGTCAAGGAACCAGGTTCCTCGGCTTCTTCCTCATCCACATTCACGATAGGCACTGACTTTTCACTTACAGCTTTCCCATCTTTCACCAACTTTCTTCTCCTTAACTTAGCTTGGCTATTCTTAAGAGCAGACTCAAAAGCCTCCTTCCTTTGCAACCTTGTAGTGAGCCGCTTAGGAGTAGACTCTTGAGCAACTATTGGTCTACGCCTAGTCAAGCTTGCTATTGGAAAATCATCAGAATCCTCTTCATTATCCCCTTTTTCTTCTCTGGACACAGACTTTTCCTCAGGCACCACCATACACAAAAGATCATTATCAAAATAAGGAGAGGGAGAAGGGTCAGTGCTGACCTGGGGTTCTGGAGAGGACATCTAAGTTGGATCCTCCGAAGGGGGATCAGGTCCTCCAGCAGGTTCCCCAGTAGCACCTTCTTGTGTCGATGGTTCAACAGGCACAAGCTCTTTACCCTCTCCAACAATTTTAGACTCTTCCCTCTGAGTCTCAAAACCATCCTCACCTCCTTCAACAAAAACCCCTTCATTAGCTATGGACAACATGTTCTTTATCGCCTCTTTCTCTTGTACACCAATGGAAAACTCAGGAGAGGAAGGAGTGTTACCTTTGGATACGAGATTAGGAGTAGTCTTTGTTGAGTCAACATTCTCAGAACCATCAGTTTGATCTACCTTTGACCCTTCTTCATAGGAAAACTTGAAATTTCCTGATTTTCTTCTTTGTCAGCAGTACTCTATTCATCCCCTTTTTCCGGCAAAAGAGGAGGAGTGCTCGGGGCTACAAATCTTTTGGGAGTCAAGATTTTGCGACTCCTATGAGAACCAGAACTCGAGTGGGTAGGAGAGGAGACGAAATCTGGGGATGACTCTGTCCTAGGGTTTTGGCTAGCAGTAGTATGGGTGAAGAGTCTAATATCGGTGTTTCAACAGGTGAGGACTCAATGGGGGTGTTGCTTGGAACACTCGAGGTTGCTTGATTTTTAGCCATGGTGAGAAGAAGAGAAGGGATTTGGCAATTCGAAGAGAGACAGAAGAAGGGGGTTTTGAAATTTGATGGGAGGAGTTGTGACAGTGATAGATGTATTTATGATAGATGAGGGACCGGTGAAGAAAGGGCGGCAGTTTTGGGAGTTGGGTCGGTTTTCAATGGGTCAGACATTTGGGTTCAAAAGACGCAAAGAAAAGAAACTGACATATTGATGACATGACACTTGTTTTAACCATTCAAAATTGTGCATGAGACAACAGAGAAACTACTAACCTGTGTCAGGAGAACTAGGTTCCTTGACAAATCTTGCATCTGTAAGCTTTGCCCTTTTTGCCATCGTACACTGCCTCACCTGCTTATTTCCTCTGTAATCATCATGCGTGTCTACCTATAACGGTATAGAGGTGAGTTAGACTTTTCCAGAAAACACTTTTTAGCTAATTTTACCTGAACATTTCTTTCATAGCCAATCATTTGGGGGACCGGGTTCTCAATTGAGTTTTATCAAACCTAGTGCGAGACGATTTTTCTCAAAGTGTTCTCTGCTCAGGGCTTTGGTAAATATATCTGCAATTTGATCTTCAGTGCTGCAGAATTTCATACATGTAAGCCCTTTTTCAACATTGTCTCTGAGAAAATGATGGCGTACATCAATGTACTTGGTCCTCTTATGTTAAACTGGATTTTTTGCCATGTTGAGTGCACTTGTATTATCACATAAGAGAGGCACACAATCTGAGAATACTCCAAAGTCTTCCAACTACTGCTTGATCCACAGTAGTTGAGCACAGCAAGAGGCAGCTGCTACATATTCTGCTTCTGCAGTTGAGAGTGCCATTGAGTTCTGCTTCCTTGTACCCCATAAGATTAGGCAAGAACCCAGGAAGTGTGCCATTCCAGGCGTGCTTTTCCTGTCCACCAGATATCCTGCGTAATCAGCGTCAGCATACCCAATAAGATCAAAGCTGTCACCTGAGGGATAGTAGAGAACCAGGTCCTGTGTTCCTTTGAGATATCTCAATATTCTCTTGGCAGCCTTCAAATAAGATTCCTTTGTATTGGATTGAAACCTTGCACAAAGATCCACGCTAAAAAAATGTCTGGTCTGCTTGCAGTGAGATATAGGAGTGACCCTATGATCCTTCTATACATGGTCTGATTTACAGAGGAACCAGGTTCATCCATGTCTAGACGGGTAGCTGTGGCAATAGGGGTGTCGATGACTTTTGATGCTTCCATGTCAAACCTTTTCAGCAGCTCCTTGATGTACTTCTGCTAACTTATCAATGTTCCCTTCTGAGATTGCTTCACTTGAAGTCCTAGGAAGAAATTTAATTCTCCCATCATACTCATCTCGAATGCACTCCCCATGAGTTTTGCAAATTCTTCACAAAGAGAATCAGCTGTGGCTCCAAAAATGATATCATCAACATATACCTGACCAATGAGCAGGTTCCTTCCTCGTTTCTTCAAAAAAAGGGTGTTGTCAATTTTCCCTCTTGTAAAGCCATTTTCTAGAAGGAATATTGACCACCTTTACCAATCCCGGGGAGCCTGCTTTAGCCCATACAATGTCTTGTCGATTTTGAACACATGCTCAGGATGCTCGTGGCACTCAAATCTAGGAGGCTGCTTGATAGACTTCTTCTTTCAGGTAGCCATTTAGAAATGCACTTTTGACGTCCATTTGGAATAGTGTGAAATCCATATGAGATGCAAAAGCAATAAGAATTCTAATGGCTTCCATTCGAGCAACATGAGCAAATGTTTCATCATAATCAATCCCTTCTTCCTGATTGTAGCCTTGAACTACAAGTCTTGCCCTATTTCTTGTTGTATTTCCGAACTCATCAAGTTTGTTCCTAAATACCCACCTGGTCCTTATGATAGTTCGATCTGTAGGTCGAGGAACCAGGTGCCATATCTTGTTTCTTTCAAATTGGTGTAACTCTTCTTGCATTGCTGTGATTCAGTCTGCATCTTTCAACGCTTCTTTGATATTTTTAGGCTCTATTTGAGAAAGACAGGTTGAAGAGGCAAGTGAATTTCTTGCTTTTGATCTGGTTTGAACTCCTGAGTCAAGAGGGGTGATTATATTGTCAAGAGGATGTGAGCATTTGTGCTTCCAATTTGGTACCTGAATCTCATTGACAGAGGACCTAGGTATGTTTGACTGGGGTTCTTGGGCGCTTCTTACTTCAGCAAGTGGAGTACCTTGGATTGCATCAACAAATCTATTTTCAACTTCAGTTGGTGTGATCATGGGACCAGGTTCCTCTTTAGTAGATGGAGGTGTACTTGTATCATTTTCACTTGATTCTTTTACATTACTCATCATGTTTGCTTTTCCATTTGCCATGTCAATGACTTTTCCTGGAACAGATAAGGGTTTTCCATCTTGATCAACATGTCTGTCTTTTTCAGAGGAGAGGTGAGATTCATCAAAGATCACATGTATACTTTCCTCAACACATTGAGTCCGTTTGTTGTACACTTTGTGTCGCGACCCTAAACCCGGACCCGATCGTGATGGCACCTCTCGTGAAGACAAGGCCAGCCGACACACTCCCTCTTCATTCTTAAGCAATTAAATAATAGAACTAAGTCTAAATCATAATAATAAATCCCAAAATAAGGTAGATAATACTATTGCGGAATAGACATAGCCCGACATCGGGGTGTCACAAGTCACGAGCATCTACTAAGGTCTAAATACAACGGAAAATTCTGAAAATGCACTAAATACAATCTAATGAAATCAGGAGGGAGAAAAGCAGTGCTACGAACGTCGGGCAGCTACCTTGCTAAACTCCGATAACTCTGCCTCTGAGCAACCAATACCCGCTACCGGGTTTAGAAATACCTGAAACTGCACGCAAGGTGCAGGGATTAAAGTGAGTACTCCAACTCAGTGAGTAATAATAATAAATGCAGACTGAGTAATAAGAAATCACGTAAAGGCATATCAACAGGCTATAACGAAGCAGTAAAAGCCAGTGTCACACCTCCTTTTCACTACACCCGCAAGGGCGTAAAGGAGTTTTTTCCACTTAAAGGACAATCGGAATGAGATTTATTATTAAGATTCAGAGTCTCCACTTGGGAGATTAATGGTGTCCCAAGTCACCGGTTTAGAATCCCGAACCGAGAAAATTATGACTCTGTTAACAGTCCGCGAACCAGAAATCCGGGTAAGGAATTCTGTTAACCCGGGAGAAGGTGTTAGGCATTCTCGGGTTCCGTGGTTTTAGCACGGTCGCTCAACTGTCATATTTGGCTTATTTATTTGATTTTAGTACATGTTCTTGGGATTTATGTCTTTAGCTTTGAACCGCTTTTATTATTATTGTTTATTTTAAGAGACTTGCAACGTCGTGAAAATACGTCTCGAACCACGTCACATAAATACACCCGTGGTTTTTGACATATTTCGACTTCGTTGAGATTTGGATTTGGGTCACATAAATGTGCACCCGTATTTAGGAATGTAAAATTATTTAAAGTGCGTGCCTAAAGAGACTATCGCGTTATTATCTTTGGGGAAGGCCGTGAAATTCGCTAAACGGCCCATCCCGAAGTCTAGGTATTTTTAGTTAAGCATTGAATGAGGGCCCCGCAATTTATACTCTATTCGGCGAGGCTCGTCTCATCTATTATTTATTTTAAAGGGCAAATCCTAAAGTAACTATGATTTCTATTTTTGTTGATCTCTAAAAATATAGGAAAAAGTCCTAAATAGTCTGTTGCTGAACTGAGGTAATCCGGGTAGGAAATAACATTGGACCTGGGTCCACATTTCAGAGAGCTTGAGGCCCAAACTGCACAAGGCCTCGTTCGAACTCTCACGGCTACAATTAGATTTAACCACAATTTGGGCCAAGGTTTGTAGCCCAAGCGTGGATGCTAACAAATGAGAGATACTAAGCGTCCAGTATGACATGCAAGCATTGAATAACTAAATTGTGTAATGGTTATGACTGATTTTGAATTAAACCTGTGATTGCCAGATTTAAAAAAGAACTACAAGATAATGGATTATTTAAGCTCAAACGCCTTTTAACAGACTAAACATGCATGTGAGACCAATATTTTAATTGTTCATTTATATTTAACCACATATCGAATTGTATTGCCATTCTGAACTTAAACACCACTTCATGTCTACTGAAATAATTTCATGATAGAACTGCATTACAGCATCATTACTACTTTATTACGGCTGATTAACTTCATAAAATAACAGGACAAAACTACTGGAATTAACCTCAGCTGATTACGACATTACTCTATCAACCTACAAGGACCGTAATTATCACTGAATGCTTGACTAATAGTAATCACATAAACATGTGAAAACGATAACTCACATAGTCCAACTCAGTCCTGTTATAACATATCAGTCCAATGCAAGATGGCAGTCAAAGAAAAACAGTCCAAATTAACCTACAAGAAGTCCTAATTATACAGCCATATGTCTATTGCTCAAGTCAATACTAGCTTAGTCCACTAACATCAATTAACAATCTAAACGACTAAACTATTTAACGATAAACATCAAACAGCTTCTAAAGTGCATAGATCTGATAGTAATTTTTATTTCAACTTCAATTTTGAGCTACATGGAAGCAATTCGAGGAAGTGTACCTGGGAAATAGAATTTCAACAGAAGAAGAAACGATCAGCAACAGCAACGCAACAGCAATAGTTCAGGAACAATTTCGGCAAACCAGCAGGGAATTAACAACACAGCAACAGCAGGATCAACTTTTGAATCAAAACTAAACTCTCAAACAACCAGGGACACCTCAATACTCGAAAACCCAATAAACTGGTCCAAAACTGACTGATTGAACCCCGAAATTAAACAGAAAACTCCTCTGAAACCTCAAATTACCAGAAAATGAACTAAGAGATGTAAATCAGCTACTAAAACCAGAAATGAACTTGGAAATTGAGTGAAACAGTATTGTTTTTGGATTTTCTTTTCTTTTTTGTATTTTTTGTTAGTTTTTGGTTTTTTGAATGCTGAATTTCAAAACTAGATCTGAAAAAAACTAAGAGAGCTTTTTGGGGGGAATTTTTGAGGGCTCCCAAAACTTGTGACTTAAGGCATTGGCATGCCTTTTTATAGGCAAAATGAGGGCAGCCTTCAGATTTTGTGTTTGCCCTCTAGTCCCTCTGTTATTTTCAAAATAGTCCTTTATTTATTGCCTTGTGTTGCAAGTTATCACACCTAATTCCTGAATTTCCTTAAAACCTTTTATCTAGAAACTTCTAGGAAGCTCTAGATCAATTACTAAAGATTCCTTATCCCTAAATTACCCCAATTACCCCCTGAGCTTAAACTAAATTGTAGCTATAACCAAACAATTCCCTAAGCTCTGAATTAATCAACTACTGAAGGATAATCCTAATGTAAACTCTTATTGATCTACGAACTGAACCAAATTAAGACTACACTTTGGGATCCTGAATTAACTGCTTCATATTATTGAACCAAATTGAATTATCAAAGGCAGACTAACACAAGCTAACTAAACAGGATTAATAACCAAAAAGAAAACAAACAGAATTATTAAAAGAAGAAAAAAAAAAACAGAATCAACGAGATAAAAGCCAAATATGGATGCCTACGATTGAAATCACACAAGCAAATTACTAAAACAGATTAACTGTATGGCAGAAGAAACAAAAAAAAACCTAAATTGAAACTTTAAATCACTAATCAACAAAATTCTGAAATAAACACACAATAACAGTAATAAACTAAACAAAATTGAAAACAGAGAAGAAAAGGAGAATCATAAACTCACTGATACAGCCTTCCCTAAGTTACCCTCGAATTTGATTTTCAATTAATGTTGCATGTCTATTTCGTCTGAAATAGACATGTAACATTAACTTTAAAATTACTCGAGCATTTGAATTCCCAAAACAGGTTGAACTCTAACCCTAGATCCGGAATTAACAGCATTCCGCTGGGATTTGAGGGGTTTAAGTTCGAGATTCAAGATGAGAAGGGCAAGGAGGATGCAGGGAATGATTTCGGGGTGATTTGGTGGTGGCGCCGCCACTGGGGACTTGTGGCGGCGCTAGGGTTTGACAGCTTCAAATCAATATTCGAGGAGTTTGAGGTTGATTCGAAGGGAGAGAGGTGTAGAATTGGAATGAGGAGACGGAGACAGAGTTAGGGTGTGATTTTGGCAGTCATCGGCGTAACTAGTGTCATCGCCGCCGGCGGGTTTCAACGGAGAGTATGGGGGCGGCTGGAGTCTCTAGGGTTTGGGTTAGAAACGGAGTAGGGGGGTTTTGAGAGGGGGGGGGGGGGTATGGGTTCGGACAGTTAAATACGCTGGGAGATCGATTCCTGGCTGTTTGATCCAATTACCTTGACGGCTTGGGTTAACTGGCTCCAAAACGGGGTCGTTTAAGGGAACAAGGATTTGGACCGGGTGGGGGATTGGATTGGGCTAGTTTAGGGCGGGTATTTGGTCTTTGGGCTAGTTAATTAGTTAAAACATAGCCCAATTTGGTGGTCTTGTATTGGGCAGCCTCTTCTTTTGTTTATTTCCATTTTTGTTTTCTCTTTATTTTATTATTATTTGTTTTCATTTGTGTTTTATATATATTTTTTGATTTTATAAAAATGCAAAATTAAAACCAAGACCTAATTTATTTCCAAAATTAAACCAATTAACTCCCAAAAATTGATTAAGTCCTATTTTAAAGTAAACTCATGACAAATTCGGCAATTAACAAAAAATGCAAAATGGACTATTTTTGTTATTTTCTTAATACTTTGTCTAAAAAGACAACTTAACTACTAATTAATCCTAAAATATGAAATTAAATCCTAACAGATATAAATGCAAACAATTAACAGAAAAGAACATAAAATTCACAAAATTGTAAAATAAAGAAATAAATCATTTTGTTTGAATTTTTGGGAATAATTCATATAGGGCAAAAATCACATGCTCACAGCTGCCCCTCTTTGCTCGGGAACACGAAGAGTTCTCGGGCAAAGATAAGTGAGCGGATACGAGCGATTTTTGCCCGTTTGAATGTTCCGTGTGAAGCATTTTTGAAAACCGTTTGACCGAACCCTGCTTCAAAGGTTGCCTACATATCCTTGGCTATAAAGGAATCAGGTCAGTGTAGTTCTGGAAGATTTGGTAGCTGGGACTACCAGGGCTGTGATTTCACTGCTGTTGCTGCTGTTACTGCTTGCTGACCTCCTTATTACACCATATCAAAATAAAAAGAAGCTAGCCTAAGCTATGATCTATGAATTACAAAAAGTGTCATATCTATGTCTTCTAACTTGCTCTTTGTGTTGCCTTGAACTTGTATTCTTCCATTGGAATTCTTTTGTTGCTACCTTGAATTGCGTTCTACAGTGTTCTCCCTTTCCTCAAATGATGCTTTGACCACTAAAACTTGAAATGTAGTCCTCTGTTCTCCAGGTGGGCTCCTGACTGCTGAAACTTGAACTGTATGCCTCTGTTCTCCAGGCTGGCTCCTGACTGCAAACTTGAAATGTGTGCCTCTGTTCTCCAGGCGGGCTCCTGACTGCTGAAACTTGAAATGTGTGCCTCTGTTCTCCAGGCGGGCTCCTGACTTCATCAAAACAAAGAAAATCTCTTGCCCCAGTTTGGTGACTGGGCATCATATTACCAGATATTAATAAGAATTTGAAAACTAAAACTTGAATTGTAATACCTCTGTTCTCCAGGCGCTCCTGACTGCTGAAACTTGAAATGTATGCCTCTGTTCTCCAGGCGGGCTCCTGACTGCTGAAACTTGAAATGTATGCCTCTGTTCTCCAGGCGGGCTCCTGACTTCTGAAACTTGAAAAGTATTCCCTTATTCTCCAGGTGGGCTCCTGACTGCAACAAAGAAAATTTTCTGCCCCAGTTTGGTGGCTGGGCACGGCATGTTATCAAATATTAAAAATTAAAAGCTAAAATTTGAATTGTACTTCCCTTGTTCTCCAGGTGCGCTCCTGATTGCTGAACTTGAAAAGTATTCCCTTGTTCTCCAGGTGGGCTCCTGATTGTTGAACTTGAAAAGTATTCCCTTGTTCTGCAGGTGGGCTCTTGACTGTAACAAAATAGATAAAAACAAAGAAAATTTTCTGCCCCAGTTTGGTAGCTGGGTACACGGGTAAGTGTTAAACTGAATTATTCTACCAACTATTATAAGAGTTTGAAAGCTAAGTCCTATTATCCAGGGAGGTCCTGACAACTTCTAATAATTATGAACCTGAGTTGTATCCTCTAGAGGTATTACCCCCACTACATTTGTTGTCTAAAAGGTCTTAAACTACTCCCCATTATCCAGGTGGGTCCTGACAACTTCTAGTTAAAAGATAGTTTTAACCTAAGTTATATCTACTGAAGGTACGACTCCCACTATATCTTGTTACCTAAGGAGATCTTAAAACTACGTCCCATTATCCAGGAGGGTCCTGAAAATCAAAATTCAAGTCTTATCCTAGGTGTGCCAATTCTACGGCTAAATTATACTATCCTACAACAGTATCTTGTTACCTAAGGAGATCTTAAAACTGCGTCCCATTATTCAGGAGGGTCCTGGTCACCACTAATTACAACCTATGTTCTTTAGGATACATTTGTGCTAAATTATGCTACTCATGCTTGTTTGGAAATTTAAACTAAGTCCCATTTTCCAGGAGGGTCCTGAGAGTTTCTAGTCATACCTGCTTGGGTGCTGCCTTCCCTTAAGGAGGGTTTCTCCGAAATGAACGAAATTTCTGCCCCTGTTTCAATCAAAGAAAAATCTTGTCAATTTTAAAAAATGGTGGCTAGTTGCTGGCATTCTTGCTAGGTACATCCCTGCTGCTGGGCTTCACTCTGTCCCGCTTTCCTGGCCTTGCTTTGAATCCCCTTAAATTCCTGACCCAATTTCAACCCTTTGACTATGATGACCCAAGTGTTCTATCCCATATTGTTGTTTTTGTGTTTTCGACCCCTCTTTTGGTATTTCACTTCTTCCCCACAATTATCCAACTAATCCAACAATGAAACTTCTAGTGGTCCTTTATGNGGCATTATTTTGAGCTGGGTAATGTGATATGCGACTTTGGGATTTCTGTGGAGAGAAATAGCATCGGGGAAGGTCATCTAATGCACAAGGATAACCACGGGGACGATGTCGAGGCTGGAAGTGTTGATCAGGAAAACCTATCGGATCGTCTTTTCCGTTCCTCTTTCTTCTAACCAAGCTTACTGGTATGTTCTGAATGGCTTCCGAACAACTCACGATTTTGCCTGACTTGATTCTTTCTTCCACTAGCTCCCCTATTTCTAACACATCATTGAAAGGCTTTCCTAGGGCCGGGATCAAATGGCTGTAGTAGGTGGGTCCCTGGGCCTGTAGAAAAAGCTTAACCATTTCTTCTTCGCTGATCGGGGGACTAACTCGAGCAGCTTGCTCCCTCCATCTGAGCCCAAACTCATTAAAGCTTTCCTCCGGCCTCTTTTCCATCTTAGATAGCGAGGTGCGGTCTGGGGTAACACTTGATTTGCATCGAAAGTATCGGACAAAGTCTTGAGCCATGTCACCCAATGTAATCCACTCATCGACATTTTGACGACCATGCCAGTCCAAAGCTGCCCCAGTTAGGCTTTTACTGAAATATGCCATCATCACGTCATCTTTCTCTCCAACAATCCTCATTTCGTTGCAATAGACCCTCAGGTGGGCTACCGGATCTCCACGCCCATCATACAAGTTAAAGTTTGGTACTTTGAATCCTGCGGGCAGGCGGGTGTCATGTGGCACAATCAGTCCTTTGCAAGTCATGCTACCCTGACATCCCACTCTTCGCTTGTCCCTTAAGGGCTGTTCTGTGCTCGTCAACTTCCTGGGTACCTCATCTCGTCCTTCCCTTTCTGTAACCTTTTCATTTCTAGCATGGAGCTCATCTCGGGAGCTCTTCTTGTATGAATCAAGGACCCTGTGGGCAACCTCTGGAGGGTGAAATTGGGCATTACGAGCTTTGAATGGGTGTTCATTATTTGGGGTAATAGATATGACAGGAGGGCAATATTGGGGAGAAGTAACTGGAGGATGCGTGATGGAGCTACTAGAGTGGTTGGGAAAATTGTGATAAGTGGGTGTATCTGGAGAATATGGAGGATCATCTGGCATTGTGTTGGGAGTTCGGGTAAGGGTAGCGTCCGGGAAAATTGGTGGTGGTGGGGGTGGCGCCTTTCCAGTCATCCAGGCTTGATACATGTCTGTCATGTGTTGTCTCAACATCTGCACCTCTTCAACCAACCCATTATCCCGTTCCACCAACTGTTGTCGAGTACCAATATCAACCAACTCAGTTCTCTTGTTGCTTGCCATTGCCTTTTGTCCTTGTGTTGTAAAGAAGAGTTACCACTTTCAAACCACAAACCAACCACCTTTCTGGGAGTGACATGACAAAATGAAACCATCACGTTAGCGTTAGGGCATTTAACATATTGGTACCCGCACATTTGGGGAGTGAATGCACCTAGGCAGTTAACAGTTCCTATTATGCTTTTGATCGGTCGCATGCGTCATCCTGGCCTTTTCATTTTCCTTTAAAGCTCCTGGTGCCCGCGGGACATCGTTCGGTCTCGCCGCGGGCCTATATGCAAGTTCCCCTTATTTTGAATTATGCTCATCCTGCACATTTATTAAGGTGATTTAATCACTTATTTGACCTAACAATGCAAAATGACACTATTTTTGTTCATATTTTCGATTTAAAACAAATGGCCGGTTTTGCAGTTACGGCCTTTCAGCACTTCGAGGAGAAGATTTTAAGGTTGCGCCTGCCAACCATGACTCAAGGTGGCTGTTCTTGCAAAAACTGCCTTCCGGCGTCCTTTTAGGGACATTCGGCTTATTTTAAACAAGAATGGCGGTACCCGACTTATTCATGACGAAATTAAAAAATTTGGCATTTTTTGGCTATTTTTGCAAAGGGGAGGTTGGACCCGATGAGGGTTGCCTACGTATCTCACACCCGGTGAGAATCAAACCTGCGTAGTTCGGGCAAATAAACCTAACTATTTTTGAAAACAAGACTCTTTTGTATGTTTTTGTTGACACTTTTCTGAAAGCAAAATTCTTCCTTTTTTCTATATTTTCTTTTTCGGTGGCAAATAAACAAACTAATTTGAAAATAAACTCTTTTTGGTTTTTTTTCATTGGCAAACAAAACAAACTAACTAAAAACTTTCTTCTTTTCCTTCCATTTTTCTCAAAAATCCGGCAGCATTTCGGCACTACTTGGACATTGGTTTTTCTAATATAGGTAATTAACTCTACTATCTTGTCTTTTTCTCTTTTTCGTATTCAATTTTTCCCAGATATTCAAAGCCGGTCAGCATGCGAGTCCAAAACAAATAAATGCACAAGTAGGATGCATCAGGATGGTCCATTATTCCGGGTACACCTGTCCTAGACGGACCCAACCCCTGTGTTGAGTCCCCTAAGTCAAAATGCACGTGATGCAGATAAGCGTTCCTACTAGGGATCCGGCATGAGGTCAAGTTATTCTAGGTTCAAAACCTGGGTATAGGTTCTAGACTGTGTACCCGAGCGGACAACTCGAGTCGAGGAGGGGGCTACGTACCGGGGACCCGCGGGATCATCCGGCTTAGTAACTTGTCCGGCCTCTTTCTTATTTCAAGGTATGACACTTAACAGAATAGGGAGTCTCCACCAGTGAGCACATCCCCGGAGGTGAGAAGAGAAGGGTTTCGGCATAGTTTATATACACAGTTCACATAATATCAAAGCGGTAAAAAGCAACAGTTTGCACATTTAGCATGAAACATGTAGGAAAATCAGATAAAGCCAAATACCACAATATATCTAAGCTCGAATTCTGAACCCTGAACCAAAGTTCTGGGTCCTTGTCCCCAGCAGAGTCGCCAGAGCTGTCACACCTCCTTTTCACTACACCCGCAAGGGCGTAAAGGAGTTTTTTCCACTTAAAGGACAATCAGAACGGGATTTATTATTAAGATTCAGAGTCGCCACTTGGGAGATTAATGGTGTCCCAAGTACCCGGTTTAGAATCCCGAACCGAGGAAATTATGACTCTGTTAACAGTCCGCGAACCAGAAATTCAGGTAAGGAATTCTGTTAACCCGGGAGAAGGTGTTAGGCATTCCCGGGTTCCGTGGTTTTAGCACGGTCGCTCAACTGTCATATTTGGCTTATTTATTTGATTTTAGTACATGTTCTTGGGATTTATGTCTTTAGCTTTGAACCGCTTTTATTATTATTGTTTATTTTAAGAGACTTGCAATGTCGTGAAAATACGTCTCGAACCACGTCACATAAATGCACCCGTGGTTTTTGACATATTTCGACTTCGTTGAGATTTGAATTTGGGTCACATAAATGTGCACCCGTATTTAGGAATGTAAAACTATTTAAAGTGCGTGCCTAAAGAGACTATCACGTTATTATCTTTGGGGAAGGCCGTGAAATTCGCTAAACGACCCATCCCGAAGTCTAGGTATTTTTAGTTAAGCATTGAATGAGGGCCCCGCAATTTATACTCTATTCGGCGAGGCTCGTCTCATCTATTATTTATTTTAAAGGGCAAATCCTAAAGTAACTATGATTTCTATTTTTTGTTGATCTCTAAAAAACTATAGGAAAAAAGTCCCTAAATACGTCTGTTGCTGAACTGAGGTAATCCGGGTAGGAAATAACATTGGACCTGGGTCCAGCATTTCAGAGAGCTTGAGGCCAAACTGCACAAGCCTCGTTCGAACTCTCACGGCTACAATTAGATTTTAACCACAATTTGGGCCAGGTTTGTAAGCCCCAAGCGTGGATGCTAACAACTAAGAGATACTAAGCGTCCAGTATGACATCCAAAGCATTGAATAACTAAATTGTGTAATGGTGATGACTGATTTTTGAATTAAAACCTGTGATTGCCAGATTTAAAAAAGAACTACAAGATAATGGATTATTTAAGCTCAAACGCCTTTTTAACAGACTAAAACATGCATGTGAGCAACATTTTAATTGTTCATTTTATATTAACCACATATCGAATTGTATTGCATTCTGAACTTAAACACCACTTCAGTCTACTGAAATAATTTCATGATAGACTGCATTACAGCATCATTTACTACTTTAATTACGGCTGATTTAACTGCATAAAATACAGGACAAAACTACGGAAAATTACCTCAGCTGATTACGACATAACACTATCAATCCTACAGGACCGTATTATCACTGAATGCTTGACTAATAGTACTCACATAAACATGAGAAAACGATAACTCACATAGTCCAACTCAGTCATGTTATAACATATCAATCCAATGCAAGATGGCAGTCAAAGAAAACAGTCCAAATTAACCTACAAAGAAGTCCTAATTATACAGCCATATGTCTATTGCTCAAGTCAATACCAGCTTAGTCCACTAACAACAATTAACAATTCTAAACGACTAAACTATTTAAACGATAAACATCAAACAGCTTCCAAAGTGCATAGATCTGATAGTAATTTTTATTTCGACTTCAATTTGGAGCTACATATGGAAGAAATTCGAGAAGTGTACCTGGGAAAATAGAATTTCAACAGAAGAAGAAACGATCAGCAACAACAATGCAAACAGCAATAGTTCAGGAACAATTTCGGCAACCAGCAGGGAATTAACAACACAGCAAACAGCAGGATCAACTTTTGAATCAAAACTAAACTCTCAAACAACCAGGGACACCTCCAATACTCGAAAACCCAATAAAACTGGTCCAAAACTGAGCTGATTGAACCCCGAAATTAAACAGAAAACTCCTCTGAAACTCAAATTACGAAAATGAACTAAGAGATATAAATCAGCTACTAAAACCAGAAATGAACTTGGAAATTGAGTGAAACTAGTATTGTTTTTGGATTTTCTTTTCTTTTTTGTATTTTTTGTTAGTTTTTGGTTTTCTTTGAATGCTGAATTTCAAAACTAGATCTGGAAAAAACTAAGAGAGCTTTTTGGGGGGAATTTTGAGGGCTCCAAAACTTGTGACTTAAGGCATTGGCATGCCTTTTTATAGGCAAAATGAGGGCAGCCTTCAGATTTTGTGTTTGCCCTCTAGTCCCTCTGTTATTTTCAAAATAGTCCTTTATTTATTGCCTTGTGTTGCAAGTTATCACACCTAATTCCTGAATTTCCTTAAAACCTTTTATCTAGAAACTTCTAGGAAGCTCTAGATCAATTACTAAAGATTCCTTATCCCTAAATTATCCCAATTACCCCCTGAGCTTAAACTAAATTGTAGCTATAACCAAACAATTCCCTAAGCTCTGAATTAATCAACTACTGAAGGATAATCCTAATTTAAACTCTTATTGATCTACGAACTGAACCAAATTAAGACTACACTTTGGGATCCTGAATTAACTGCTTCATATTATTGAACCAAATTGAATTATCAAAGGCAGACTAACACAAGCTAACTAAACAGGATTAATAACCAAAAAGAAAACAAACAGAATTATTAAAAGAAGAAAAAAAACAGAATCAACGAGATAAAAGCCAAATATGGATGCCTACGATTGAAATCACACAAGCAAATTACTAAAACAAATTAACTGTATGGCAGAAGAAACAAAAAAAAAACTAAATTGAAACTTTAAATCACTAATTAACAAAATTCGGAAATAAACACACAATAACAGTAATAAACTAAACAAAATTGAAAACAGAGAAGAAAAGGAAAATCATAAACTCACTGATACAGCCTTCCCTGAGTTACCCTCGAATTTGATTTTCAATTAATGTTGCATGTCTATTTCGTCTGAAATAGACATGTAACATTAACTTTAAAATTAGTCGAGCATTTGAATTCCCAAAACAGGTTGAACTCTAACCCTAGATCCGGAATTAACAGCATTCCGCTGAGATTTGAGGGGTTTAAGTTCGAGATTCAAGATGAGAAGGGCAAGGGGGATGCAGGGAATGATTTCGGGGTGATTTGGTGGTGGCGCTGCCACTGGGGACTTGTGGCGGCGCTAGGGTTTGACAGCTTCAAATCAATATTCGAGGAGTTTGAGGTTGATTCGAAGGGAGAGAGGTGTAGAATTGGAATGAGGAGACGGAGACAGAGTTAGGGTGTGATTTTGGCGGTCATCGGCGTAACTAGTGTTATCGCCGCCGGCGGATTTCAACGGAGAGTATGGGGGCGGCTGGAGTCTCTAGGGTTTGGGTTAGAAACGGAGTAGGGGGGTTTGAGAGGGGGGGGGGGTATGGGTTCGGACAGTTAAATACGCTGGGAGATCGATTCCTGGCCGTTTGATCCAATTACCTCGACGACTTGGATTAACTGGCTCCAAAACGGGGTCGTTTAAGGGAACAAGGATTTGGACCGGGTGGGGAATTGGATTGGGCTAGTTTAGGGCGGGTATTTGGTCTTTGGGCTAGTGAATTAGTTAAAACATAGCCCAATTTGGTGGTCTTGTATTGGGCAGCCTCTTCTTTTGTTTATTTCCATTTTTGTTTTCTCTTTTTTTTTATTATTATTTGTTTTCATTTGTGTTTTATATATATTTTTTGATTTTATAAAAATGCAAAATTAAAACCAAGACCTAATTTATTTCCAAAATTAAACCAATTAACTCCCAAAAATTGATTAAGTCCTATTTTAAAGTAAACTCATGACAAATTCGGCAATTAACAAAAAATGCAAAATGGACTATTTTTGTTATTTTCTTAATACTTTGTCTAAAAAGACAACTTAACTACTAATTAATCCTAAAATATGAAATTAAATCCTAACAGATATAAATGCAAACAATTAACAGAAAAGAACGTAAAATTCACAAAATTGTAAAATAAAGAAATAAATCATTTTGTTTGAATTTTTGGGAATAATTCATATAGGGAAAAAATCACATGCTCACAGCCAGTAAAAGCAGTGAAATAGTGAAAATATGTAAAGTCACTTTAGTTCAATTTAAGCTTCTTCAAAATGCATTTTTAATAGTTAAGCAAGTAAAGGACAGGCAACTAGAAAAGATAACACATAAAGAACCGCCCCTCGGGCACAATATCAACAGAATCAGCCCCTCGGGCACAATACCAACAAAAACAGCCCCTCGGGCAACCACATGGAAAAATACCAGCCCCTCGGGCAAACACATGGAACAATACCAGCCCCTCGGGCAAACACATGGAACAATACCAGCCCCTCGGGCTATATCTCATATCACAATGGGTACTCGCGCTCACTGGGGGTGTACAGACTCCTGGAGTGGCCCCTTACGGCCTAAGCGCAATAACAAGCCATCTCGTGGCATAATCAATCCGGCCATCGGCCTCACATAATAAACAGAATCATCACACTGGGTATCCGCGCTCATTGGGGGTGTACAAACTCCTGGAGGGGCCTCTTATGGCCCAAGCGCCATATCAAGCCATCTCGTGGCATCATCAATAGGCTCTCGGCCTCATATCAACAAGCCACCTCGTGGCGTACAAATCTCAGGCCCTCGGCCTCAAAATCAACAAGCCACCTAGTGGCGCACAATATCTCAGGCCCTCGGCCTCATAATCATAAATCAGCGTATCCTCACACACACAGGCCCTCGGCCTTACTCAGTCAGAATCTCATAAGCCACTCGGGCAACAGTAAAACATGATGCTCAGCCCAATTATTGTTTAAAAATATCATTTAATGTATTTAAACAGAGTAAGCATGGCTGAGTTATGAAAACAGTGGTATATAACATGACTGAGTACAAGAATAAAGTCAAATAGTGAGGAAATATCAGTAAAAATCCCCTAAGGGTCCAAATAGTTGGCACAAGGCCCAAATATGGCATTCAGCCCAAAACATAGTGATAGCAAACAGTTTTCAATCAAATACGCAGTAAAACAATCATTCGGGATGGACTAAGTCACAATCCCCAACAGTGCACGACCCCACACTCGTCAACTAGCGTGTGCGTCACCTCAATATAGCACCACGATGTGCAAATCCGGGGTTTCATACCCTCAGGACAACATTTAAAATCATTACTCACCTCGATCCGGTCCAAGCTCTAGCCCGCGATGCCTTCGCCCTCACGAATCATCCTCCGGATGCTCCAAATCTAGCCACAATCAGGACATAATCATTAAAATATGCTAAGGGAACAAAGCCCACTCGAAAATATCTAATTTGCACCAAAACTCCCGAAATTGCTCAAACCCGGCCCCCGGGCCCACGTCTCGGAATCCGATAAAAATCACATCAATAAAATCCTCATTCTCTCGTGAGTCTATACATATCAAGAACATCAAAATCGGACCTCAAATCCCAAATTCTAGGTCTCCAAATACAAGCCCTAGTTCTTCAATACTAGGCTTAAATTCCATGATTAATTAGGTAGAATTCACATAAGAATCGAGTATAAAGTCCATGAATCTTACCTCCAAGTGTTCCCCTTGATTCTCTCTTTGATTCCCTTCAAGAAGCTTCAAAATCACCCAAATATGGAGGAACTTAGCCTCAAAATCGAGGAAATGAGCTTTTAAAACATTCTGCCCAGGCATTCAAGTCCTTCTTCGCGAACGCGGTCAAAGCCTCGCGTCGCGAAGCACAAACTCTAGTTGACCAATTCTTCCTTCATCGCAATCGCGACTATCACTACGTGAACGCGAAAGCTTAGCTTTCTAACTCACCGCGAACGCGACACTACCTCCCCGAACGCGAAGAACAACCACCCTGGACCCAGCTGCTCACCTTACTTCTATGCGAACGCGGCATGGACCTCGCGAACGCGATGCACAAGACCCCAGCCCTTCGCGAACGCGAAGGCTAAATCCTCAGCCTCACCAGCTAACTGTTCGCGAACGCGAGGGCTTACTCGCGAACGCGAAGGTCATTTCTCTGCAACATTGAACAGCAGAAATTCTGCAATTTTTCACAACATGAAATGGTCTGATTGACCACCCGAAACTCATCCGAGGCCCTCGGGACCTCAACCAAGCATGCCAACATAACCCATAACATCATTCAAACTTGTTCCAACCTTCGGAACGCTCAAAACAACATTAAAACACCAAATTTGCATCGGATTCAAGCCTAAGAATTCCAAAATCTTCTAAATTACGCTTTTGATCAAAGACCCAACCAAACCACGTCCAAATGACCTGAAATTTTGCACACACATCCCAAATGACATGACGGAGCTACTGCAACTTCCAAAATTCTATTCCGACCCCTATATCAAAATCTCACCTATCAACCGAAAAACGCCAAAAACTCAATTTCGCCAATTCAAGCCTAAATCTACTCCGGACCTCCAAAACACATTCCGATCATGATCCTAAGTCCCAAATCACCTAACGGAGCTAACCAACTCATAAAAATTCCAATCCGAGATCATATACAAACAAGTTAAAACTTGGTCGAACCTTTCAAATTTCAAGCTTCAAACTGAGAAATGTTCTTCCAAATTCATTCCGATTACCATGAAAACCAAAACCAACGATTTACATAAGTCATAATGCATAATACGGAGCTAGACAATGCCCGAGAACTGGCGAGCGATGTGCAAATGTTCAAAACGACCGGTCGGGTCGTTACATCCTCCCCCACTTAAACATACGTTCGTCCTCGAACGTGCCCATAGTTGTTCCAAAAGCCAACAAGTCGCTGCATAACCTTACCATGAACATACCCGGGGGTGATCCCACGTCACCCTACCTCATATAGGTCGGATAACACAATGTAACTGAAATGTCGCAATCCAACCTAGCCCGTAAACCTTAGAACCACATTTCCACTTTTGAAATCATCTACCAGATTAGAATCTCACATCCATACTCTAAATAAGCCCGAACAAGCTGTAATAACCAATACCTTCAACCTCAGGTGCAATTACATGACATACCACATAACTCAAACACTTGTAGCGATAACTTCTAATCGCAGCAATTGCTCAAACCATCCGAATTTCGATAATAAGCCTTTTATCAAACAAAGCCTCATTCCAACACTTCCGTATACTGCCAATGATAAATGAAATACATAGGAAGTCATAACCACTCCTCAGATCAACCATTCGTGAAGCCACTTCTCCTTTAGCAAGGACCATAGCAAATTTCTGAGCCGAACATCGATATTATCCCTCCAGCGCACTGAAATCGAATCCGTTTGTATGAATTCTAGATCCCAACAATCTCATCTAATTCCAACACAACTACTCTGGTGACCTGACACACCAATACAATCTAAAGCCACAACTCGTGCAATCCGCGCACCAATAAGCAACAATCTGAACGTACTCAAATCATGAAAATGACTCAAATGAGAGAGTTGCACCACAAGCTCACCAGTACCACCACACCAAATGCTGAGAACCCGTCACACTTCGTAGAAACAGAACACACGAATCTAGCCCGAAGGATCATACCTCCACATAACTTTGCTGAAATGCGCGACCCTATCCAAACACTGGTCCGCATGAAACACCTCAAGTCACCATGCCCAAAATCATCAACCAAGCACAATTTGATGCCTAGCACCCAAAAGTGAATCACCATAACTATGGAGAAGAAAATGACGTAGTGCCACACCAGTCCGGAGGAACATATCCAATGTGCAACAAATCATGCAACACCCAAATACCCGTCTCATTCAAATTCCGCTATAAAGCCCAAATGAAACCGCACCATATGTGCATATAACCACCGAATCTCAACTTCTCGTAACACATGAGAGTAACTCATAGATCACGAATAAGCTCAACAACAATCGAATGGTACATCTCTCAACAATAGCAGTTTGGAGTAAACAATCCAACCAGGTGCAGAACACACAGCCATGTTGGACCTACCAATGAACCCCAATTCAACTCTGGTCACCCACAATAGATAATTAACTCTTTGAAGGTTCACAATGACTGAATCATAGCACATACTACCCTGTGACCAACCTTAGCTGTTTTCTCACAGTCCACAACCACAAAGCCATCTAATCACATAAACTCTCAGTCTCCCAATCCATAAAGCACATGAATCACCATATCTAATCCCAGCTACACTGCCCGAACGTCTAACACACACCCGATACTCGATCATTCCATGAGGGATACTCCTATAATTCTTCTGTGCTACCAAGCCAACTTGAATATCGACAGTCGCCTCTAATAAAAGAGTGCCACAATACTAATGAAGTATCCTTAATTCAAACACATTACCCTTTCTAAAAATGTATACCATCATCAAACAACACCAATTAGTAACATCATTTACCTACTCATCTGAAACTGCCCGTGCTGCCTAAGAATTTATGACCTTACTTTCAGAACTGAACCGTGACCTTACACATGCAGATCTCACCCTACACGACATACCGCGTATTCCATACCATCCTATGACAAATATGAGAACTTCATAATCCATTCCAATCCACAAGCAACTACGTACTCCCCTAGCCAAGAACTCTCTATTTGATCCCATCTAGGAGAAAATCACTATATATCCCATGCTCCTCATGCCAGTAGAAAATATACATCTCTAACCATGGTAGAAATTATCAAGAACTCTTCGAATCCCCTTTTGCACATAACCGAACCATCAGAACTGATTCCTTCTAACTCAACCAAGCTACACAAGCCATCAAAACCTAAGAGTATTTCCACGAAACACCTGTGGAACCCACCGCTTCATAAGCACTCGAGAACCGATCATATCCATTACCATGCCAATCCGGCCTACTACCAAGCTATCCCATCTATCTGAGTTCCCTTCTGATTTCCTTTTGATTTACCTTCAACTTGATACTTTTTCTTGCTATAACACCACAATTCCTCAACCCAGACTCACCATACAAGACCCAAGCATAAAACCACACAGTCTAAGGCTCATAAGCCGCTGAATACTCTCTTAAATATTCCCAAAAGGACCACATTCAAAATACCTACCCTGAAAGGACTTCCTGCGAATCCAAGGCCATTACTTTTACCTTCATGATACTGTTATATACAACCCCATAATGATATAGAAATACTACTAGTCTTGACACCTTCCAGTGCAACCTTAGTTTCTAGCAACACATACAACTTGGAAATCTCCAATTATTACATGTAAAATCTTGAACCTATTAGAACCATTCTCGAGAGTTATCCACTCTACTCAAACCACAATTAGACTGATTAAATGAACCGAAAAACCCGTGCCTCATTAGCACTCCGACACCGTAGAGTGTAACTTCACCTTAATGCAACCAAGCAACTTCCTGTTCTAGGCACCGTACATCCTTTACTAATAAAAACTCAAGTCATTCCATGATTCTCATACACCCATAAAACATGACATAACCTTTATTGAAATTTCCTTTACTCGAGCCATCCCCGGCCTCAACCTCCGTAAGCCATAACTGATTCACAAATACGCCTCAAACTGGAACCATCATAGCACATAACCGTGCAATCAACTAATCATTAGCAGACTCCCCCACTTGGCTCGAAGCCATAGATCAAAACACACAATAACTCATAATGAATATACTCTATTACTGCCATAATACCGTAGTGAGATTGAATTAATTCCTCATAAGCTCGTGCAACACAGATCATCTAGTACTTCAAATCTTCTGCAATTCTTACATTTACCCTCGTAACAGTCAAGCCCACTCTCTTAAGCGATCAAAATTCAAATTGTAACACACATATTCACTAGTAAAGGAGATCTTCCAACAACAACATAAGGATCGCACAAACTTCAGAACACTCCGCAGGAGATAACTCACATGCTTCGCCTTAAACTAACATCTCTTCGTAACCTTACACCGTCATAAACATTACGCAGACATTTAATCTTCCTGAGTCTAAACTCATATCACAATGTGAAATTTACTTCACTTCCCAACTAGGCAACATGAAAAGATCCTTCATCACACCCACAACTCGGGGCTATACATCAGATCACAATGGAAATCAAGCGCCAGATAGTTCTTGCTGCCCCAAAGCAGACCTTTCTCGTCTCATTCAATTCATATGAACACATCTCGCAGTCACATCACACTCATCACGTAACTATCCAGTCATCACTTCCCTTAATAGGGACACAATCGAACATATAGATACAGAAACACGCGCTCGCGAAATCAACAGCTCAGGGCTCAAGCTATAGGCAAAATCTGGCCTCAAGTCTTCTAGACTGGCCCAACATCAACACACAGAGATCACATCTCGCCCCTCGATCAGGGAATCACAAGCCATCGATGCACATCTGGTACTAAGCGCTCATGTGCGCATACGAATGCATGGAAGGAATTCAATGAGTTACTTTTCAAGCTGAATCAATGACGCACGATAAGAATTCAAGAATGTGGAGTTTTTCCTAAAGGTTCTGCAGCCTCCCGAGGATAAGTACAAATGTCTCCGTACCAATCCGCGAGACTGTACTAAACCTGCTCATGACTCGTGAGACCTATGTAACCTAGGCTCTGATACCAACTTGTCACGACCCTAAACCCGGACCCGGTTGTGATGGCGCCTCTCGTGAAGACAAGGCCAGCCAACACACTCCCTCTTCATTCTTAAGTAATTAAATAATAGAACTAAGTCTAAATCATAATAATAAATCCCAAAATAAGGTAGATAATACTATTGCGGAATAGACATAGCCCGACATCGGGGTGTCACAAGTCACGAGTATCTACTAAGGTCTAAATACAACAGAAAATTCTGAAAATGCACTAAATACAGTCTAATGAAATAAGGAGGGAGAAAAGCAGTGCTGCGAACGTCGGGAAGCTACCTTGGTAAACTCCGATAAATCTGCCTCGAAGCAACCAATACCCGCTACCGGGTTCAGAAATACCTGAAACTGCACGCAAGGTGCAGGGAGTAAAATGAGTACTCCAACTCAGTGAGTAATAATAATAAATGCAGACTGAGTAATAAGAAATCACGTAAAGGCACATCAACAGGCTATAACGAAGTAGTAAAAGCCAGTAAAAGCAGTGAAACAGTGAAAATATGTAAAGTCACTTTAGTTCAATTTAAGCTTCTTCAAAATGCCTTTTTAACAGTTAAGCAAGTAAAGGATAGGCAACTAGAAAAGATAACACATAAAGAACCGCCCCTCGGGCACAATATCAACAGAATTAACCCCTCGGGCACAATACCAACAGAAATAGCCCCTCGGGCAACCACATGGAACAATACCAACCCCTCGGGCAAACACATGGAACAATACCAGTCCCTCGGGCTATATCTCATATCACAATGGGTACCCGCGCTCAGGGGGGTGTACAGACTCCTGGAGTGGCCCCTTACGGCCCAAGCGCAATAACAAGCCATCTCGTGGCATGATCAATCCGGCCCTCGGCCTCACATAATAAACAGAATCATCACACCAGGTACCCGCGCTCACTGGGGGTGTAAAGACTCCTGGAGGGGCCGCTTACGGCCCAAGCGCAATATCAAGCCATCTCGTGGAATCATCAATAGGCTCCCGGCCTCATATCAACAAGCCACCTCGTGGCGTACAAATCTCAGGCCCTCGGCCTCAAAATCAACAAGTCACCTAGTGGCGTACAATATCTCAGGCCCTCGGCCTCTTAATCATAAATCAGCGTATCCTCACACACACAGGCCCTCGGCCTTACTCAGTCAGAATCTCATAAGCCACTCGGGCAACAGTAAAACATGATGCTCAGCCCAATTATTATTTAAAAATATCATTTAATATATTTAAATAGAGTAAGCATGGCTGAGTTATGAAAACAGTGGTACATAACATGACTAAGTACAAGAATAAAGTCAAATAGTGAGGAAATATCAGTAAAAATCCCCTAAGGGTCCAAATAGTTGACAGAAGGCCCAAATATGGCATTCAACCCAAAACATAGTGATAGCAAATAGTTTTCAATCAAATACGCGGTAAAACAATCATTCGGGATGGACTAAGTCACAATCCCCAACAGTGCACGACCCCACACTCGTCATCTAGCGTGTGCGTCACCTCAATATAGCACCACGATGTGCAAATTCGGGGTTTCATACCCTCATGACAACATTTAAAATCATTACTCACCTCGATCCGATCCAAGCTCTAGCCCGCGATGCCTTCGCCCTCACGAATCAACCTCCGGATGCTACAAATCTAGCCAAAATCAGGACATAATCATTAAAATATGCTGAGGGAACAAAGCCCACTCGAAAATATCCAATTTGCACCAAAAATCCCGAAATTGCTCAAACCCGGCCCCCGGGCCCACGTCTCGAAATCAGATAAAAATCACATCAATAAAATCCTCATTCTCTCGTGAGTCTATACATATCAAGAACATCAAAATAGGACCTCAAATGGCCCTTCAAATCCCAAATTCTAGGTCTCCAAATACAAGCCCTAGTTCTTCAATACTAGGCTTAAATTCCATGATTAATTAGGTAGAATTCATATAAGAGTCGAGTATAAAGTCCATGAATCTTACCTCCAAGTGTTCCCCCTTGATTCTCTCTTCGATTCCCTTCAAGAAGCTTCAAAATCGCCCAAAAATGGAGGAACTTAGCCTCAAAATCGCGAAAATGAGCTTTTAAAACATTCTGCCCAGGCATTCAAGTCCTTCTTCGCGAACGCGGTCAAAGCCTCGCGTTCGCGAAGCACAAACTCAAGTTGACCAATTCTTCCTTCATCGCGATCGCGACTATCACTACGCGAACACGAAAGCTTAGCTTTCTAGCTCACCGCGAACGCGACGCTACCTCCGCGAATGCGAAGAACAACCACCCTGGACCCAGCTGCTCACCTTACTTCTATGCGAATGCGGCATGGACCTCGCGAACGCGATGCACAAGACCCCAGCCCTTCGCGAACGCGGAGCCTTCCATGCGAACGCGAAGGCTAAATCCTCAGCCTCACCAGCTAACCCTTCGCGAACGTGAAGATCATTTCTCTGCAACACAGAACAGCAGAAATTCTGCAATTTTTCACAACATGAAATGGTCCGATTAACCACCCGAAACTCACCTGAGGCCCTCAGGACCTCAACCAAGCATGCCAACATAACCCATAACATCATTCAAACTTGTTCCAACCTGCGGAACGCTCAAAACAACATTAAAATATCAAATTTGCATCAGATTCAAGCCTAAGAATTCCAAAATCTTCTAAATTACGCTTTTGATCAAAGACCCAACGAAACCACATCCAAATGACCTGAAATTTTGCACAAACATCCCAAATGACATGAGGGAGCTACTTCAACTTCCGGAATTCCATTCTGACCCCTATATCAAAATCTCACCTATCAACCAGAAAACGCCAAAAACTCAATTTCGCCAATTCAAGCCTAAATCTACTCCGGACCTCCAAAACACATTCCGATCACTCTCCTAAGTCCCAAATCACCTAATGGAGCTAACCAAATCATAAAAATTCCAATCCGAGATCATATACAAACAAGTCAAAACTTGATCGAACCTTTTAAATTTCAAGCTTCAAACTGAGAACTGTTCTTCCAAATTCATTTTGATTACCCTGAAAACCAAAACCAACGATTTACATAAGTCATAATGCATAATACGGGGCTAGACAATGCCCGAGAACTGGCGAGCGAAGTGCAAAAGCTCAAAACGACCGGTTGGGTCGTTACACTTTATAAGCTTTGCTTTGAGATGAGTATCCCAGAAAGATTCCTGCATAACTTTTGGCATCGAATTTTCCAAGAGCTTCCTTTTCATTGTTGAGAACAAAGCTTTTACACCCAAAAGTCCTTAGATGTGTCAGCTTGGGCTTCCTTCCATTCAGCAGTTCATATGGAGTTTTGTTCAGAAGGGACCTGATCATGCACATGTTCACCAAGTAGCAAGCAGTGTTGACAGCTTCTCCCCAGAAATTCTTTGCAATCCCACTGTCAATTAACATTATCCTTGCCATGTCTTCAAGAGTTCTATTTTTTCTCTCCACAACACCATTCTGTTGAGGTATTATTAGAGTTGAGAAATTGTGAGTGATACCATTTTCTGAACAGAACTCATCAAACTTGGCATTATCAAACTCTGCCCCATGATCAGACCTGATGCAGGCTACCTTATTACCCATCTTCACTTGGATCTTTTTGACAAAAGTAACGAACACTTCAAAAGTTTCATCCTTAGTTCTGAGAAACAAGGTCCAGGTGAATCTGGAATAATCATCAACTATCACAAAAATGTATTTCTTTCCTCCTCTGCTTAGCACTTTCATAGGTCCACATAGATCCATGTGAAGAAGATCAAGTGGCCTTGAGGTACTGACTTCCTTTTTGGGATTGAATGAGGACCTGACTTGCTTGCCTTTTACACATGCATCGCACACGTTGTGATCCTTGAAACTTAACTTGGGCAGACCACGAACCAGGTCCTTACTGACCAATTTGTTCAGCAACGTGAAGCTTGCATGACCCAACCTCCTATGCCAAAGTCCAACATCATCATCAACGACACTTAGACAGCTGAGGTCACCATTTTGTAGAGAATCAAAATCAGCAACATAGATATTTTTGTATCTTTTTTCTACTAGAACCACCTCACCAGTCACTAGATTTGTGATAGTGCAGATTTTTGACACAAATTCCACCTTGTTTCCCTTGTCACAAATCTGGGAAACACTTAGCAAGCTGTACTTCAACCCGTTCACGTAGTACACATTTTTGATTGAGTGTGAGAGAGACTTCCCAATACTTCCAACTCCCAGAATGTATCCTTTCTTTCCATTTTCAAAGGATACACTCCCTCTTTGCAGGGTATTAAGTGAAAGGAAATCATTTGTACTTCCAGTCATATGCTTTGAGCAGCCACTATCCATGTACCATTGTAGGCTGCTTCCTTTCACTGTTCCTTGCACAAGAAAATCAGGGGTTAGACTTAGGAACCCAAAGGAGTTTGGGTCCCTTGTAATGAGGAAAGGGGTGAATGAGGGATCTTCTAGTCCAAGCAGGCATCATGCATTCTTTATATGAGGGACCAGGTTCTCTACCAGTAGTTACTTTTTCAGCAAAAACTTTGTTTTTCTGTTGTGACTGAAACCTGGCCTTATAGTTTTTTTTAAAGTTCCCTGTGTTACCACAGTGAGTGCAAAGCCAATTGTCAGGTACAGTAACGTACTTGCTATGAGGGTTGTAGGGAATCTTTTCCCTTTGGAACCCAATCCCTGCCTGTTTCCCCTGTCACACCTCCTTTTTTACTTACTACACCCTGGAAGGGTATAATAAAGGGAGTCATTTCCAATTTGAAGTGACAATCGGAACGGAATTTATTATTAACATTCAGAGTCGCCACTTGGGAGATTAATGGTGTCCCAGGTCACCGGTTGAATCCCGATCCGAGGAAATTATGACTCTGTTAACAGTCCGCGAACCAGAACTCCGAGTAAGGAATTCTGTTAACCCTGGGAGAAGGTATTAGGCATTCCCGGGTTCCGTGGTTCTAGCACGGTCGCTCTACTGTTGTATTTGCTTTTACCTGATTTTAAAACATGTTCTAACCTACTTGCCCTTTATTAATAAACCGCTTTTATTTATATTTTTCATTTTTAAAAGAATTGCAACGTCGTGAAAATGCGTCTTGAACCACGTCGCACCAGTGCACCCGTGGTTGTCAACTCATTTCGAGTCCGTTGAGATTTGGATTTGGGTCACATAAATGTGCACCCGTATTTAGGAAGGTAAATTTATTTAAAATACGCGCCTAAAGTAGCTAGCGTGTTATTATCTTTGGGGAAGGCCGTGAAATTCGCTAAACGGCACGTCCCGAGATCTAAAATATTTTATGTAAGCATTTAAAGAGGGCCATGCAATTCACGTATTCTTGTTTGGCGCGGCGCGCCTCATTTTTATTTGAGGCCTTTCTAAAAGAGGCTACGGTTCTCTATTAAGGGATTGTCTCTAAAGGGCTTTAATTAACGGGCCCAAAGCTTATATCTAAACTAAGTCTACGATTTGAAAGAACAAGAGTCCTTAATATATTTGCTTCAAATCTGGCCCAGTAGAAGAAAGGCCAAAACTACCATTTCAGGGTCGGCTATTTAGCCTTGGGCCTCAACGCAGGCCTAATATAAGAAATAACTGGGCCAGGTATCCTACACATTAGAATTTAACTCCAGATTTGTTCAGTTCACCAACATCAACTCAATTCTGATAATTTGTAATCAGATCGGGCTAAACTAATGAGACCTTACAAACAATTAGCAAAATCCAATGGTTAGACTAGCGTAGTTAAAGCTCACTGAGAAATAAACACGAAACCTACTGTATTGGCATGCTGTTTTTGAAAGGCAAAACGCTGGGTTAAAACCGACGTAGAGAATCATTTTAGTCTATGCTTAACCAATGTTCCATTTAACACACTAATAAGACTGGACCTTGACTGCACAAATACAATTCACAGTCTGATAAAAATGCTCAAGTTATTCAAATCTCAACTACTGCTACTACGTATCTAACATGTGTTTAGGAGATTAAACGTCCATACAATCCAGTGCAGTCCATGAAGTCCTAATTAATACATTTCAAACATTGCTCAAATATATCAAATAAACCAAAAGGCTGAGCTAGACAACAGCGAGCAAGTAGTTCTTCATTATTCGACTTCAAATGTATTCATACATGCCAATATGATTCCAATATCTCTTGAGTCTGAGAATATACCTGGAATTGGAACAGAAATGAAGAAGAGGTAAGTCAGCTAAGCAGTAGCTAACAGCAGCAAAGGCAATTCCAACAGCAGAATCAACAACCAGCAAATAGGTTTGGACTAATTTGACCCAGAAATGAGAGTAAGTGAACAACAACTACTGAAACATGCTAAAACAGGCTTAAACGAATCCAAACACCCTTCGAAATTGACCCAGGAGCTTCAGAAACAAGTCAGCAATCAACCCTAAGCTAGAGGATGCACTTCAATCACCAAATCTCGAACTTAGCTTGAAATTCAATAGAACAGTACCCCTTTTTTTGAGTTTTCTGTTATGCTTTTCTATATTATTTTTTTTAGTTTTTTTTTTTGAATTTTTTGTTTCTGATCTGGAAAATTGAGAGAGTACTTTTGGGGGGGGGGGGGTAACTTTTAGGCTGAAAAACCTCCTTCTCAAGGCAAATGAATGCCTATTTATAGGTGAACTTAAGGTCCAATTTCAGATTTTCCTTTTACCCCTTAGTCCCTATTCTAATTTCAGTGTTTACCCTTTATTTTCTGACTTGTTACACAAGCAACTACCTTAAGTTTATTAGAACCTACACTATAGTCCATCCTAGAAGGTTCTATACTTATTACAATCCCTATTCTATCCTTACCCCCCTTCAAAAATTACCAAATCTGATAAAAGTACCCTTTTCCCATGCCTAAACTACCCTTTGAACCTCCTGAAATTACTATCATAGTCCCAAATGACTTTAGTCCTCTTTCTACCCTAATTGAATCCATCTGCTATGGCCAAATTCATCTAATTAACAACTAATTGAACCGGGCATTATACTGAAGTATTGTTAACAGCAATCACTGATTAACCAAAAGAAGTACTAAAACATATTAAACTGAAACAAACAATACACACAAGATTGATTGAAACTGATCAAAAGAAAATAGGCTAATAAGCAAATTATTGGATTATCAAATCAACAACGACTGTTAACTACACTAAACAGAGGCAGAAATGCTAATCCCTATGTCAAACTACACTAATTCGACTGAACATGTCGAGTGACTCCAATAAAATTAAACTAAGTCATAAACATGCATTCCCTAATCAAAATAAACACAGGGTCGAACTGACAGTCAATCAAAATGGAGATCACAAAACAGAATTAAACCAGATAAAGGATCAAAACGAAACAAAACATTTGACATGGGAACACTAATCAGGTGAGGAGAACTAAGCTATACAATTAACATGGGAGAATTAGACAAAACAATTATCCGATTTCAGAACCAGTAATTACAAACCTAATCTAAAACCTAACACACTAATTAGAAACTAATCTAATCTTAACAGCACAGAAAATCAAACACAAAAGGGAAGAGGACTTATCTGTACAACTACTAAAGTCGCATAGCTCTTCAGATTCAAAATTCGACTATTTCCGGTGAGATTTGAATGCTAATGATGACAAATTCCTCATGAGGGAAGTGAAGAGGTCACGTGGTATCAATTTGGTGGGGTTTGGAGAATTTAGGGTTTTGGCCGGATTTTTGATCGGATATTTGAGCAATTCCGGCCATGTTCGAGACAAGTGGCTATGGGGTTTGGGTAGGGAAGTTAAGGCGGTTCTGTGGTGTGAGTTTGGGACCATTTGGCGTAACCGGCGACTTGGCCGGAAAACTTTAAAGGGATATTCGATGAGTTCCAGTAAGATTTGAAAGCAAAGGACAGTGGATTCAGGTAAAGGAGGAGAAGGGGAATCTGGGGTGTAATTTTGGGGTTGATCGGAGCATCGCCGCCGCCGGCGGCGGATGGCGGAGGACGGCGGCGACACGGTGGGGCGGTGGTGGTAGGGGTGATGTACGAGGAAGACCAGTTTGGTCTCTGATCTATAACATGTTTTATTACACTTATATTGAGAAGGCTTGGGTGATCCTGGACCGTCGGATCATGGAAAATGGACGGATAGGATTGATTGACGCCAAACGGCGTCGTTTTGCAAAAAGGGGGGGGAAACTGGACCGGATGGGGGTATTGGGCCTGGGGTTTGGTACGTGGGTTGGGGAATTTTCTTTTGGGCCAGAATAATTAGCCCAATTCGGGCATAAGACCACCTTCTCCTTTTAAAATCCTCTTTATTCAATTTATCTTCATTTTGTATTTTCTTTTATTTATTTTGCTTTTGTATTTTTTGTATTTTTGTATTTATTTATTTTTCTGATTTTATTAAATGCTAAAATAAAGCAAAGACCTAATTACACTATTTAACTCCTAAAATTATTATTTAAAACTCTTATTTAAAGATAAATGCAATAATTAGCAATGCAAAGAAACTATTTTCTTGCAACTTTCTAAAAACTGAATAATACCTAATTAATACTAAAATTGTGGAATTAAATCCCTAAATGCCAATGCATATTTTTTGTATTTTCATATAAAATGCAACCAATTAACGCAAAGATTTAACAAAAATTCAGAAAAATTGTAAAATAATTAAGAAATCAATTATTTGAAACTTTTGGAATAATTTGCTTAGGGCAAAAATCACGTGCTCACATCCCCCATTGTTGGTATACATGGCAGTAATAGCATCAGAGGACCAGGTCCACTTGAGTGGTATTTCAAGATCACTCTTCACTCTACCTAGTTCTTTCTGAAGTTGTTTGTTTTTCTCAAGCTCAACATACAGACTAGACTTCACTGAATTTAACTCACTTTCAAGCTTAATGTGTGCCTCACTTGCAACTTTCTTTCCCTTTTGAGAATTTTCAAGCCTACTCTCCATCTTAAGTTCCCCAATTGTTTCTTCAAGTCCACTACCACCACTAATAGGTCATCTCTCTCATGCTCAATGTTAGCAACTCTCTCAGCTAAGACTTCTTTTTCTTTTCTTACACACTCAATGGCCTCTTTTAGGTCTACCACAATAACCACTAGATCATCTCTTTCATGTTTTACAATTGCAATTTTTTCATCTAAGGCATCCTTATCTTTCTTCAGGTTCTCAATTGTTACCGTTAAATCAACTACATCGACTACTAGGTCATCTCTGGTCTGTTCTGCTTCTCCTAACCCAATAGTTAAAGCATCTTTATCATTTATAAGACTATGATAAGCATCAATTAACATATTTGCCAATGATATGAGTTTTTTTAGGAGAATAAGATTTCAGATTTCTCTGAATATCCAGAAAATTTACCTCATCATCGTCGTCATCTTCATCATCTTCATCATCATCAGACTGAGCCATCAAGGCAAAGATTGAATCATACTTAGTTGCTTCACTTTTCACTGCTATCATTGAACTATCACCATGATCATTTTCTTCTTCAGATTCGCTGGAAGAGTCTCCCCATGCAGCAAGAGCTTGCTTTACAACATTGTCAGCGGTATTTTTGCTCTTGAAGCATTTATCAGGAACCGGATTCCTCTTGGCTGCTTTGTCAAAGTTGTTTTTGTACTGATCTTGCTTTAGGAGAGGGCAATCCTTAATGAAGTGTCCTGGCTTGCCACATTTAAGACAAAGGTCATAATTTTTTGGCTTGCTAGAATTCCCCTTTTTGGAATGCCTCCATTCCTGCAAACCATCTTCTTGTCAAGTAAGCCATATCACAATCCTCATCACTTGAACCATTGCTGTCTGTCTTGAGGACTAGGTTCTTCTCCTTTTTTGGCTCTCTTCTTTCACCGTCCTTCTTCTTCTTCTTCATTTCATATGTTTTCAGATTGCCGAGAAGCTCATCAATGGTTAGCTCCTGCAAGTCCTTAGCCTTTGTAATGGCATTCACTTTGCTTTCCCAAGAACTGGGCAGCACACTGAGGATTTTTCTAACAGGCTTATTTCTTGGAATAATTTCACCAAGAGAGTGAAGCTCATTAATGATAGAGGTGAACCGAATATGCATATCTTGGATAGATTCATCATCTTTCATCCTAAAGAGCTTGTATTCAGTTGTGAGCATGTCTATCTTGGATTGCTTAACCAGTGTTGTTCCTTCGTGAGCTATCTGAAGAGCCTCCCAGATTTCTTTTGCTGATTGACATGATGATATCCTGTTATATTCATCAGGATCAATGCCACAAACAAGAACTTTCATTGCACGAAAATTCTTTTCTATGGCCTTTCGATCAGCGTCATTGAATTCCTTCCTTGTCTTGGGAATGGCTACAGTTGGGTCGCCAAGATTCTTGGTAGGAACAAAGGGTCCATCACAGATAATATCCCATAGCTTTGAATCTTCAGCCATGATGAAGTCGTGCATCCTAGTCTTCCACTATCCATAATAGTGGCCGTTGAACCTTGGTGGCCTGTAAGTAGACTGGCCTTCTTCGAAGTTTGGCGGAGCAGCCATGAGGATCCTTTCTAGGTGTTAACTTGATAGAAAGAACCCGCTCTGATACCAATTGATAGAATTTAAGGGTCCACCAAACTCTATAGATTATCAGGTTCTCTATTAGGTTCAACAGAATACATGCACACAATAAATGACAAGAGGAATTTTACGTGGAAAATTTCGCTCAACGGGATTAAAAATCACGACCTACCCTTGTAGGATTTCAACTTCACTACTGAGCAATTGTTAGATTACAACCTATACAACCTAGGAATTAACCTCTTAATTCCTCACTAACTTGTAATACTCTATTACAAGCCACTTTGTAATAACTCTACTACAAAGACTTTACAACTCGACTAACTCTAGCCAAAATTCAAACACAAGGGTTTAAGATTTACAAAGGGTTTCCTACATAATACTTCTAAACAAGCTAAGTAGGAATTACACTTAAAGAACTATTACAAAGTTACAACTCAACTAAGGACATACAATAACTTGATATGGGAACTGGTCTGTAGTCGTATTGTTCTTTATTCTTGATGCACTTGAGAATTGATTGATGGATGATCAATCACGTGAGAGAGCTTGAGTAGATTCTCTAAGTGTTCAAGTGTTTTGTTTTTCCTTCCTTGATGTTAATAATACATGTGTGACATCACTTAAGATGATGTAAGCAAGGTAGGTAAAAGGTTTCCTCCACAAAGTTGATTGTTGCACTGTTCCTGTACTGTAGCCTGTGCAGGCAGCAACTTTTCGAGCTGGAGAGTTGACTTCGTATAGTTACCTCGGGAGCTGGTAGCGACCTGTTCCCTCTGTTGTTTCTTTGACTCTGACGAGTTGAACTGTGTCCCAGCTGGAGACATGTTGATCTTTTAAGGTCCTGAAGAAGTGTATCTGGTTCCTTATCTGGTTCTCTACAGTAATTAGATCATCAAACATAACAGGGATACACATATAACCTAATCATTTTATAACATTTGAAGAGGTTGTAATTGACATTTGACATTTGGTACTAGGGATAGATGAAGTCATTGGAACGTGTTTTACATACTACTTTATTTACCAAACAAAGTAAAGTTTTCCTATGTTTCTTCTTATATAACACCCCCTTTTACACTCCTTATTTTGTTAAAAAGAGAATATCACTTTTATATATTTAGAATTTTTAAATTAAAAACTTCCTTTTATTACTTTTATAGTAACATGCTTTTACATCCATAAGCATGTCATGACATATTAATAACCACAAATTCTAAGGAAATTTTTGGTATTTGTTAATTGAATGTCTATCCTCCTTTTCTAAATTCTATGCCTATTAATTGAACATTATCGTGTAAAATGAATGAAGGCAGAACTATACATTTAAGTGTTTCAACTTTTATGATATCAGTCGGTGCAATATGTAATGCACTAAAAGTGCTTGTATTAATCGATTGATTTGATATGATGCAAACATTGACAACAAATTTAACCTCGTGTTGTGCCTTATCTTAATGCATACTTCATTTCAACTCATGTATCTATTTTATGGAAAAAGCAGCTAATCCGACTTTAGCACTCAAAAGCAACTATGCAATATGTAATGCACTAATCCGACTCTCCACTCAAAGGTCACTTCAAATTGAATACGACTGGCGCCTCAGCTGGACGCACGCGTAACGCGGGCCTAGTTAGGAATAATAATGAGTAAAAATTGCGTGGGATAATCACGTTTTAAAGTGATATTTATTTTTATCCGGCATTTTTAATGCTAAGCAAAAATAGTCATTAGTCTATTAAAATTAATATGAAAAGACGATGTTACCCTTTCTTCTATATCTCTTTCCTTCCCAAATGGAAATGCATATTAATTTCTCCTTGTGCTTCCTGCAAATTATTTAGGCGTCGTTGTGCCAAAGACTGTATCTTTGCTCACTACTTTCCTCCTGATGATCCCCACAAGTTTGCCATTGTTCACAAGGTGTTTGGTGCTAGTAACGTTAGCAAGATGTTGCAGGTTTCTCGTTCTTCCTCTCACCCTTTATACATCCTTTTTATGTAATTCTACTATAATACATCAACCCAAAAGAACAACATTAAACCCTTTATTAATTAACTTTCACGTAGGGTTGTGCAACCATTTAAATCTACGTTTCTTTTAAAAGTAAAATAGAATTGGTCCTGAACTTAGAGTTGGAAGTTCAAAAATTAAGGACACTTGGTCCTTACCTTAGAGTTATAAGCACAAAAATTAAGGACATGTAGTCCTTAACTTAGAGTTACAAGCACAGAAATTAAGGATAGGTAGTCCTGAACTTGGAGTTCCAAGTTCAAAAGTTAAGGACAGCTAGTCTTGAACTTATAGTAACAAGCTCATAAGTTAAGGACACTTGGTCCTGAACTTAGAGTTGGAAGTTCAGAAATTAAGGACATTTGGTCCTTAACTTAGAGTTACAAGCACAGAAATTAAGGACAGGTAGTCCTTAACTTTGAGTTACTAGCACAGAAATTAAGGACAGGTAGTCCTGAACTTCGAGTTCCAAGTTCAAAAGTTAAGGACATGTAGTCCTGAACTTAGAGTTACAAGTTCAAAAGTTAAGGATAGGTAGTCCTAAACTTAGACTTATAAATTATGGACAGCTAGTCCTGAACTTACAGTAACAAGCTCATAAGTTAAGGACACTTGGTCCTAAATTTTATGAGCAGAAGGGTATTTTCGTTGGGCGGGAAAAAGTTTATTAAAGCATTGGCTAAAGACTAATAACATTTTAAACAGTGGCTTAAAAGTAAATACATGTCCTATTACTGGCTAGCTGTGCACTTCCCCCTAATAATAAAGACTGGTTAGTTAGTCATCACTAATGTAGAATTATTGGGAGAAATTTAAAAATAATCAGATTTACAAGTGGTAATTGAAAAATAGCCACAGTTTCAAAAATAATCGAAATTTAATCACTTTTCATGTAAAAATAAATCTGAACAAAAATACTATTCAAAATCCGAAAAATATTCCAGCATAATATACTGGAGTTCGAATTTTTTACATATGAACTTTCAGCATAATATATTGGAGTTCCAGCATAATATATACTGGAGTTCCAGCATAATATGCTGGAAGTTCATACACAGATGCTCCAATCTCCAGTATAATATGCTGGAACTTTTCGTGTGCTAGAGTTGCAACATAATATGCTGGATGTTCATACACAAGTGCACCAATCTCCAATATATTATGTTGGAACTTTCTGTGTTGCAGCTAAATATTGGCTATTTTTTAAAGACTTTGCAAACGCTGGCTATTTTTCAGTTACCAGTCCTAAAACCGGCTAGCCCGTGCTATTTTCACTGAATTACTCCGGCGGGCTAACTTGGATCAGTCCTATAAGTCTCACTTTTAAATGAGCTAGAAAAACTTTAGCGCAATCCTACCCAAGTAATGAGTTGGGTTAGGCTGGACCATGAGTCAAGCTCATTTTGATGGCTCTAATTATTCGCCTTATTCTATGGAATAAAATTAGCTTTAAATCGAGGTCTACAACCATTGAATTGATTAATGGAAACTCCATAAGTGCTCTAATATTATTTATGATTCCAGGTTATTAATAAAAAAAAGTTGGGGAATTCGATTTTAAATATACTTTCTGGCTAAATATGAATGAACCAGGCCAATTTCAACACTTTTGTTTATCTCCCAGTTCCATATTTATTTTCCATTATTCATCTGAAGATAGACAGGGGTAGAATAAACTTTGCTACACTTTTTCCAACTGCTACATTTTGGCACATCTTGAAAATTTAATTGGGCTAGTAATAGCTCTACTATGCCTGAAAATGATAATTATTAATATGGTACTTATACAATCGCTCGCATAAGCCGATTCAGTAGATTGTATGTTTTTATAACATTAGAAAAGAATAGAACATAATGTTTTCCAAACAAAATAATGCTAACTAATATAGGCCCATTTAATGCATGCTCGGATGAAGCCCATATTCAAAATTAAACAGTATATAGGCCCATCTTCTACTATGGAACAAGCCCACTGGCTTAGCAGATTAGAATACGAAATATACTTAAATTGGGCTTTGTTTCTTGGGGCCCTCTGTATTACGAGTTTACGACCAATTCTTCTATTTTTTGGGGGAAAACAGGTGATGTTAAGCACAATATTTCATTTTGGAGAAAATAGGAATAAACACCTATAAATTTTTTGAATCAAAGTACAAGAATATGCTTGATTGGGCCAAAGGCATTGTCGAGAAAAATGTATATATTTATTTTATTGCCATATTCAAAAACATAATGCAGACAAAAGCTTTTCAGCGTTGATTTTGTTTTCTTTCTCTCTTTAAATTTATAATATACTTCTAACTCTTTAAAATTTTGTTGGACGTTGAAAGATTGTAATAGCGATGGAGGCAAAGAGAATACGTCGCACCTAGCACAAGGGACAAACAGAGAATTTAGGACTTTGGATTCATTCATTAGATGAGTTTTGTCCTTTTCAATATTTAAAGGGATTTTTACCTTCGTATACCATATATGAAACCTTATTACCCTCAATGTTTAAGGATTGTGTTTATTACATTTCAGCATACCAAATTACCATTTATATACCATAATTCAAATTGAGGGTATAATTAATGCTTCATTTATATTAGGCGTTAATTTAGGAGCGTATATTCTCCCATTTNCACCCCCCACGTTTTACCTTCAGTTAATTCCCCCATTTTCGTATACTCGCCTCTCACCCACGTTTACCATCAGTTACCCACGATCCTATTCTGTGTGTAGATGATGATTTTGTTGAAGATTCCCCTAAAATTCCATCTGTGAGAAAACCCAAGGTCTCTCCTTCTTCATCAAAATCAAAAAAGAAGAAACCCTACAAAAAAGTACCAAAATTGGTTGACAAAAAGATTTTGGTAAAGGTAAACACTAATTATTTTTCTTTACAGTTTTTTAGTGTGATTTTGGTTGTAAAAATCTGTTGTTTAAGTGTTTTTTGGTAAAATGTGGAATTGTCCAAATTTTGTAGATTGTTTGTCTCAATTTTGAAGGTTAATTGTAATTGTGATTTTTAGACAGTTCATAAATGTAGTTATTTTGTAGTTGTTTTGTAGGCTGCTGGGTAAATTGTAGATAAGGTATATTTTTCACCTTTTGTATGCTACTACATATACCTTCATAATAACTACAATTAATCTACATTTTGTGAGTTACTTGAACTAACTGTTATATTTTTGTAGTTATAGAGCTGTGGTTACCCTTTTCTTCCTTATTGTTTTGAGATAATGTTTACATGTGTAGATGTCCTGTATTGTTTTGTAGTTATAGGTGTGGGTAGGCTGTTCTTCTTTTAGTTATATTTTGTAGTTATCATGTAGTTATACGTAGATTACTGCTTCTTTTTTATGCAAACTACTAATGTTCAAAAAAAAATTATTTTCTACAGAATGGCCATTACTTTGCACCACAAAATGTTGATTATGGTGTGAAAGAGATGAAGAACAGCTATAGGTTCGACAATTTGAGTACTGAGGTCGATGAAGAACAATTTTTGAATTCTACAATTTGTATTGCGTTGTAGAATTTGTAAAAGCAAATTGAGTACTGGAGCTCCTGAAGCTTGCGTTGTTTTAGAATTGTAGTGAATGAGAGAATTACGCAGCAATGAGATCTCTTTACGTTTCAAAATTCGAATTTAATGTGGAAAGAATCAAACGCAGATTTCGTGCCTTCTTTTTAGCGCGTTTTAAATGGCAGAATCTGCCTAATTATGGATTGGTATATAAATTGTAGTAAAAGTGTGGACTGGGCGGGTAATTAACAAATTATGAATATTTTTGGTAATAAGGTTTCATATATGGTATAGATAGGAAAAAACCCGACCAACCCACTTATGCCATTTAATCTTTCTTTTTTCTCCTAAATAAAGAGTGAAAGACTCCAAAAGAAAATAAAAGAAAAGAGTGAACGATTTGCGGTGATTTTTTTTGGGGTCGGACAAAACTTTTTTAGGGATCATATGATGTTGTAAAAAGAAAAAAAAATATTAAGAAAAAGAAAGTTTTGACATAGCTAAGCAGAAAAATTGATAGAGAGGAAGATAATAGTGAATATGCAATTTACTAATTAAGACTTCTTAATACATTAGGTGACATTTGATATTTCCGGAATTGGTGACAATTCTCTACCTTTTTCTTTTTTTTTTGTCTTTTTGTGTTTTGTTTTGTGTTTGCTAGTGTAAAGAGAGAGTAACAATGCATCTTTTCAGTAATACCATGTTTTTGGATTTATGTTCCATGCTATTGTTTTAAAAATGAAAATCAAATTTCCATACATTTGACTTCTTTTATTAAATTTTTTTTCTTCCAAGTGATATCATCTCTTTCTCACAATTGTACTGATGATTAGTATCTCTTTGAAAAAGAAGAACTCTACTTTTTCTTTATCTCTTTTTATTGTGGGATTATACTAAGCTAAAAGAAATGAAATTTCAGTCCATAATCTTTTTGTTCATTCATCAAAATAAAAATATTACTACTCTTTTGAACTAGCTAGTGTTCTTTCATTTATCAGAAAATGAATTTCATTAGATAGTATTAGTCAGAGAGCGCACCTACGCATGTAGAAGAGGTGTCATTGGGCTCCGTCAACTTCGGCAAAAATTCCGAATATATATATATTAAAAATGGTCATATATATTGCTTGGACCCCTTAAGATTAAAAGTCCTATGGAAATACTGGTTGAACGCTTCGTTCATGTACCCCGCCACCTTTAAATCCTGGCTCCGCCGTTGGTGTTAGTAAACAAGATCTGTATTTTCCAATTGAAAAGATAAATGAAAGAATATAGATATTACAATACAGTGTACTTGAGATATAGGCTTGGGATACATGCCCTATTTCCACAGGACAGGAGTGAAAGGCATTCTTTCCTATTGGCGAAAGAGGCTTCTTCTAATAAAACTTAGTATATGTTGGGACATTACTGAAAAGCCTCACATGGTTTTTTCATGATTTGACCACTTTAGGTATTTCATCTTTTTCCCGTTTTATTTGTTTAATGCCCACACATAATATATAGATAACATATACTATATACTATAGTGCAATGTTCCTAGATTTGATGATAAGGTTGGGTGGGGGATATGGATGATAGGAATAAATGGCTTTTAGTGAGGCATGATGCCTTAGATAGAAACACTACCTTGTTTGGATCCTCCCATGGGAGGCAACCTAACCCTCTTTCTCCTTTTTCTTTTCTGTTTTTATTAAAATAATCTAATCCGATATTTATACAATTAATACATGATATGTATCTTTATATAGATTATTAATCTATCGTTTTAATTATGATTAAATAAGACATATCATCGTCACCTTAATTTTCTCATTGACATTGGTTAGCTAATAGGAGTATATATAATTCGTTGTAAACATCATACTTAGACGTGACAAGTTTTTTTCTCTCTCTCCGTTTCTCCTTTTCTCTCTAAATAAATCATTAACCGGACAAAATAAAAAACGCGAGGGTGCATACTATGAATTATTATGAGAAAAGCCGCTGTAAAAATAATAGCCGAAAAAATATATAAAATGTATATATTTTTTGTATATATATACATTCTGTATGTTATATATAAAAATTATACAAATGCTCTACACTTTTTCGGCTACCAGATGTAAATAGTTTCTGGCGCGGGCTAAAAATAATAATACCCCAATTTTTATTGGAATTCCTTATTTTTTATTACAAGTAGAAGATAAAAATTATAACAGGCATGCCTTCATATGAATATAACCAATTTTTTTCTATCCAAATAGAACTAGTGTAGCATTCTGCTGATTGATGTTCAAAATACGTAGATTATTGGATCAATAAACTATTTGAATAATTTGTTAAAAACTTCATATTCAGTAATAGAATTAATGTTAAGTTTAATTAAAACATGTAGGTATGCTATGGCAACACCTTTTTTAGTTTCTTTCTTACCCTTTTTTTCTTTTCTTCCACTTTTCCCTTTTCTTTGGCGAGTGTCGGCGCTGATACACTATATTGGAACTTTGCAACATTTACAAAATATAAAACTTTGTAAGAATTGGCTCTATTTTTTTGAAGTTTTGGTTGCTATCGATAGTTCCTTATAAAGATTCTTAGAATTAATCAGCGTTACAAAAAATATAATGGTCCATTACTATCATATGACTGCATGCTGAGAATAGAGAGTTTTGATTTTTCGTTTTCTAGGAAAATCCCCATGAATTAAAAGCACCATAAAGGAACAACAAGAAGATCCTTCCCCAAAAAATAAAATAAAATTAAAAATTAAAATAAGATATACTAGTAGTAAACATAATAATGGCCCAAAGAAGTAGAAGATGATGAATAAGAAGAAATAAGGAACTAATGTCAATCATTTACTGTAGTACATGAAGTACGTTATAGAATTATTTTTTGGTAACTAACTATTTTATATTACCATTTGGAAATATGTACAGCTCTGTCAAAAAAATCGAAAGGTATGCAGTTTAGACATTGGTCCTTAACTTGCGGCCCAAAGTATCACTCTATTTACACCACAAAAGCTGTATCTATGGGTAGAAATTTAACAGTTCCATATGTCTATTGAGTCTACTACTTCTACTTGTTGGGCTTAAACGACCCAATGACACTCTTAACATGGTGTGATATTGTCCGTTTTGGGTTAAACCCGCACGGTTTTTCCCAAAAGGCCTCACACCATTAAGAGATCCCTACACCTTATATGTAGACTCCCAATCTCTTCAGCTACCAATGTGGGACTTTGTTCGCACACCCAACAATCTCTCCCCCTCGAACTAAGTTCCACGTGGTCCACTACCACGATCCACGGGTCAATTTTCGAGATTCACTGTGTGCCACCCACATTGTTAGAGTATTATGGCGACCGAAGCCCGCAACTAGCTTCTTCTTGTGTGCGTGCCGCCCCGCACCATCATTCCGCCATCTCTATACTCGTTCCGCTGAAGCTGGGCTCTGATACCAATTGTTGGGCTTAAACGGCCCAATGACACTCTTAACATGGTGTGATATTGTCCGCTTTGGGCCAAGCCCGCATGGTTTTTCCCAAAAGGCCTCACACCATTAAGAGATCCCTACACCTTATATGTAGACTACCAATCTTTTCAGCTACCAATGTGGGACTTTGTTCGCACACCCAACACTACTTGCTCTCTGATGTATTTCTTGTATCACTTGTTTTACCACTTGATGAGCAGTCCTTCTTTGTGTCTTGATAATCCTCGCATTCCTTTCTTGCCAAATGTGGTAAACACCTCCGGCCAGAGCCATTCAATAGATTTCTTGACTAGCTTTTTTTCCTGTGGCATATGTGGTTGCCCATATTACCTCTATTTGCCAATCACATGCATCTCTATTCACACCTTGCCATTGCAACAATTTATTCCAAATTTCTTTCGCATAATCACACTGAAACAGTAGGTGGTCCATGTCCTTATTTTCTCTCAAACATAAGGGGCATATCATATCCTCTAAGTTTGCCCAGCATGCAATCCTTTTCTTAGTTTGAAGCCTTCTATGTGGTGCCTGGAAAAATATGAACAACCACTTTGGCGCTCCAGTATTACTACATAGCAATATTCTTCTCCATGGCATTTTTGGGTAATCACCTCGAATAAGTCCATAGAACTTCCTACTTGAATAAGTGCTCAACATAGCTACTACATCTTCTGTTAGGCCTACTTGCTCAAATACCATTTTAGCTTTAAAGATTTTCTGCACTATCTATGAGGCCTGAGCTGTTTTGGTTACACATATTGTACCCCCTTTGTATAGTAGGCATGAATTCATTTAACCCACAAGTTGTCCTTTTTCCTACATACATTTCAGAGTAATTTGTCAATAGCAGCTTGATTCCAGGTGTAAATATACATCATATTAACGCCACCAGCTACTCTAGGAAGACAGAGTCTGTCCCATGCTATAAGTGCTTTCTTTGAAGTATCACCCCCTTTCCCCCCCCCCCCGCCGTCCACACGTCGT
>NC_031990.1:56122169-56184024 GCF_001879085.1 Nicotiana attenuata | reverse complement strand
AAGATCTTAGAATAATCAGCGTTACAAAAAATATAATGGTCCATTACTATCATATGACTGCATGCTGAGAATAGAGAGTTTTGATTTTTCGTTTTCTAGGAAAATCCCCATGAATTAAAAGCACCATAAAGGAACAACAAGAAGATCCTTACCCCAAAAAATAAAATAAAATTAAAAATTAAAATAAGATATACTAAGTAGTAAACATAATAATGGCCCAAAGAAGTAGAAGATGATGAATAAGAAGAAATAAGGAACTAATGTCAATCATTTACTGTAGTACATGAAGTACGTTATAGAATTATTTTTTGGTAACTAACTATTTTATATTACCATTTGGAAATATGTACAGCTCTGTCAAAAAAATCGAAAGGTATGCAGTTTAGACATTGGTCCTTAACTTGCGGCCCAAAGTATCACTCTATTTACACCACAAAAGCTGTATCTATGGGTAGAAATTTAACAGTTCCATATGTCTATTGAGTCTACTACTTCTACTTGTTGGGCTTAAACGACCCAATGACACTCTTAACATGGTGTGATATTGTCCGTTTTGGGTTAAACCCGCACGGTTTTTCCCAAAAGGCCTCACACCATTAAGAGATCCCTACACCTTATATGTAGACTACCAATCTTTTCAGCTACCAATGTGGGACTTTGTTCGCACACCCAACACTACTTGCTCTCTGATGTATTTCTTGTATCACTTGTTTTACCACTTGATGAGCAGTCCTTCTTTGTGTCTTGATAATCCTCGCATTCCTTTCTTGCCAAATGTGGTAAACACCTCCGGCCAGAGCCATTCAATAGATTTCTTGACTAGCTTTTTTTCCTGTGGCATATGTGGTTGCCCATATTACCTCTATTTGCCAATCACATGCATCTCTATTCACACCTTGCCATTGCAACAATTTATTCCAAATTTCTTTCGCATAATCACACTGAAACAGTAGGTGGTCCATGTCCTTATTTTCTCTCAAACATAAGGGGCATATCATATCCTCTAAGTTTGCCCAGCATGCAATCCTTTTCTTAGTTTGAAGCCTTCTATGTGGTGCCTGGAAAAACTATGAACAACCACTTTGGCGCTCCAGTATTACTACATAGCAATATTCTTCTCCATGGCATTTTTGGGTAATCACCTCGAATAAGTCCATAGAACTTCCTACTTGAATAAGTGCTCAACATAGCTACTACATCTTCTGTTAGGCCTACTTGCTCAAATACCATTTTAGCTTTAAAGATTTTCTGCACTATCTATGAGGCCTGAGCTGTTTTGGTTACACATATTGTACCCCCTTTGTATAGTAGGCATGAATTCATTTAACCCACAAGTTGCCTTTTTCCTACATACATTTCAGAGTAATTTGTCAATAGCAGCTTGATTCCAGGTGTAAATATACATCATATTAACGCCACCAGCTACTCTAGGAAGACAGAGTCTGTCCCATGCTATAAGTGCTTTCTTTGAAGTATCACCCCCTTCCCCCCCCCCCCCCCCCGGTCCACAAAGAGGTTCTGCAAGTAGTCTCCACTAGTTGGATCACCTTCTTTGGTAATAAAAATACCTGCGAGCCAGAAAACTTGTATAGGAATAAGACAAACTTAACTAGGTGTAGTCTACCAACATATGACAAGTATCTGGTAGTCCAGGATTTGATTCTAGCCAACATCTTGTCGAGGAGAGGTTTACACTGGATAATAGATAGTCTTTTAGTGCTGAGTGGGATCCCCAGATATATGTAAAAGGTAATTCACCCTTTATAATTTCCAATGTTTGCGGAATATCTTGTTGAATAACAGGTCTAACACTCCCAAAATATAGTGCACTCTTATCCACATTTGCTATCAGCCCAGACACTTGTGAGAAGTGTTGAAAACACTGGAAGAGTAGTTGAACTGAGTCCAACTCTCCTTTGCAAAATAGAAGCAAGTCATCAGCAAATCCAAGTTGAATAATCTACAGTTTCTTGCACCTTGGATGAAACTTAAAACTAGGAATTGCATTAAGTCCCTTTAAGCATCGGTTGAGATATTCCATGACAAGAACAAATAAGAAAGGAGATAAGGGATCCCTTTGCGGTAGACTCTTCTTTGCTTGAAAAGGTGCCACTGGATTACCATTAAGAATGAAAGAATAGGAGACATTCTGCACATATCTCATGATTCACTTGACAAATCATGTTGGAAATTGTAAACAATTGATTTTTTCAATATATTTCTACTCTACAGAGTCATACGCTTTCCTCAAATCAACTTTAAGCATACATCTAAGTGTAATTCCTTTCCGGCCATATCCCTTCACAAGCTCATGTCTCAGAATGTGTTATCATTAATCAACCTGCCAGGTGCAAAGGCAGATTAGCTTTGATCCACTAAGCTATCCATCACACCTTGCATTCTTCTAGTCAGGACTTTGAAGATGAGTTTGTATAGCATGGTACAACAGGATATTAGCCTGAACTCTGAAATTTTGGATGGGTTCTATACTTTTAGGATGAGTGTGATTGTGGTACAATTAATTGCCTTATATAGTTCACCATCTGCAAAGAACTGGGGAACTGCATTTGTCACCTCCTCACCTATAATGGGCCATGCTCTTTTGAAAAAATAAGCATTAAACACATCACATCCTGGTGCTCTCTGATCATCAATACTCAACAGTGCTTGATAAACTTCTTCTTTAGTTACTAGAGTTATCAAACTTAGTTGCTGTCCCCTATTTAGGTAGTTACCTCTCCTCATGATGGTAGAATCAATCGCCGGCATTTGATCAGCAACACTTCCAAGTAGTTCTTTGTAAAAGTTTGTGACCTCTCTCACTCAATTCCCTCAGGTTGCTGTAAAGTTTCCCCTTTTGCATTGATGACGAATCTAATCTTATTTTGAGCTTGCATATTCTTTAGATTGACATAGAATTAGGCAGTATTAGCATCCCCCAACTGCAACCATTTCGTTCTAGACTTTTGTTTCATTATACTCTCTTCCACAAGATACTATTTTTCCAGTTCCTTTTGCAACTCTTTTTCGTAGTGAACAACTTAGTAGGATGATTGTGATTATTCATCAATGCTTGTGTATTAGCCAACTTCTATCTACATAGGTGCCTCATTTCCTCCACATTACTGTATTCCTTTAAATTCAGTTGTTTTAAACCATTTTTACCTCATTTAGCTTCCTTCGTACTGCCTCCATGTGTTGAGATCTCATAGGGATATCACACGCCTTTTTTACATTTCTCAAGAAATATTTATGATCAGCCAAACAACTCAAGAATCTAAAATGTCTGGGTCCCTTTTTTCCAACTGTCTCAAAGTGTATGCTCCACATAACTGTATTCCTTCAAATTCAGTTGTATAGGTGCCTCATTTCCTCCACATTACTGTATTCCTTCAAATTCAGTTGTTTTAAACTATTTTTTACCTCTTTTTGCTTCCTCCATACTGCCTCCATGTGTTGAGATCTCATAGGTATATCACACGCCTTTTTTACATTGCTCAAGAAATCTTTATGATCAGCCAAACAACTAAAGAATCTAAAATGTCTGGGTCCCTTTTTCCCAACTGTCTCAAAGTGTATGCTCCACATTACTGTATTCCTTCAAATTCTCTTGTATAGGTGCCTCATTTTCTCCATATTACTGTATTCCTTCAAATTCAGTTGTTTTAAACCATTTTTTACCTCCTTTAGCTTCCTCCATACTGCCTCCATGTGTTGATGTCTCATAGGGATATCACACGCCTTTTTTACATTGCTCAAGAAATCTTTATGATCGACCAAACAACTCAAGAATCTAAAATGTCTGGGTCGCTTTTTTCCAAATGTCTCAAAGTGTATGCTCAAAGGTGTATGATCTGAGCAGCCAGGGTTCATTATTGCAACTTCAGTCTGAGCTATTGTAAGAGGACATTCAACATTGACGAATGCCCTGTCTATTCTGCTATAGATCTGCCTACTTGACCAGGTATACTTCCTGCCAATAGCTCGATATTCAGTCATAGAGGACTCTATTATGTAGTTATTAAAATCTCGCACCTCACTTTCATGTACAGGATTCCCAAATTGTCTGTCTTCCATATCTGTTACTGCATTGTAATCTATAATAGCTATCCAAGGCCCCTGCATGGTAACACTCATACTCCTCAGTTTCTTCCACAGTGATTTCCTAGTCTCAATAGTGTGGAAACCATATATTGCTAATAAGGTGAATTTAACTTTCAGGTGGAGGATCCAGACTATGCCATGAATGGCTTGAGCACTCATGGTAATTTTATCAAATTTCACCATGTTTGGGTCCCAAATTACCCAAATTCTGCCTTTATCACTATGGGAGTAGTTAGCACACTACCTCCAATTATTTGCTATCTTCATATGTATCCTACTAGCATTCTGTTCTTTTACTCTATTTTCTAGTATAGCAATTAAACCAACATCATTATTTTGTATTAACTTCTTGAATTCCTTCTACTATATACTTTATAGTAGCTGCATTGTCCATTTTCAACAACTTTATACCTCTCAACCTCTCCTTTCTGTTGGATTAATTAAAGGGCTAAAAATATTTATCACATTATCACCTCTGAGTCCTTGGCTTTGGTTTGAGTTCCTCTAGCTGCTGATCTTCCTCTAACAGTTTCCTAAGTCTCCTTCCCCTGAGTATTGATAACTGATCTAGGATTTTCGGAATCCTGTTATTTCTGTGTGTTTTGTAGCTTCCCGTCAGGCTGTTTGGGCTCAGAGCCAATCTGTTGTTGATCCTCCCTCCTCTTCCATTCGATCATAGTTTTCATTTGTTTCTGCTTTATCATTGGCATAGCTTTTGTTTGTTTCTCCTCGTTTCGACAGGTAAGACCCAGTTGAAGGCACTTATGACAGTATTTAGGAACCCAATCATAATCAATACGTTGTTAAAAAATCTTCCCTATTAGATCCATAACTTTGATTGATTGGTGCAGAGGCTTTGGTAACGTCCATTTCTACTAGTAGTCTAGCATACGAGATCCTCTCAATTTTTGTCGTACACTGCTCAGCATATAGAGGTACACGCAGACCACTTTCTATCCTACTGAGGGAGCCCATGCTCCAAAAGTTTAGTGGTAGATTTAACAGTTGCACCCAGATGATGTTTGAAGCACTTTAGTATCAAAGTCAAAGTTGAGCGACCAAGCTGTAACAATTATGGGTTTGTTGTGTATGGTGTATGGCCCCGAATAAAGTACATCATCCCTATCTTCTAAACATGTGAATTTCACTTCAAAATAGCCATCACTGTGAAAGTAAATTTTGGGTTTAGCTGTAAAATTCCAGTTGGCTGCAATGAATCTGTCCAAAGCCCCAATTGATGGAGAGTCACCCACGACATACAAGAAGATTTCATGCTTCCAGTTCACAGTTGCCCTATCAATTTCCTCACTGTCTAGTTCAATAATTTCCCCCCTCTTTTAGGGTAGGGGCAACAAATTCGAGATTAATACCTTTTGCTACCAAATTGTTGCTCGCAAATAGATTTACCCATTCCTTCTTGTTCTTCTACTGGTCCATATTCAATTTCCTATGAATTTGGGCCTCTTGAAAGTTGTTTGGTTTGCGTATACCAAGTTGATATGATACTTTCAATTGAGCCTATGTTCCAGCTCTAGCAAGTGGGCCTTTCTCTGTAGACATAAGTAGTATCTCTTTAGCTTGATTGAGACTTGGAGTTTGGCGCAGTCCACCTGTTGGCATTGTTTGAGTCGAGCTTATTCCCTTCAACGGTGGCCAGATCTCAACCTCCTACGACAACTGTTCCATTGAATTCGCAGGGCTAGGGCATCCCTCATTTTCCTTCACCACTTTCTTTCCAGTAATTTTTCTTTTCCTAAGTATCTTTTTGACTGGCTTCATGATCATACCTACCCTCTTAAGTCTTCCTCGGCTTCCCATGTCGGCGAGGCTCATGTTATTTCACCGTCAGTGCACTGAGAAACGAGAGTTTTTAGTGAGAGAAAGTCTAGAGAGAAGTCAGAGCCTTTGTTAACTAATGCCATTGTATTATAATTACTTATTAAGTGTATCATTATTATGTTGGAAAATAAAATTTGAAAATCATTAGTTACTCTTAAAGATTGCTATCAAGTGGGTTGGTTTGGACAATAGTGAGTTTATTATCGGGCTTTTTTCACTTTTAGCTCTTGCTAGAAACTATTTACATTTGGTAGCCAAAAAAGTTTGTATATAACATAAAGAATGTACATATATACAAAAAATATACAAAAGTTATACATTTATTCGGCTATTATTTTGAGAGCGACTATACAGTGTCATTTTCTTCTATTATCGCTCTCTAGCCTTTTCACATAAGATGTTCTTTTACCTCTGATCTCCAACAGATTTCTTATTTGTTAAAATGATTTATCATAAACCCTTGGGTTTTTCTTGTTATAGTTTAGATCCGCAATTGTTTTTAATCCTTTCCACACTATTTTTAGTGATTTTACCTGTTTACCGTGAAAATGGTAACGACAATTAAATTTGTAAAATGGGACTCTAAAAATACGTGATCTATTTCCGAGCTAGTTGTTAGAGCAGACGATTCTAGTATTATGAATATTAACGATGAAGCACGAACTAAAACGAGATAAGGGTCGAACCGAAGGGCCTGCTGCCCGAAAACGAGCCTTGCCAATGAGGACTTCGGGGTCGACTGCGAGGTCGAACTTGGGCTATCGGGGATATTCGGGGATAACCAAGGATGATATAACGATTAGAGATATGATCAAATAAAGCTCTTTATAGCTGAAACTAAATTATACGATAGAGAACACATATAAAAATGAAGAACACATATAAAGGCGAAGGATATCGAGGTATCCTCGAATCAGTGGGAGCCAATAAGTGTTTAGAGATAAGAGAGAGAGAAGATATTATTGCACTTTTGTAGAATTGTTGGAGCTCTGCCTACAGGGTATTAATGACTCTCCTTTTATAAGAGGGGGGAGGCCAAACTTAGTACAAGAGACGTTGCGTGATAAAGAAAAGGAGATGGGACAGCCAACTAGCTTTATGACGTGTGCGTGGGCCGACGTTGAGCCGCTCGAACAGACTTAGTCGACCCCGGATACATTCTTCGGGAACTTTCTGCGTTCGTCGGGGTTTCGATCGATGTTACCTTCGGCTGGATGTTGACATATCTCGAGGAAAAATGGCCGGCTCGAGATCCCGGACCTCTGGAGTGATCTGTCGAAGCATTTTGCTAATGAGAAGTCGGTCCTCCGATTTCACCGCGCACAGATAGTCTCTGCATTTCTTAGAGGGTAGCGAACAAGAAATGTTTTTGACACCCCATTCCGCGGGCTCTTGAAATGACATCGTGCCGATGGCGTAGCCCCTGTCACAAATGTTGAAGCGTTTCACCATTTCGCTTCTCCAGGATCACTTAGAAATATCGCAACTCCTTGCTCTTCGGGGTTTTATTAATTCAGCTTCCATGAACGCATTAATTGCGCCTGTTGTTACGCATTCTGAGGCAGTAACGGCGCCGTCGGTTACTTTGCTCTCCCCCTATATATGGGCTTCTTGTGGTTAGCCTCTCTTCCTTCGATATCCATCCTTCTATCCTTTCCTGCCATTTTTAGTCTTTTCTATGTTTGAGGCCCACGGCCTCAAGATCTTATGCCATATATGCCACGCTCCAACTCTCGATCCTTTTTTGGTTGGACGAATTTGTGCCGCCGTGATGTTATTGTTGTTGTTGTTGTTGTTGCTGCTGCTGTTGTTGTTACTATTACTGCCCCCGTTGGCTCGGAACGATGGGGTAGGAGGTCGATTTCCTCCAAACCGGGGAAAAGTTCGGATTATGCACCGCTGCTCAAGAGGGGGCTCGGGTTACACACCGCTGCTCACCCTCCTTCCTCGGCTTGGCGTATTACATCCTCTTTGAATTCTTGAGGGGTATGGTGACGGTCTTCGCTGGCTGTTGCCTCCCAGGCCGAGGCAACGTTTCAAGAAATGGCTTCGAGATGGTGGTACTGGCAGAGTTCGTACTAGCTAAATTTTCGCCCAGCCACTTCCCGTCTTCTTCCGGCATCTCTTCGTCATTTTGCTCTTCTCCTCTGCCTTCATCTTCTATACCCTTCCTTTTGGAGATGTTATTCCGGGAGGATTTAGGATGAGATCCCCAAGGGGATCGGACACGGAAGATATTGTCTCTGAGGTCATACGCCTGAGAGGGTGATAATGGAAGCGCAACATAAACAGGACAGATCCTTAGGCTTGCATATTACCTGTGTTTCTTTGCTCGTTTATGTATAATGTAATCATATGTAAGGATCTTTCGAGAATTGCTGTAAGTGAATACTTGTGCAAATACAAAAGACATTTTCTTGGTTTCTTCCTTCGATATTTGCCGCGTTCCTTTATATTTTTTGGCAGCTTCGAGTGCGTGGTCCTATTATGTCGTCTGCGATACTAGCCTCGGGCGCGAGTGTTGTATCCAACCTCCTGTTGACGAACTGGCTGCGTGTGGGGTCCTTTTGTGACTTCCCCAGCTGGGCCCAAATAGGGCCAATCAACCTCGGGCCGCCGGGGCCCTTTCTCCGTGCGAAAGTGTGGTCGAGGCCTTCGGGCCTCGTGATGGCCGTTGAGAAGAGACTCGTCTGAGGATCCGTGATCTCGGAACGCTGGTTACTTCCCGGAGGTGATTTCTTAATAGAGATCTGGTTGTGCTTTAGGCCGTCCTGGTCATTACCGGGAGCCCGTTTTGTAAGGGCGTTTGTTAAGTACGCCTCCCCTTCTGTAAATCAGCCTTCTATGGCGAAGGCTTCCTGGGGGTGTATGCCAATTTGGTGAAGACGTTGTCGGTCTGCTTAGGGCATTGTCTCACTATGGCGGAAGTCCTTATGGTCGGAGTTGGCGTCGGGGGTCGGTGCCTTTGATTGGCGCTGGCTCGTTTCGGCCTTTTTCTTATGCGCTTGTGAAGTTGCTTCCGTCCGGGGATTACTGAAGCTTGCTGATTTTATGGCGCTTGGCGGATCATGCCCTTAGCAGCTGCTTATTTGGGGTATGGCATAAACCGGGCATGGCGATAGATGAGATATGTGCTACATACTCGTGAGGGAGCTTTTATTGGGGCAAGACTGACCCGTGCCTCCGAGGAGAGTGCATCATCTGAGCCTGATGTTTTTTGGAGCAGCGGTTCCTTAACAACAATAAGGGTTGGGCTACTAAGAAGGTGTTTGGTCGTTGAGTAGGATTTGCCGGCTTTGCTTTGTGGTAGGTTTCGGCATGATCCCTCCGCATCTTGGATCTTTGAGCTTCGATTTGAGTCGATATGGCTGTAGAACTGTGCCTTGATTCTTAGAAGAGTCCGGATCGGGAACAGCCGGTGCCCGGACTGGCATAGCACTAAGCTGAGCCGAGGATGGTGAAGGAGTGGTGATTTATCGCTGATGATTTGAGCCAGGCCGAAGAGGTCCTTCGAAGGGAGTGTTTGCTTGCAGGGACTTATGCCGGGGGTATCGTTTTTCCGGAAGAATTTGCTTGGGCGAAGGTAGTCAGGAGTGGTGCCTGGCTCATTTATGGCTGATGCCCTGAAGAACGAGGCCGGGGCCGATAGGCCGCCATTTTTTGGAGTGTTGACCTTGCCACTCTGTGTTTTGCCTTTTATAGACTATGCTTGTAGACGAAGAGCGCATCTTATATACATATACATAAAAAATGAGAGGAGCCATGAATTTTTACCTCCTTTGTATGGCTTTTGATCCGGCGAACTGGTTTCCGTGTTTCGGCGGTACCCCCGTGGGTTCGGAACCGATCTATTTAGGCCAGGGGACCTTTGAGTGCGATTTGTTGACGTGAGCAGGCGTCGCAAACCTTTACGTTCCGTATAGCTGTTTCAGGCCTTGAGTCAGGTTTTTGTCGAGCCTGCCTATTCTTTGATCTTTTTATGCTAGTGCGGGCGAATGTTCGAGCCGAGGTTGTGATGAATGATACAAGGTCGGGGCAGAAAATGGCGGCTTACTCGAGGAGTGCCAATGCCGCTAAAGTTGAGTTGCGAAAGACCCTGGATCGTGCAAAAAATAGCAGAGAGTACGTGAGGTGCGTATCGGAGGGAAGTCTTTGAGGAGTTTTACGCAAAAGGGCTTTGATCTTTCAAGGGAGATCGAGCAAGCCAAAGGAGAGGAGCATGATGCCAAATTCCTGCTGTCCGATGCCGAGGATGATGAGGAGGAGACCGCTGTGCTGTGACTGCCGGAAAAAAGTGGAGTGATCGTTTCTTGCCTCCTTTGTTATGTATACACAGTATTCAATATTCTACGCAGGTTGGGCTGCGCCTTGTCGTCAGCATGTAGCGATAGGAGGGGGAACCCCGCAACTTATATCTTCTGTATTTTTGCTTGTTGAAATTTCGATTGGGTCGATTCGTTCCCGGACTCGCTCCAAGGCTTGTATGCTTTAATCGTTATCGGGTTCAATCTTTGAGTCGGGATCCGACTCGAGCTTAATTTACCCTCGAGATTTGGTGCTCGTCTGGGTTGGCGACGACGACTTTTATTTCTCGCCCTTGGGCATTTGGTTGTTTTAACTTATTTTGGGTCCAATCTCCGAGTCGCGTTGCGACTTGAGCTTTAATCGACCCCGAAGTTTTTTCCTACCTGTATGGGCGGAAGGCGATGGCCTTTCATGCTTTGGGTCGAAATGACCATGCGGGTGGGTAGCCCGGAGGCTTTACTCGGACGGCGACAACGGCACTTACGTCGTGCCCTTAGGCATGTTGTAGTTTAACTCATTTCGGGCCCAGTCTCCGAATCGCGTTGCGATTCGAGCTTTAATTGACCCTTACGCTGTCAGTTTTGGCTGGCGACAAGGGCTCTTACGCTTTTTCGTCGTAGAGACCTTCTGATATGTGGCCCGTAGGCTTGTTTAGTTAACTATTTTGGATCCGGTCTCCGAATCGAGATACGATTCGAGATCACTTTAATCCTCAAGTTGTCAATTTGGCTGGCGACAATGGCTCTAACGCTTTTTGGTCGTAAAGACCTTTTGATATGTGGCCCGTAGGCTTGCTTAGCTGGCGACAATGGCTCTCACGCTGTTTTTTGCCTGTGGACTTTTTTGTAGGCTTGTTTTCCGCTCGTTAAGGTCTTTTGAAAGATTTTTGCCTCACCCGTCGTCGGTTCTGGAAGAACCTCAATCTCAAGTCGTTATCGGTGATATTTCGAGCACCTCGGAAGGTTCATATCCTGTTGTTTTGCCTGTTGAGGGAAGCCTATTTTAACCGATTCTTTCTGAAGTATATTCGAAGTAGTGGCCTGCAATTTTGTTTAGCGATGGTCGGGCGTCCCCGAATCGCGTTATTTTGGTTGTATCAGCCGTTTTGGACCTAGTCATGTGCGTTTGGCCGTAGCCATTTTTTTAACCCGAGTGATAGTTTAGGCGTCTACACCGAGGGTATGCCCTTTTGGGGGTTCTTACAAATGCGACGTATAGCCTAAACTTCGGGATTTTCATGCCTGTTGAGGTCTTACAGTTTGTCATTCCTATTGAGGTCTTATTGTCATGCCTATTGAGGTCTTACAGTTTTTCGGTGATGTAGCATGGCGATTGTCGTCAGTCTCCTAGTCATCAAGTTGTTTAAGCGTGAAGACCGCTTCTTGTGAACTCGGAGCTGCGTTGTAGGGGCTTTACGAGCCCGGAGTTCTGGTCCTGGAGTTATGTGAGTGCCCAATTGCCGGCATTAAGTCTCCGAGTATTTCGGGATGCATTTGGTGAAGAGAACCCTACCGGGAATACAATGTGACTTCCCCATTCGGAGAACGGAGTGCTGGAAGGCGTCCTTTGATCCATTGGCGCAATATACATTGTTAGGTTGGCCCGACCTATCGGGCCAAGGCTGATTGCTTGCGGGTTTGTCCCGCCTGAAGAATATTATGGTTTCATAGCCTCGACCCGGAGGCCGTTTGGGGCGCTTTGAACTGTTGGCACCTGTTCCTGAGTTTTTCGGGATGTTTCAGGGGAAAGACTCATTATTTTACTCTGGGAAGGAGTTCCCTCCTCCAAAAAGTATTTTTTGATTTGCTTGATACAATAGTACATGTTTTTGCCGACGGGTCCTGAATACACCGGTGTTTCGATGCATCATTTTCTTACAGGAAACCTTGTCTGGTGTTTTCCAAAATTCCCACGAGCGGGCCACTTTTCGGGGAGAATGCCTTCTCGCTTTTTCAACAGGCACGGGGTTTGTTCTGAATATTTTGCAAAGTCCCCCTCCTGGTGGCTTGCAGACGTTGCCTCGTTAAAAACCTTGCCGGTAAAAACCTTTCTTTTAAGGATAAAAACTCGATCGAAGGAAAAGAGTGCAACGGGTGCGCCTTTGGGGCTTCGGGATTCTGTAGCAGTACTAACATCTAGGCAGCTTCCGGTATGGGTGTCTGCGCGAGGGTTAATCTCGGATTTGAAAAAATAACATAAGAATAGGAATGGTTGTACCTTAAAGCTACCTGCGCAGGCAACGTCTTGAGACTTAGCCTATTATAACTTCCGAGGGGCGGAGATGCGGCTCGAATTTTTTACTTTGCTTTGTCAAGTTCAACCAGGGGCGAGACCTGGTCTGCTCGTGGTTTCATTTGGGGGTGGAAGCGTGAGCGCTGGTACTACGTCATGTATAGCGAACATTTCCCTTGCCGCGTGCTGTTCCCCGCAGACGGTCTTGATCCCGTCCTTTGTCGGAAATTTTATCACCTGATGGAGGGTGGATGGTACTGCTCTCATGCAGTGTATCCAGGGTCGTCCGAATAAGGCATTATATCTCATATCTCCCTCGATGACTTGGAACTTGGCATCTTGGGTTGTGCCGGCCACGGTAACCGGGAGGATGATTTCTCCCTTCGTTGTTTCGCTAGCCATGTTGAAACCGTTGAGGACCCGAGTGGGGGGCACGATTCGTTCGAGCAGCCCGAGTCATTCTATTACCTTCGCCCTAATAATATTGGCCGAGCTACCTGGATCCACGAGTACACATTTTATCTGAAATGAATTTATAAGAAAGGATATAACTAGGGCGTCGTTGTGGGATTGAGGTAGGGCCTCGGTGTCTTCTTCGCTGAACGTGAGGGCGTCTTCTGGGATATATCCCCGAGTCTGTTTTTCCCTGGTGATGGATATCTTTGTTCTTCTCATTACCGGTTCCTGCGGGGCATCGGCGCCTCCCATGATTATGTGAATGACATGTTGCAGTTCGTTTGCCTCATTTTTCTTGGTCGCCTCCTTCTCTCGGAATTGATTTTTGGTCCAACCACTGAGGTATTCCCAGAGATGCCCTTTGTTGAGTAGTCGAGCCACTTCCTCTCGTAGCTGATGGCAGTCATCGATCTTGTGACCGTGCGTGTTGTGAAACTCGCATACTAGGTTGTAATTTCTCTGCGAAGGGTCTGATTGTATTGTTTTGGGCCACTTGGCGTCCCTGATCTTGCCGATAGCGAACATGATGTCTGAAACATCGACGCGGAAGTTGTATTCGATAAGTGGGGTGTGTTAGTTGGTGCTACGTTTCGATCGAACCTGGTTCTGTTGATGAGTCCTCGAGAGTCCTGTCCTTGATCTATCCTTCGATCGTTACGAGGTAGGTTGCATCTTGGGACGTTCCTCCTGTCTTCGAGGTACGGCTGGTACCTTTCTTTGTTTGGTCTCGCTTCTCTTACCAGGAGTCTGCTTGGGTATACCGAGCCCGAAGGGGCTCCCAGTTGGTCGTCCTCGGCCCTGATCTTTGACTGGTACCGGTTGTGGACGTCCAACCAAGTCACGGCCGGGTATTCGATCAGGTTCTGCTTCAGCTGTTTCGAGGCCATCGAGCTTCGTTCGTTCAGGCCTTGGGTGAAGGCCTCTACCGCCCAGTCATCGGAGACGGGTGGCAGCTCCATTCGTTCCATTTGAAAGCGGGACACGAATTCCCGCAGCATCTCATTCTCTCTTTGCTTGATTTTGAAAACGTCGGACTTCCTCGTTGCTACCTTGATGGCTCCCGCGTGTGCTTTTACGAAGGAGCCTGCTAGCGTGGCGAATAAATCTATGGAGTCGAGAGCCAAGTTGTGATACCACATCTTGGCCCCCTTCGAAAGTGTTTCTCCGAATTTTTTTAGCAACACGGACTCGATTTCGTCATTTTTTATATCGTTGCCTTTTACAGCGCAGGTATAGGCGGTAACGTGCTCGTTGGGATCGGTGGTACCGTTGTATTTGGGGAGTTCCGGCATCCTGAATTTATTAGGAATGGGCTCTGTACAAATTTCTTCGAATCCAGACCTTTTAGGACCGGGGGTGCTCTCGGGATATGATCCACTTGAGAGTTGTTGGTCTCGACTTTTTTTATCGTTGGCTGCAATCATTTTTTCACCCGATTCGATCATTTTGGTAAGGTCCTCCAACATCTTCACTATGGTAGGGTCAGCCACTGACTCGATATCATTTGATCTTTCGGGTATTTGCTCGGCGGGGGGAGCTATCTCCGGTGCGGGTGTGCTGGGATTTCTCAGATGGCTTTGCAACTGAGCAATGGCCAGCTGTTGTGCCTGCAACATTTCAAAAATAACGTGAAGACTAACTTCCTGTTCTTCCCGGGCCGGGGTTTTTTGAACTTCTTGTCGGTCTCTGTGTCGCACGCTTCTGTCGGTGTGAGAAGTTTTGTTGAGTTGTTGTGCGTCCTGTGAGTCCGCATCCGCTAGTACAGGTCCGGGTGTGTTATCGTGATCCTGTAGTGGTGCTCCGGCGGCCAGGATAGCTACACCATTTTCCCCGTGATCTTCGAGGCGGTCGTTCTCAACTCTGTTTACTGAGCCAGACATTTTTACCTGAAATCAAAGGATCTTGGACAAGAAAAAGTGTGAAAGATGATATGCGTTTGTGTAATGAAACTAGCAAGAAAATAATTGCTATTATTTTTAGCCACACGGTGGGCGCCAAACTGTTTACCGTGAAAATGGTAACGAAAATTAAATTTGTAAAATGGGACTCTAAAAATACGTGATCTATTCCCGAGCTAGTTGTTAGAGCAGACGATGCTAGTATTATGAATTTTAACGATGGAGCGCGAACTAAAATGAGATAAGGGTCGAACCGAAGGGCCTACTACCCGAACACGAGCCTGGCCGATGAGGACTTCGTGGTCGACTTCGAGGTCGAACTTGGGCTATCGGGGATATTCGGGGATAACCAAGGATGATATAACGGTTAGAGATATGATCAAATAAAGCTCTTTATAGCTGAAACTAAATTATACAATGGAGAACACATATAAAAATGAAGAACACATATAAAGGCGAAGGATATCGAGGTATACTCGGATCAGTGGGAGCCAATAAGTTTTTAGAGAGAAGAGAGAGAGAAGATATTATTGCACTTTTGTAGAATTGTTGGAGCTCTGCCTTACAGGGTATTAATGACTCTCCTTTTACAAGAGGGGGGAGCCCAAACTTAGTACAAGAGACGTTGCGTGATAAAGAAAAAAAGATGGGACAACCAACTAGCTTTATGACGTGTGCGTGGGCCGACGTTGAGCCGTTCGAACAGACTTAGTCGACCCCGAATACGTTCTTCGGGAACTTTCTGCGTTCGTCGGGGTTTCGGTTGATGTTACCTTCGGCTGGATGTTGACATATCTCGAGGAAAAATGGCCGGCTCGAGATCCCGAACTTCTGGAGTGATCTGTCGAAGCATTTTGCTAATGAGAAGTCGGTCCTCCGATTTCACCGTGCACATTACCTATTAGAGAAAAATAAAAGAACTAAGCAATTTTAGAACCATTTTTATCAATAAAATGGGTAAGCCGGAACATAGGGTGTGTCAATTGACTTTGTTGCTCATTACATCTTTGTTTAAGTCAAATCTTTCAAAAGATATTTACTTTCACACGTAACTAACTCCTGAGTATGTACTAAATGGCAGCCCAGTGCACAAGATATCCCGCGTTCAAGTATGATTTGGGGAAGGGTACCCAAGGAGTGTGATGTAGACAGCCTATCCTAATGCAAATATTAAAGGCTGATCCAGAATTTGAACGTTGGGGGTGCACCGCTGGGTTCAACCAAAATTTACTTTGTATATAGGGTTCCTACTACTAATATATATATATATATATATATATATATATATATATATATATATATATATATATATATATATATATATATATATATATTAAAGAAATATACATGTATATATAGAATTTTTGCCGAATTTTGCAGGTGCGTGTGACCCCTGTGTATAGCAAATGTCCACCTCTGTTAGGTAGTGACTGCTTCGACGGCTCAACCCGGTGACCAATAGGTTACACGTAAGGGTGGTATGTGGGCCGGTTAGGATTGAGACCGGCCCAGGACCACAAACCCAAATGGGCGGTGGGCCTAAATGGTCCTAACCGGATAGGACCGAGACCGTGGGGAGGTGGGCTGGGTAGTGGGCCGGTCCCTTAGGCGAGGCCCACGAGACCGGGACCGATGGGATCGGGACCGGCTGAGAAGCGGGCCGGTTCAAGCGGTCCTAAACGGGCCTATCCGGGCCCAACGGCTAAAATTTTAAAAAAAAAAATCTGCCAAGATATAGGCGTTAGGGCATTTAAAATATAGCCATTATTCTGCCAAAATAGTCGCTGGGTATTTATAAAATAGCCATTTAACCCGCTCCCCCTCCCAACTTTGTTTTAACCCCAAACTTTTTATAATTATACTTTTCCCTATTTTCAACTATAAATACCCCCTCATTCTTTTATTTTTCTCACAAAATCATCAATCTCTCTCAATCTCTCTCTAATTTTCTTCTATAATTGCTTACTTTATTATTGCAATTTGTGTGAAAAATCGTGAAGTTGGTGAATTGAAGTATTTTCGACGATAATTAATTTTAACAAGTTGTTATTCGGTAAACTCGTTCCAACTATTAAGTTTTAATATTATAGTTTTGTTTTTGTTTATTTACTTTGTATTGTTTGATTAATTAAGATGGATTTTTCGTTAAAGAAAATGTTTAGTAAAAATAAGGGAAAATCCAAGAGTGGTGAATCTAGTGGCCAATCTGTTCTTCCTCCAATTCCCCGAGCTCCCCTACCCAAACCACATACCCGTCCTACACTTGCTGCTATTCTTGATAGTGATAATACTTTATTATAATCTACTGAGAGTCAATATTTGCATAATGTTGGAGCTAGTGAACAATCAAACCATGAATATATGAATGCTCTTTATGGTAATCCAACTATTGATGAAAATGATGATGAAGAAATAGATTTTGATGAACCACAACCGGATAACGATACACCCACTAGTCATGTTGCTGAAGTTAACCCAACTAATAATAATCCAAATGATGCCTCGTCTGACCCTCCTGTTACTACCCCTACTTTTTCTAGATAACCTTCTAAGCAGAGCGAAATATCTGTTGTTTGGCCATTTTTACTCAACTAAGAGAAAAAAATAGGGCTAAGTGTAGAACTTGTGGCAAAGAGTTAGCTTTTAAATATGTTGGAGGTCGGGGGGACGGGAAGTTTGGCTAGACACATATTGCTACACCCTCAAGATAAAGTTAAATATCTTCGTATGAAAGCTTTGGCCGAGGGGACAAGTGTACCTAGTCTGGCCGACCTTAGTACTGGGTCAAATCAATTTCAACCAGGAATTAACACTGTTACCGGTGGTATTTTATATTATGATCCAAAAAAGATCGGGAAGAGTTGGCAAAAATGGTTACTTTTGTGTGCTTACCCTATAGTTTTCTTTCTAACCCTCACTTTGTGCATTATATTAGAAAAGTTTTTAATCCTACTTATAAAGGATGGCCTCGCACAACCGTAAATAGCGATATTTATAAATATAAACATGAATATGAATAATATTTGCGCTATTTATTTACTCATATAAATTGTCGTGTTGCTATTACTACTGATATTGGTAGAAGTGGTAATGACTGTGATTATCTTATTGTTACCAGTCATTGGATTGATGAGGATTAGATAATGCAAAAGCGCATTATTTCTTATAGAATAATTAATTCACGTCACACAGATAGTTTATTTCTAGCACGGTTACGGATATTTGTAGATATTTTTGCATTAGTGATAAAATAATATCAGTTTCAATGGATAATGCTACTAGTAACACTAATGTTGTAGCCTTGATTACAACTACACTAAATCCTGTATTTAGTAACATTTTTCATGTTAGATGTATTTGTCATATTTACCATTTAATTGTGGGTGATGGTATGAGAATTTTAAATGTTAAAATTGAAAAGGTTAAAATGGCTCTTAACTGGCTTTTTTGTTCAAACCGTAGAAGTAGACTTAGAGAATATTTTAAAAGATGCGATAAATTTGGCCTAAGAGAAAGAAAGGTTCCTAAAGCTTGTCCAGCTAGATGGATTACATGTATGAAAGTTTAATTGTTGCATATGAATATAGGAACCCCATAAACTCAACGTTTAATACTCATGTAAGTGATGATGATGAGCCTTACTAATGCGGATTGGGCTAGTGTTAAAATGCTTGTAGATTTTTAAGAAAAATTTCATATTGCTACAAATGAATATTCTGGGCAATATTATCCTACTATTTCTAAATGTTTAGTTTATATTGCAGAAATTGCAAATTTGTTTGCTCATTTTCAGAGGGTGGGAAAATTTATGAAGAAGCTATTGATTCTATGACAAAAAAGTTTAAAAAATATTTTTTTCCCTATTCCCTCTTATTTATGGTGTTGCTGCCTTGTTAAATCCTACTATGAAATTAGAAGGTCCTCAATTTTGGTATGAAACTGTTTATAATGGTTTAGCACTTGAAGATGAGGAGTTGTCTAAACTTCCGGAAGCAATAGCCTCAATTAACATAAATGCTCAAACAATTTATAGTGCTTATCAAATTGCATTAGATCATGCTAGACTAAATGTTCCAACTCCTTCTTCTTCTAGTTCTCAATCATCTAAAAGAACTGCGGGAGTAAGAGTACTTACCGCTTGGGCGGGGTTCAGGGGTTCTCAAGGTTCTAGTACTAGTGATTTTTCACAACTAAATGAGCTTGAAGTTTATTTGTCACAGGGAATTGAGGAGGTGAATCCCGACGGCTCCTTTAATATTTTGGAATGGTGGAAGGACAAAGAAAAATACTTTTCGATTCTTTCAAGGATGTCCCGAGATATTTTAACTATTAAAGCTTCAACTGTGGGATCGGAGAGCGCTTTCAGTCAAGCAAGACTTCAACTCGATGATTATAGAGTGTCTATGAGGGAGAGCTTGGAAAAATCAGTACATTTTAAAGATTGGATCCGTTCGGAACGAAGAAATTTTGGACTTGTTGAATCACAACCAGAGGTAGACGAAGCTTACGAAGAAATGATAGCTGAACTTGCGGAGGATGTTGCTTCGCCCGGAAGCGGTGATGAACAAGGTTCTTTTCCAGCACCACCAACGGAAATTCCTTCGAACCTTGAAGGATTTATAAAATTTGTAAGAGATACCATGTAAATTGATATGTAACTTTTATTTTGGCACTTCTTGATTAGTTTCTTTTTCTTCTCAATGGTGGTATTAGCACCTTGTTGTGCTCATTCCACGAGGGGCAGGAAGACTAAGAAAGATATTACCATGCTTTGTTAATAATATAATAAAATTATAACGCATTGCTTTGAATATCTCTTTACAATATTTTTGTGTTTAACTTTGAATTAAAAAATTTAGGTCTCAATTCTATTTACAAGGAATTGCCTTAGATAAAAAATTTAAAAAAATATAGAAAGTATCTGTTGGGCCCACATAGGCCCAGTTATCCCGGGACCATTAGTTCGTGGTCTCGATCCCGGGCTGGTTCCTACAAAAAGCCCACGAAGTCCGGGACCACTTAGGACCGGCCCACGAAACCCGGGCCCACTTAAGATCGTCCCACTTAGAACCGGCCCACGGAGCCCATTTAGGACCAGGCCCGACCCACATTACAGCCCAAGTTACACGGAGACAATACGGAAATAACTTTAATATTGCACCATGTTTTTCTACTAAAGTAGAAAAACATGTTAGACATTGCTAATACAATCAACCTTCTCTATAATAACCTCGTTTGTTTCGATATTTTTTGGCTTTTATAGTGAATGGCTGTTACACACCTATAACAACATTTGATGCTTACATTTTTTTGGCTGTTATAGATACAAAATATCCAAAAATTAATTATTTTTCCTTTTTTTAATGTTACATATAAAAGATAAAAAAAAATTATTCAAATTTAAAATCTCAAAAGATATGCATATTTCACTGCTTAAATATTGAAGAAAGCTAATACATTATTAATAAATTCATAACTAAAGTTAAAATATTTAAACTATAAGGCAGACATTTTAAAGTTACCTAAAAGCATAAATTCTTTCGAGATTGATGAAAGAACTTTATAATTGTAGCTTGTTTTGTTGATTTATTCTCTTACTAGCGACATAATACTTGAATTGGGAAAGATTCGTGTCCAAATTTTCTGCAAAACTTTATCCAATAGCTTTCCTTTAAAGACAATCTAAGAGCTTAACAGTTAAATTTTCTATCTAAATATTTTTTGAAATTTGTCCAATAAAAAAGATATCGTGTGCAAATCTTCAAATCTTATATCTTATATATACGGTCGTTGCTGGTATAGGTAAAAGGCTGGTATATAGAGATAAAATATAACTTAAAAAATCGGTTCTAAGAAAATACTTGGCTTTTATAATGAATGACTGTTATATATGAATGTTGTTATAGAGAGGTTTGACTATACAATGGAAACCAAGAAAATTAAATAGGCAAGTATATATGACTTGGATAGCCATGTAGGAATAAGGATAGACCAAATAGATTCGACTCACGTGTCAAGGGATGAAGAAACGACGTCATAATGAGCCACCTAAAAATGTAAATAATGTAATCGTAAAAGAGCACCGCATATTGTCAGATTTTCACGTGGTTTTCTCTTGCAATTCATGATAATTCTTCCCCCTTCTTCCCCTCTCATCCCTTTGTCCCTTCGCTTTTCTTTCCTTTAGCATTCACTTATTCAGTGTGAAATTTTAATTTCAGATATATAAATAGACACACCATCTTTTCTTAAAATTACCTACCTTCTTTTAATAAGTTCTTCTAACAAATACATCGAATATATATACTCTTAGCCAGTTAAGCGATGAATATCGACTATATGTTAACTATCCGCGGGCTGTATCAATTATTACAATTGTCTCATACAATTAAAATATTTGAATTGTTAAAAGTCTGATTGGCCATATATATATATAAAGACATATGATCTTCTTGTTGTTTAGGGACCTACACTTCTTTGTCTCCAAAACTAGTATGTCTGATTACATGAAGTCAATGAAAAGTCAGATAGCTACGAGTAGAAGTCTACCTAATTAAGTATTGAGAGAGAACACTAAATATCTCAAAATTGAGTAACAATTAAATGTGTACGCGATTTAAAGGATACGTGGTTTAATTCAACACGAATAATTAAGAATACTAAATAAATGAATTAAAGACGAAATAAACAATCAAACCAATCGCAATGTTACGACCAAGCCTGATCTTAGATTGAACAGTGACTTCGTCCTCGATTTCTAGCCCAGTCGCGAATGAAAAGCAGAACAAGTGAGTAATGCCTTTAACAGTAGCTAGAAGGCAAAAATTGTCTTTTATTGCTCTGAATTGCATGTTACAATGTGCCAGATCAAAGAAAAACTTTCCGTTTATATAGAAGGAGAATTTCAGTCCTAGTATAAGTCTTAAATAGGTAAAAGTTTTCTTTTCCCGGTAATTGTTGATCCATAATCGATTCTGAACTAGATTCGCACCGTAATATCCGGTTGAGGGAGATTATGACGGCCCCCTATCCGTCGTGCATAACCATCCACCGCTTCTCCCGAGGTCTAGAAGTTATACTTGTTGCGTTTTTTCTTTAAAGGGTGTGAGTGGGAAATGGAAGAGGCACCTTTTAGATTGCACCTCTCCATCTCACCCTTCCTTTGTCTATAAATTTAGAGGCTTGCCTCATTTTTAAGACATGAAAAAATCTGAAAATTTCTCCCCTCTTTTCTATATTGTTGCATTATTTTCAAATAAACATAAGTGTCGAGTGTGATTTGCTCCGTCTGTTGAGTTCGCTGAAATTCTGTAGTTTCGATTGCCAGTATTGCAAAATAGTTATTCCGTTCTATCCTGGGAGGAATTAATCCAAAACCTTGGGCAACAGTGAGGGGATTAAATTCCTTAAGGACATACAAGCAACTTGTGGGCTCGGAATTATTTTTCCTGTTTTGTTTATTAAACTAATGTTTCTCTGCTTTTATAATTTTCTGATTTTTAACACAGTGACACCAACAATCTTAAGGAATTTATGAGAATTATCGTTGACAATTGAAGGGAAATCTGATTGTTTGCTTTGGCGAAACAATTGATTAAGGGGTCGACGGCGAATTATGTTCTGCTAAAAGAAAAACGTATATTTCATTCCATGCGGGAAGTAAATTTTTTTTGTTGTTGTTGTTTGAAAACTTAGCTTTAAAGTCTAAAGCTTTCTCAATATAGTGATTGGTTGACGCACTCATGGAATCGACAAAATTAATTTGATTACCAAGATTATGATGCTTTTCATATGTCTGGACATAGAGACAAAGCAAAAGTGTTCTTTGTGTATAATGAACTTCAACGGATAGTTAATTGGCATGGTGTGAAACAAATGGAGGTTTTGACGAACCTTCGTCTGTTTCAAACAGGATATGTATACTGGGCACAATGTGAAGGCGATGGCTTGAACTTGGTAGTAAACCAAGGAAACAGAAAAGCCAACTATTCTTTAATAGTGGAATCATTGAATTGCAACTCTGAGGCAATAAGTAAGGAATAAGTAAGCCTAATTCATGTCTTACTTTCTTAAACTTACGTATTATTTATTTATGAATTTCTATCCTTTGCATGATTTCTGTGCATTTTATTCTCATAGGATAGATGTGTATTATGTGATGATCTCGTATTATAAATTATATTCATGATCTGGAATAATATAATTTTAATGGTTAATTCTATTATTCCTTCATCAAATGGAAAAATATATTTAATTTGGTAACATGCATAAAATATGTGAAAAAGATTTTTTTTCCAAAGGTGTAAGACATGAATTAGGCTTACACTATACTTGAAAATATTCTTGAGATCATGAATATAATATATAAAGGTGAATATATATATATATATATATATATATATATATATATATATATATATGTGTGTGTGTGTGTGTGTGTGTGTTTGATTAAAGTAAGAGATCAAACTATTTAAAGTGTTATAATGGTTTAGTTGGAAAACCATTTGGAAAGGGAATTAAATTANGTGAATATAATATATGTAAAGATGAACATATATGTGTTTGATTAGAGAAAGAGATCAAACTGTTTAAAGTGTTATAATGGTTTAGATGAAAAAACCATTTGGAAAGGAAATTAAAATTCTCGTGATTTTATACACCCGTTATGGAGAATAAAATCTTTGTGATTTTCTACTCCCGCTTCGAGATCAAAATCTGCATGATTTTTACTCGTTCGTTGAGATTAAAGTCTTCGTGACTTTCTACTCATTTGTCGAGATTAAAGTCTAATTGACTTTATACTCGTTTTGGAGATTAAAATCTTAGTGATTTTCTACTCCAATTTATTATTCGGTTTGAAGATTAACAACTTCACCGTTTATTAAATTTGATTGTGTCACATATTATTCGGTTTGAAGATTAAAAGCTTCACCGTTTATTTGATCTAGTTATATCAGATGTTACTCGATTGAAGATTAAAAACTTCACCGTTTATTAATTCGAATGTGTTAGATTGGTTTGAAGATTAAAAACTTCACCATTTATTAATTCTGGCTATGTCGTGACACAAACAACAATTCTTGTGGTTGGCTCAACAACGTAATAGAGGCGTTGAATATGAATCTCCTTTTGAAGAAATACATTTGGAATATAAAATTATTCACCAAACGATCACCCCTTATTACCGCAATCTAATAGATTGCGGAAAGAAAGAATAGAACGTCAAAGGAGACAATGAATGCCTAGTTGATAAGTTCTGGTTTACCCAAAACTTGTGGGAGGAAGCTATGCTTACAGCTTACCGAATACTCATTCACGTACCCCATAGCAAGACACATTCCATTCCATATAAAAGAAAATGGAAAAGAAGAAAACCCCACTTGAAATATTTCCAAGTGTGGGGGGTATTTGGGTAAAGTGTAAGTTCTTAAACCCAAAGGATAAAAATCAGATCGAACACCGTTGATTCCGTTTGATAAGATATGCAACAAATAGTAAGGCATATCGTTTTTCGATTCATAAATCGTAAAATCCCGACATTCATATTAATACGGTTATCGAATCAGATAATGCTGAATTCTTTGAGAATATTTATCCGTATAAAAAGGAATGTGAGTCGTCTAGTGAAATATCTAAGCGAAATCGGAAAGAAGCAAAGGAAAGTACGTTAAATTAGAAAATTCCAAGATGTAGTAAACGTCAAAGGATAACTACTTTCTTTGGACCGGATTTTTTGACATTCTTGTTGGAAAATGAGCCTCAAACGTTTAAAGAAATATTGTCTTCCTCGGAAGCACAATATTGGAAAGAGGCAGTCAATAGTGAGATAGAATCCATATTAAGTAATCATACTTGGGAATTGGTTGATCTTCCTCCAGGAAATAAACCTTTGGGTTCCAAATGGATTTTCAAGAGATGGTACTATTGACAAATATAAGGCAAGATTGATAAAGGATTAAGACAAACCAGAATGTCTTGATCACTTTGACACATGCTCACCGGTAACGAAAATTACATCTATTCGGATGGTAATAGCGTTAGCCGCCGTGTATGGCCTTGAAACCCATCAGATGGACGTAAAGTCAACATTCTTAAATGGATATTTGGAGGAAGAAATTTATATGGAACAACCCGAAGGGTTCATGGTTCCTGGAAAAAAAAGTGTGTCGACTTGTTAAGTCACTTTATAGACTAAAACAAGCATCTAAATAGTGGCATGTGAAATTTGACTAGAAAATATTGTCAAATGGTTTCAAACTAGTATATTTACATTAAGAATACTCTAAATTATGTAGTCATTGTTTGGTTATATATGGATTATATATTGATAGAAAAGGCACATGAAACATGTGAAATGTGGGGGCATTTAGCTTATGCATAACAAAAGCCAATGTTAGACGTAATGTCTAAATGATATAATTTTTGAACCCCATTGATATAGTAGTTGTTAAATTCATCAGTTGTTTAGTCTTAAAGAAGACTAGTTGATAGAAACTACTAATTTGGAAGTTGGTCACGTGCCTTTCTCGAAAGATCATTTTCTTTATTGAAAAATTTATATTGTTTAGTTTTTCTATGAAATGATGTCACTTTGAAGGTTGTGACTTTTCATAGAAAGATACGTCTGTACGCTTTTGTATGGACATGACCGTTCATGAACGAATGTATTAATACGTTGGTCTATAATGAGGTGAACCAACCGATGAACATGACCAAAATCCATTGCAAGTTGGATTTGTTTCATAAATGAAGGTGCTATAATTTACATATCATATAGATGTATGAATAAATAGCATACAAATGCTTGAAAATGGCGGAGTGATCGATAAATGTGTTATATATTAAAAGATTGTGGTCACAACTGATGCCAATCATTCCAACTGTTGTTATAATATACTATTACTACATTAAGTGTAGTCAATAATATGATATGCAATCGAAAGTCGAGACGTATTAGTCTACAACATAAGGAAGTTTGCATTGAACGTTCATGACAATGAAACGAATTTTGAAGTATACTCCAAATTATGTTTTGCACTACAATAAGTATCCCGCGATAATAGAGGTGTATAGTGATGAAAATTAGATCACCGGTTCAACCGATTCTAAACAGTCGGTGGATGAGCGATGTATTGGAAATCCTGCAAACAAATGTGCTTTGATCGCTCTACAGTAAAGGCTGAGTTTATAGTCTTAGACAAGGCCGGTGAAGAAGCTGAATGGCTCCGGAATTTCTTGAAAGATATTCTATTTCTACCCAAACTTTTGGCACCTATATGTATAGATTGTGATAGTCAAGCGATAATAGGAAGGGCTGGGAGCGTTATGTATAACGGAAAGTCTCGTCACATAAGACGCAGACATAGAACCGTTAGACAACTACTTTCTAGTGGAATTATCACAATTGATTATGTAAAATCAAAGGATAACGTGGCGGATCCGCTTAAAAAAGGCCTAACTAGAGAGGGAGTTGAGAAATCATCTAAGGGAATGGGACTATGGCCGAGGACAAGTAATCATGGCGGTAACTCTACATAGATTTTTGGAGGTCCGAGATCTAGGTTCAAGGAGAGCAAACAAAGTTATGCATGACCGGTTCAACATTGTCAAATATAATATTTTAGTCCATTCTCGTGATGAAGACAATGTTCAGTAACAAGGATAAAATGTTAAGACATTTTTTAATGGTTTCTAAGTTTGATACAGGCTATATCAAATAGTGTATCTACGGGATAACACGTTTAGGAATCACCTATGTAAGTGTGAAGTGTAAGCCGCTTCAAGGAGAATTCTGTAAGGCCAGTTCGATGAGAACCAAAGACGGTTAAGGGTTGGTTGTGTGACTTATGGTTGTCTAGGTATACACCAAAGCTCGACGGTTCAAAGATATCAAATCTACCGATTGACCGAGTATATCCGACATAAGTTCACTACGGAAAGTTCAAAGGAAAACCTACTTATCCAGATGCGATTAATCCTTACTTGCTAATCATACAGTACTTTCATGCATATTTCTCACATATGTCCATTCGCCATTCATGTGGGGGATTGTTGCGTTTTTTCTTTAAAGGGTGTGAATGGGAAATGGAAGAGGCACATTTTAGATTGCACCTCTCCATCTCACCCTTCCTTTGTCTATAAATTTAGAGGCTTGCCTCATTTTTAAGACATGGAAAAATCTGAAAATTTCTCCCCTCTTTTCTATATTGTTGCATTATTTTCAAATAAACATAAGTGTCGAGTGTGATTTGCTCCGTCTGTTAAGTTCGCTGAAATTCTGTAGTTTCGATTTCCAGTATTGCAGAATAGTTATTCCGTTCTATCCTAGGAGGAATTAATCCAAAACCTTGGGCAACAGTGAGGGGATTAAATTACTTAAGGACACACAAGCAACTTGTGGGCTCGGAATTATTTTTTCTGTTTTATTTATTAAACTAATATTTCTCTGCTTCTCTAATTTTCTGATTTTTAACACAGTAACACCAACAATACTCGGTCCGGGGTGCGTCGCTTTACCATGTCCGATGTTGGATATATCGTTCACTCTTCCCGGGTCTTGATACGAAAGGTCTCTGGCCTCGATTATAATTTCGCCTATCCGTGCTCCCCCTTTGTTCTCTCATTGAAGAATTGGGGTAGACATTGCCCCCCACTTTACCCGTACACAAAAACAAAAGGGGTTTAGTTTTAACGCAAAGTGATGTTTGAGTTTACTATAGCAGTTGATGAACCTAGGTGTTTCTGTAGTAAATGATTCAACGTGTTATTTTAAGTATTCATTCTTCACATATGATATTCATTCTTCAAAGTTGTCCGCATGTGACATATAGATCATGGGTTCAAGTCGTGGAAGCGGCCACTAATACTTATATTAAGGTAAGTTGTTTATCATACCCTTTAGAGTGCGGTCCTTCCCCGATCCAACATAAATGCTGAATGCATACTTTATACGTCGGGCTGCCTATTCTTCACATGTGGTATCATTTGATTAGTGAATTTCTTTATCATCAAGTTTTCGATCATATAAAATCTAGTTGCTCTACCATGCACGATAAAATATTCGGGGATATATTATCTTTTCTTTTCTGGCAGAGGCACGCGTGTTAAATAAATATCAACTTGGCTTTTATCTAGGAATAAATTTCACAGCCTTGAGTTGCCATAATATTAGAAAAAAATGATAGAAAAACTATGAATCAAGTCTATTCCGCCATGACTATCGTCTTTATACCTCCTCCCCGTTCTTTCCATATTTGCATGAACAGCCCGGCGTGATTTGACATAGGAAAAATCGTGTAAAAATTATTTTGTACTATTATGATTCGTCTGATTTGTTTAATCTCATCATAAAACTCTACATGTAATATACAATATTTGGTTAATGGCATACATAAGAAAAAATATCCGTCTCCTAACTAATGCAACGTTTCGTTGATCGCACAAGACAATAAACAATCGCCATATATTTAAAATAATATTTGATTGGTGATATTAAATAGTACTCACGTTAAATTATGAAAATTTTTTATGTTTATATCTCATGGGGGATATATTGTGGAATAAGAAATAATATCAGCTATATGAATATTAAGCTAGCATCTAAAGACAAAATTCCCTAAAAATATGTAATTATTGTATATCAATTTCCTCATTATTAATCACCGACATAATAATCTTTCAATTATTAATCATATCACCAATGTAAAATCTTAGAAAAAAGGGAAGTATAGACTTTGTTTCAACTCTGGTTTAGCTTCCTATTAATTCGTCAAGAAAGTGAACGATGGTCCAAGCTGCATGCATTGTTTTTATTTTTTTCAAATATGGGAACCAAACGACCCCTACAATGTTCAATTAGGGAACAAAAAGACCCCTAATAAACTGGGGTATTTTCAAATAGGGGCCTACAAGTTGTCTTTCTAAGGGGCATGAGGTTCTATTTGACCTTGAAATAGTATACAACCAAAGTCCTAAATGGTCCCTCTTCTGATCTTTAAAATGTACAGACCTAGCTATTCCCAGAATCTGTAAATAGGGAATATATATATATATATATATATATATATATATATATATATATATATATATAATTTGCAAAGAAAATTTGCACATGGCCATTTCAACCCCAAAAAAAACAATAAATTCAGTGTAAATTACACTGTGTAATCCCATAAGTGGGATCTGGCCATTTCAACCCCATATAAGAATTATTTTGAAAGTTGTAAGTTATTCAAGCTTCACTTTGGCTGACCCTTTACCATGTAATTGGGAAACTACGTAATTAAGTAAATAAAATGTATTATTTTTAACCATTTAAACTTGTAATGAGAAGGTTAAACAATTTAAATCAGACAAATGCTGGTTTTAAGTCTTACTGTCACTCATTATCAAAAGAGTTTTAAGGTGTTTGGCCTATGAAAAAAAGAATCAAGCATGCACGTGAGAACGTATTTAATAAAATGATGACATAATCTAACATATATAGAATAAGAGAGAGAGTTTGAGGAAAATAATTTTATTAACAGCTCAATTGGGGCACTATATACCATGGTTATATATCATTATTCTTCTATCAAATACAACATGCATGGTAAGGCTAAAAGATCATAACACAAATGACATTGACACTTTTTTTCTAATTTACAACCCCACAAATTCAATTTTATACTAACAAGAAAGAACAACTTCTTTTCTTTCATTTTCTTCAAATAAGTCAAACTAAGCATCTGCATATTGTTGAATATTTTGATAACTTTTTGAACTCACAGGTAAATAATTCCCACTTAAAGACATTGGCACAGGGAATCCTAACCCTGTAGCAGCAACAGAATTTGATGGCCTATTTGCACCTGCTCTTTCCAATGACTGCACTTGATTTTTCAAGAATTTAACATAATGAATTGCTTCATCTAACATTGATGCAGTGTCCATTTTAGTACCACCTGGTACTAATCTCTGTAATATTCTTATCCTTTCACTTATCCTTTCTCTTCTGTGACGTGCCGCGACGCTTTGTGGATCAGTTGATATTTTCACATTCCTTCTCTTTGGTGGTTTTACAGATTCAGGATCTATGTTAATTGGTTGCATTGCTGCAATTCTGAATATCATTTCTCTCATTGCTGCCATATTACTTCGATTCATCGAGTGGGAATTATATGCACCAGAACTACTACTACTAGAGTTATTGGCTAAGAAATTTTGAAGGGTTGAAGGATTTTGATGAGAGTTAGTAAATGAGATATTGGTTGAAGGTATGTTCAAGAAAGTTGGTGTATTGTGATCAATTTGATTAAGGAAATAATTAGTGTTTCCATTTCCACTGCTGTTGCTGTTGCAACTTCCTTGTGGACTAAAATCCATCATTGCCAATTCAGAACAATTACCTGTTGACACAAAATATAATTAAGCAGTTAAAAGTATGCTCTTTCTATATAAAGAGAAAAGGTAGCCCGGAGCACAAGGGTCTATTGTACGCAGTCTTACCCTGCATTTCTGCAAGAGGCTGTTTCCACAATTGGAACCCGTGACCTACTGGTCACATGGCAGCAACTTTAGCAGTTACGCCAAGGCTCCCCTTCCAAAAGTATACTATTTCTAACCGTTTAAAATTTTTAGATGAGATAATCATGTAATTCAAACATTACCAGTGGAGAAGTCAGGAAGTTTGTCCAATTGCATCATGAGCATCAACTCCATTTGATCTTCAGAAGCTGTTGCTGATTTGAGCATCTCAATATCCATAGCTTTTGCTAGACTTAATAATCACTCTCTTTTATACTAGAAAATAATATAAAATGAAGAAAAGAAAAAAAGAAGATGATGGAGTTATTGGGATAGAGGGATGGGTAAGGCAAAGAGAAGAGAGAGTAAACTGAGAGTTTTATCAGAATGTTGCAGAGTGAAATGGCAAAGGTCTGTTACTAGTAGTGGTACTACTACTAATGCTGCTGCTGCTGCTGCTGCTAGTGTTTTAGCTACAGCTGCTTAGGTTGGGGAGAAGTGAAAGAAATGAAGGGAATAAAATAGTGATATTGGAAACAGACCATCTAAGCCTCAGTGGGAATTGAAGGCTATATATAACAACTAATTTTATTATTATATAGTATATAGCATATTATATTGCATATTTGATATTTTATATTCTGCTGTAGCAGATAAATAATTCGGTAAGCATATAATACCAACTTTTATTATGTCATCAAAGTTGGTAAACTTTTTTTTCTTTCCTTTTTTTCAAATGTTTTTAATATCCTATCACTAAGAAAACGAAAAAAAAAACATACTCTAAAAATGATCTTCTATTGGAGGCTTATTACAGCTAAGATATGTTGGAACAAGTTATAATTTTGTTTATAATCATTACTCATTTTTATTTTTTAATGACAATCAGTTGTGCTTGTTGTTATTTATTTTATGTTAGTATATTAGTAGAGAATGACCTTTCCAGATATATGTTTTTTGTTACTAATATAAAAACCAATTGAATTTTTTTACTTTTTTTATATTAAAAAAGCATACAGAAGAAGCAGTAAGATTATTCCCAAGAAGGAAAAGGGTAAAGATGTGTAGGGATAGGCCCACAAATTGGAGGGTTTAGATCTACCAACTGTAGCAGGGATGCCATAAATGCTTTTGATGGTGCATGCATGAACTATATGTATTAATATATTAAAATAAATAAAAGTAAATAAATTAAATGTATATATCAACTCTAAAATTGCCTCTCTCAAGTTTCACTTTGATTTTGTTATAAAGAAGCCTTAGCTAAAACCCCACACACATGACAGAAGTCAGAGGTCTCACGCTCACCCCCCACTTAAATGAGTCAACTCGATCGCCGATGGCCGGTGTGTCGGCGGCGAAATTTCTACCCTACTACGGAGATAATTGTATAAGTTGTACGTATCCAGCGGCGATATCAAGAATTTTTTCAAGTTAAACTTTAATATATGTTATATACCTCTAAAACTAATATTTTACCTATATACACAATATAATTTTTCGACGAAAGGTAGTCAGTTAATTAATCACCCTTGATAGGTTGTAGCTTCGCCCCTGGTTGTATTGATTTATTATCACAACTTGATTTTGTAGATTTATTTGGAATAATAAAAAAATAAAACTTTGCTTGTCCCAAATATTCTTCATTTTTCATTATAATCATTGGGTGCATTTTTAGCAACAATCCTTCCTGAGAAGGTTCTTCCTTTTTCAATACCAAACACAGATAAATATGTGAAATTCTAAAATTTTCAAGAATATTAAATTTTAAGACTTATAATTTAAGTGCAAATGGGGTTTAATATAAATATTAAAAGTTGAATAAATAAAAAGTAAATTATGAATTCAAACTTTACTATACAGCTAGTAAAGCATCAAGTTGGGATGAAGGATGAGAGGTGGTTGTATTATTACTGGAGGTATAATGATAGACTGCAACTTACAGCTTAAAGGTTTAAGAGGAACGCATTTCGAGGTGGATCAGCTCCTACAGTAACTACTGTTTCATGTGCTGTTTTTAAGCTAACGAACTTACCTGTGGTGAACTGCTTCTCTTCCTTTCTACTGTTTAATTCTCCTGTTATTAGTTAACTCAACAAATAAAAAATCACTCTTCCTTTACCGTTAGTGGTGGCAAACGGACGGATCGGGTCGGATATGAACGGGTTAAAACGGATACTTTAAAAACGGATAAATTATCCGACCCAATCCGTATTTGAGACGGATAAAAACGGGTTTATCCGGCGGATAATATGGATATCCATATTATCCATGGCTTCTTAAATATATCACTTATGAGAAAATTCCTTGTCTTCCAAACTTGAGTAACTCTAATTTGAGACTTTACAATGTAAAAGTTAAACATATTAGTTATCTATTGGTTATCCATTTGGTTAACCATTTTCTAAGTGGATAATATGGTTCTTTATCCATATTCGACCCGCTTTTAAATGGTACATTCAATGCATTTTTTGATGGATAATATGGGTGGATAACTGTTTTCTTTTAACCATTTTGCCACCTCTACTTACAGTTATCTCCGTATGACCTATAAATCATGAATTTGAGTCGTGAATTTTCCATTGATGCTTGAATCAAGGTAGGCTACATATATCACATTTTCTTGGAATGCGGTCATTTCCCGAACTCTGCGTAAATACGAGATATTTCGTACACCAAGCCGCCCTTTTTTTACTCTTGTTTTAGAGGCCCTAAATTCCCCTCACTTATTTCCTCTTTTCTATTATCCCCACCAATGATTATTGTGGATGAATAAGATTCATCCACTTTTTAATAAGAGGTCTCGATTCGAGCACTATTTTTTTTTTTTAAATGGAGTGCTTCACAGGAAGGTTCTAGAATGGAGAACTCATTAGAGAGCATATGAGCTGAAAATGATTGTATAATTTTCTGTATCAAAACTGAATACAAAATAACATGTGTCTTACTTATATACACTGTGTATGACAGCTACACTAATCTTTCTCCACTAACTATCTAACCACCAATCACATAATTAGTTATAACTAACTACACTAACTCACGTGACTGTCATGTGTCATTCTTCTCTTCAATACTCCCCCTCAAGCTAGGTGGTGCAAATAGGTGAGCACTCCTAGCTTGCTGATTAAGTACTCGTGTTGTGATCTTCCTAATGCCTTTGTGAACAAATCTGCTTCTTGGTCTTTAGACATCACATACTTGGTTTTGACAATCCCTTGTTGAATCCTCTCTCTGATGAAGTGTAGGTCTATCTCTATGTGCTTTGTACGCTCGTGAAATATGGGGTTTGCAGCAATTTGAATTACTGCTTTGCTGTCACAGTACAGCTCCATTGGCAGCTCTACTTCAGCACCCAGCTCTTTACAAAGCCCTGTCAACCACGATATTTCTGCAACCCTGCTGCCATGCTCCTGTACTCTGCCTCTGCAGAGCTTCTTGAGATTGTGCAATGTTTCTTGGACTTCCATGACACTAAAGAATTTCCCAATTTCATCACATATCCTGTTACTGATCTCCTGGAAACTGGACATGATGCCCAATCAGCATCACAAAAGGCTGTCAACTTAGAGAACTATTTAGAACTCATCAGCAACCCGAAGTGTGGAGCTCCTTTGATATACCTCACAACCTTTATAGCAGCTTCCATGTGAGATTTCTTTGGACAATGCATGAACTGGCTTATTACATGGACTGCATAGCATATATCTGGCCTAGTCATGGTTAGGTACAGCAGCTTTCCAACTATTCTCTGATATGGCCCTGAATCTGCCAGCTTTTCATCTTCTTTCCAGTCCAAGTGTTGATCATACTCCACAGTAGTGAATCTTTGGTTGCATTCCATTGGTGTAGTCACTGGTTTTGAGCCTGCTAATACAAGATCAGTGATTAGCTCTGTTGCAACTTTCTTTGGTTCATCAGTATTCCTTCCTTGGACCTTGTTATCTCAATCCCAAGGAAGAAATTCAATTCCCCTAGGTCCTTGATCCTGAAATTGCCCTGTAGCATGGTCTTTGTCTCTGAAATCAGTGCTTGATCATTCCCAGTTATGAGGAGATCATCTACATATACCAGGGTTATTGCTAATTTTGTCCCTTGCTTCTTTGCGAACAAGTAATAATCAAAGTGACTCTGTACAAAGCCAGATTTTAGCAATGCCTCAGTTGGTTTGAGATTTCATTGTCTTGAAGCCTGTTTTAAGCCATATAGGGATTTATGCAGCCTACACACTTTCTCCCCATGGCTGGGAAATCCTTGGGGTGTACACAAATAGACTTCTTCAGTGAGGTCTCCTTGGAGAAATGCATTATAGACATCCATCTGATGCAAATTCCAGTTATTGGCTGCAGCTAAAGCTATAACTACCCTGACTGTCACCATCTTGACTACGGGAGAGAAATTTTCCTGATACTCTAGGCCTTCTATTTGATTGTAACCTTTAGCTACTAGTCGTGCCTTGTACCCTTCAACTTCTCCATTGGCCTTATACTTTATCTTGAACACCCACTTGCATCCAATAGGAGTCTTCCCTGCTGGCAAATCTACCAAAGTCCAGGTCTTATTGTCCTTGAGTACATTCAACTTCTGATTCATAGCATCAAGCCATTTGGGGTCTGATGCACCCTCCTCATAATTCAAGGGTTCCCTAATGCTAGTGATTTTGGACAAATAAGACTGATACTTGGCTGAGAAACCTGCATGAGTCAAATAGTTCTGCATTGGGTACTTGCAAGTCTGCTGCCCATCTAATCTTGTCAAGGAACCATTGCAGACATAGTCTTGCAGCCATACAGGCTCCTTAGTAGTCCTGGCTGATTTCTTTAATTGGTGACCTACAGGAACAGGTGTATCCTGTTCTGAATGAGATGACTGCTGAGCTTAAGTGTCTTCAGAAAGTAAAGGATGTGATGATGAAGGTTGTGTATCAGCAGTGTGGTTGTCTGCAATAGTTGGCATTGCTGAAAGGGATGCACCATCACCTTGTGTGTTGATCTGCACAGGGACATTTGTATCTTGAGATGTTGCAGCATCAGTAGTAACCGGATAGTTCAGCACACCATTAGGAAATAACTGCAACTTTCCTTCCTTAAGTAGTTGAAATGGAAAGATATGCTCCACAAATTTGACATCCCTGCTTACAAAGAAGGAGTTAGTTAAAATATTATGCAGTCTGTATCCCTTCTGGGATAATGAATATCCTATCAACACAGCTCCAACTGATCTGGCTGCAAACTTGTCTCTTTCTCCCACTGCCTTAGCAAAACATAGACACCCTATGGTTCTCATGTGCTGTAAAGATGGCACTCTTCCATACAACATCTAAAAAGATGATTTTCCTGACAACACTGATAGAGGCAACCTGTTTATGACATAAATAGCTGCTTGTACACACTCCCTCCAAAATTTGAGAGGCAAATAACCTTGCAACCTAATGGCCCTAGCCACTTCCAGTATGTGTCTTTGTTTCCTCTCCACTATCCCATTTTGTTGTGGGGTGTGAACACAGGAACTCTGGTGAATCATTCCTTAAGATTGAAACAAACTGTTGCATTCAGAATTAAAAAACTCAGATCCATTGTCACTTCTTAATACTTTCACAATCACATCAAATTGAGTCTTTATTTAAGGTTAAAAATTGTCTCAAACATACAACCACTTCACTCTTGAGCCTTAGTAAGTAAATCCATGTCATTCTACTGCAATCATCTACTATAGTAAGGAAAAATCTATGTTCACTATGAGTTTGTACTCTATATGGACCCCAAACATCTACATGAATCAATTGAAATGGTTTATTTGATCTACTTGTACTCTTAGGGAAAGGCAATCTGCCTTGTCTAGCCAAAGGACAGATTGTGCATTCCTTTACTCCATCACTTCTAGCCTTGAACTTCATGTTTGGAATTTGTTTCACTACTCTATTTGGAGCATGTCCGAGTCTTCCATGCCATACTTTTAAATCCTCCTCCTGCACAGTAGAATCCTGAAGATGTACATTTGCATCCTTGGCTTCAAGTTTCTGATGCTGCAAGTTGTACAAACCTTCTAGTTCCTTACCAATCCCCTTCACCTTCCCACTGTGAAGGTCATGCATTATCCAGAAGTCAGAATAAAAGGATATAAAGCATCTTAAGTCCCTTGTAAGTCTAGACACAGACAACAGGTTATATTTAAAATTTGGAACATACAAGACATTCTTAATACTGTTTTCACCAATTCTACTCTCTCCAGTACATTCAACATCAAGTGAAGTTCCATCAGGTAGGTATACCTTTGGTGCATTGCCTAGGATGTCTGTGTTTATCTTGTCAAGTAGCTATCTGGTGTGAACCATGTAATTGGTTGCACCAGAGTCTACTATTTAATTCTCATTTTTAACCTTTTCATTTGTAACAAAGGTCTTGGATATACCTGCAAAACCTGTATTTTCACATGTCCCTGTATTGATCAGCTTCAAGATTTGATCATATTGCTCCTGGTGAACATGATTGGCATTCCTTGTGCTAGATTTGCAATAGGTGTGTTGATCACTTGTTGTCCTTCCTGTGTAGTTGTATTGGTCATCTGCTTCATCATTGATTGTTGTCCCTCCTATGTGGTTGCATTGGCCATAGGTCTTTGAGGAAAGCCTGTTGTTTTCTTCCTCATTTTGAAATCAGCTGGATATCCATGCAGTTTGAAGCAGGTGTCTCTTGTGTGCCCTTTATAGTTGCAGTAATCACAGAACAAATTTCCTCTCCTAGGCTTATAATTGTTCCCTGAATTCATACCTTTGTTGGTGAATAATGTTGTTCCATCTCCAATGTCTACAGTCTGAGAGAACTTTCCCAAAGCTCTTTGGCTTTCTTCAGAAACTATCATGGAATATGCTTTGTTAACTGTGGGAACAGGGCTCATCATCAATATCTGACTCCTAGGTTGGCTATATATTTCATTCAGCCACATTAGAAACTGCAGCAGCCTTTGGTACACAAAATGTTCAAAATAATTCTTAGATTCTAGGCAATCACACACAGGGCAGGGCATCAAGGCATCATATTCCTCCCAGAGGTCTGTCAACTTGGAGAAATATGCAGAAACTGAGGAAATTCCCTGCGATAAAGTTGCAATCTCCTTGTGTAAGAAGAAGATGCGGGATCCATCTACCTTATCATACTTATCCTTCAAATCAGTCCAGACTTTGTGAGCGCTAGATTTGTACACAATTCCACTAAGTAATTCTGTGCTCACAGCATTCATAATCCATGACAGAAGTATTGCATTACAACTCTCCGAAAGCTCATGCAAGGATCAATCAAACATACCCTTAGTACATCGGTCATCAACAAATCCTAGCTTACTCTTACCAATTAGACCTATTTTCATAGATCTACTCCACAATGCATAGTTTTCAGATCCAGTTAGTTGAATAGAGATCAAGGAACTACCTGGAGTGTCACAGGGCTGTAGATACAGAGGGTGATGATGATCTATGCTCGTTCCTGTGCTTGTTCCAGTTGAAGTTTCTTCTCCAATCGCCATAACTAACAGATTCAGCTGATTTAACACTCTGATTCAACGAATTACAGATTCGCAAATCGCAAATCAAAAACAGAAACTAGGTTAAATGATTGTGGAAAAACTCGAACAATCAGCAACAAAATAATTTTGCAGAAAGTAGAAGATATCCACCACAACGAGCGTGTATCTAGCTCCTGAGCTCTGATACCATGATGAAGATCGAAGAGCAGATCAATTGGAAGTAAGAAGAAGATGAACATGAAGGTTGTAGAATGGAGAACTCATTAGAGAGTATATGAGCTGAAAATGATTGTATAATTTTCTGTGTCAAAACTGAATACAAAATGACATGTGTCTTACTTATATACACTGTGTATGACAGCTACACTAATCTTTCTCCACTAACTATCTAACCAACAATCACATAATTAGTTATAACTAACTACACTAACTCACGTGACTTACATGTGTCATTCTTCTCTTCAATATCAGACTAGTTAGGGCCTCAATGCCGATATTGAATACCTTGTGGGAAACCAACATAAAAAAATTCTACCACCCAATTGTACTATCTTTTTTCTTATAGCTCACGACTTCCTTTCTTCTAGTTTATTTTTCTTAATTAGACAAAACTTTATATCAATAAATTAAAAGATTTTAAACTAATAATCATATACGTACTACTTCCGAACATTGTGTATCGCGCGTGAGTGAAGTACCTACCCTCTAGATTACTCTCCGCTAGAGTTACCCCTTACCAAAAATCAGAAATTTTTAGGAGAATGATCTGGTTTTGGTACTGTATACCTAGCTATAAAAATTTGGATTACAAAGATCATCTAGTCAACATAAATTAAAATGAGATAATAGCGCTAGTTTGAAATCTTTAGTTGCGCAATTTCTAACGTTGATTAGGTCACTGGTACTTATTCTTGAACTTAATTAACTAATTGATACATAGTTAATAGTCAACGGGAGTGAGGGAGGTTAACCGAATAATTCAAAACAGCTTTTCCACATTCTTTTTATCTATTCCCCCTTAGGAATATAATGGAAAGAAACAAAGACGTTGTGCATACATAGTTATGCCAATAGTATCATAGGGGCATATAATAGAACAATAACCTTATATTAAAACTAATGGAGTACTACTTTTTAAGGATTCAATATATTACAGTTAATTAACTTAGATGGATCTTGAATACTCTTATTGAATTAATACCCAAATCGGTTTCACATGGAATGTTTATATGTGGGAGAGATTTACATAACTTATGAAAGACAAATGTAATAATCTCGAACAACTTTCTTGCATCATGTCATTGCTAAGATAAGACTATACTAAATTATAGTCTAGTAATACCGATGAGAGTTTTTCATACAATAGGTATGCTCTGTTTGGCCGTCCTCTTTCTCTGAGTAATAGAAATTTTATTAATAAAGAAAACGATTTCACCTAATTAATAGTCTATTCTTTATCACCTCAAATTAAGAGATAGATGTTGATGGCTACTATTTTAACGGGCAGATACGAAGTGAATGTGTTTTTATAATGTAAGAATGAGACGTACCAGAAACGACAAATGCTGATAATTAATAAAGGACATGATGTCTATATTTAGTTCTTTCTCAAGTCTCAACCAACAATAATTAGCAATTATGTGTATATGTATTGCAAGAGCTAAATACTCAGAGCATTTAAAACCAATAGCTTTATTACCAAACAGTTACAAAGGTCTGCAAAGAACTCCTCATGCACGTTATAAACTGCATGGATATCCAACGCTATAAATTTACTACTCTAATAACCCTAGATTCCGTTCACTTTTTTTTACGTCTTATTTATTATTTTGGAAAAGTTGCAACCAAGATCTTCAGGTTGATGTGGCGGTAGTATTATTTTTATATGCTAATGTTTTTTTTTTGTGTGTGTGTGTATAAACATTATATTTTAAAGCCGAATATTCTAACTTCCTTCAATTCTGGTTACTTTCTCATGGAGGAGTTCATGTCAGGCTAAGATAAAAATACTAGTAGTTTGATATCCCAAGTTACATGTTTAATTCTATAAAATTTAATTTTTATATACTGATAATGTAAAAAAATTATTACGCTATTAGGTAAGAAATAATAAGTAATCATTCATAAAAGACGAATTAACAACTTGAAAAATAAGACTGATTATCTACACAACAAGTTAAATTATACCGCTAGTGTAAAAAATTGTTTCACCGTCGCGTATATAGAAATTAAATAAAAATTTATATTATTCGTAATTGAAATGGGAAGGCTAGAAGAACCTAGAAGATGCTGAAAGATTTTTGTTTTTTAATATATATTTACTTGGATCATCAAGGTGACAGTTGTACTTTTGCAGAGATAGTGAGAAGGAGAATATGAAAGGGAAGCAACAAGAGAAACATAAAAGAGATCAAAAGAAACATGTGTTTTTTTTTTTTTTTTTTTTTGAGTTTATTGCTTGCTGCCTTCTTCTGCAACTGCAACTCCAATCCTCAATACAAGAATCCTTAAGGCCTGTTTTCAAAGCAGTGTTTAACTGATGATCATAAGTGCCACCTCTACATCGGGCGGAGGGGGTCCACCTATAGGGGCGGAGCCATAATATTAGTTACGAATTTGAACGATCTCATAATTTTTTATTAGATTCTATATTTGTATTAGAAAATTTATTAAGTACGTATAAATATTTAATTGCAAACGTAATAACTAAAATACTACAAGTTTGATGGCGAATTCAGAACCCATAAACTTTAAATCATAACAACATCTCTACTACCCTCACCGGACCAACCGAGCACCTCTCTTTTGTTATCATTTTCTACTCTCCAAGCATTAAAAATGGATAGAATAAGATATTATATTTAATCAAAAAATGACATGAATAAAGAGACATGTTCTCTGCAAGAAACGGTTCGATAGATTGGATAAAAAGAGGCCAAAATAGGCAGAATTTGTTGTTGGGTGGGGGGTTTCTTTTGAAAAATAAAAATTTTACTTTGCATTATCACTGTTGCATCACCTTATCTTCTATTCCTAGATAACTATTTTTTATTTCTTGTTTGTATTTTAATATTCATATATTTCATTCGATACTTAATATAATATATTTTCAAGATTTTTTTCCACTTTCCTTACCCTTCCTTTCTCATCGGGACTTGCAGGGGGGTTCAGAGGAAAGAAAAAAATAGGACAAAAAAGAAATATCACTATTACAATATTACGTTACTAAAGCAATCAGAAGTGGTCCAACTTTTTCTTTTTTGGTCTCTTTTTCACATGATTTTCATCGCAACAAGTTGGGAAGGGGATTGTTTCACTGCCAAATTGGGCAATCAAACAGTCAAAAAAGCATGATGCCAATTGTTTGGTTCCAACCCTTTGTGCTCTCATTTTCACAAAGTACCACTTTTCTTGGAAAGGAATTAAATTTAGTGCAGGAATTGAATTCCTTCCTTCAGATTTTCATTTTGCTGCTTAATTGACAAATCTTCTTCTGTTTGGAGCAACGGGTGCAGGCTTGACGATGTCATCAACGTTTTTCAATTACATTTTCTCTGTATGGAAATGTTTGAGCCCAAACTTCTAGCTTTTATATTTCCTTTTCCGACCCATGCACGTGCTTTTCCAATTCCCTTTTAGGTCCATGCAGTATACCACAGGAGGTTTCAATATTTGGTGACGCATGTGATAGGACACGAGAGCAGCATAAACCAATCATCTAGTGATACTAATTTCCTGAATTTGATAGTTACATTACGATAAAAGGGTATCACAAAATAGAGTATTTGGAGAAGATTTTTCTTGTATATATAGCAAAAATAAAGAATCAAAATCTGTTATGCTAACCTATACGAGTATCCTTCCAATTGTACTATCTATAACTGCCTATAAAATTTATACTGAGAAATATTTACATGCTCTTCCTTATACACTTCACACGTGTGGAGGAATATTTTAGAATTGGCATCCAATGTTGACAGCTGTCTTCTACTTTATCTTTAAACAAATGGTTAGGATCAGTGGGCTTTAATGTGATAGACGGTCCAGATTGTTGCTTGATGAATGTCTCTGATTTAATCAAAAATAAAGAGATAAAAGTGTCTGGTCAAAGCTGGGCTTATTCAGACCAAACCCTTCATCTTCTTGTTGCTCTGTTTCTTTACAACCAGTTGAACGAATAGCAGTAGCAACACTATCTCCAACAAAGGGCAGCCAGGTGCACAAAGTATCTTGCATTCACGAAGGGTTCGGGGAAGGGTCGCAGTCATTGGAGTGTGATGTAGATCGATAACCTACTCTAATGCAAGTATTGGTGGCTGCTTCAACGGCTCGAACATGTGACCTACAGGTCACTCGGAAGTAACTCTGTCGTTGCTCCCTTCGAAGTTCATTATGACAAGATTTGTGATAAATTGGGGACTTTTTGAACAGCTTCCTCAAGGTTGACGTCTTGACGAGGGACCACTAATCCAATCATTTCGACGCTTATGTCCTTGCAGTTTTTGTCTTATCCTATCTTTTCCCTCTAATAAAGATATTGGATTTCAAAAATTACTGCTGTAGGCTTATTCTTGTTTTCACGTTTGTTTGTTGCAAAGGCCGTCTTGATAATAAGAACACGACCTAAGAATATGAGACTTTTGAGTTGCACTTGAATTCTCGGGTATGTCAAAGGAAACAAAAGGATAAATGATACTTAAATCTAAAAGTAAATGTAAACACGCTGCATAGCAGTGGTTGAAATAGTTCAAGATTGAATATTTAAAGACATAATCAGATCAAAATGTGAGATCACATATATAGCAACGAGCGGCAGTTGGAATCAACTTAAGTCAGCCGTTTACTGACAAGAAAATACAACACTCCAGGACAACCCGATACACTAAGCTCCCGCTATGCGCGAGGACACTCTATTCTAGTATTATGAGAACTGGCTGATCAGGTCTGCAATACTATCCGACTCACTTTGGGAGCCATGTACTGGACCTAACTTAAACAGCTGCTTCTCTCTGTCTGCAGTCAGCAATAGCATATAAGCTCAAGGGAAAACTTCCAGTCTTTGAACTCAGATTAATGAGAGTTCCACATAAGATACTACCAATTGAAATAAAGAAGACGAGGCACATTTAGAATTGACTGAATACAAATGCAGCGAGAGTTCTAGACTCATTAATTTAAACCTTTTGTTCACGGCCAAAACTTCAAGTAAAGGAATCGAATTTCATCTATACTGTCATAACTAATCACTGCTAAATAAATATTACACATAAATGTAGGAAGCTGCTACAGATAGTAATCAATTGAGAGCAAGCTCACTGGGTGAGCACATCATGTAGGTGGAAGACTCTAATCTATAAGCAGCTTCCCCTTCCCGTTTCACCCTTCCCCCTCAGAATGTATTGAAAAAATATATATGTTATAGGCTGTGTCACTCAGCATTTCCAGCTGGTTCCCCATCCAATAGCTCGGTTACACAAAACTGATGTAGATTTTGATACTTCTTTTCCCATTGCTGAATCATTTGTATGGACCTGCTGCGGTCGAGTTTTAGCTTTTCGATCTCCATTTGAGCAGCAGCAGAAGACCCTTGTCTCTGTAAGCAGGAAACACTCGCTATTAGTTGCAATGTATGATCACTTTTGTCAGGCAATAGTATGACATATCTATAGCAATGGGATTAACTATCACGGCAGTTGTACAAGCATCAAAAAGTCAAAGTAGTGCATATTGCCGGGATAAACAATATACATCTCATAACATCTTGTAAATATAAATTTTGGACCTTAACAAGTCACCTTACATTGTCATTTACATCTGCCAACCAACGAAGAAGACATCTCTTCTTGTTTTAATGTGAATGAAAGAAATCTAGTATCTATATGTACGGGTTAGATATGTCAAAGTACTAGCTGTTTCTCCTTCACTTTAAACTTGGTTTTCCACAAAAACACAATTTTACTTTCCGAAACCTTATTTATGTTATTAATTTGTCGAAGTACTAGTTGTTTTTCCATCATAAGTGCAAATAGAAGCTAAAAGCCAGCTAACTGCTTCTTTAAGAAAATAAATTTGAACCAAGTTATGTTTGTAGTCAAACTACCCAGCAAATCTGCCAGCGGTCTGTCTTCAGTTCCATTACCTCCACTAAATCACCACTTAACAGTCAGATAGCCCTTTAAGTGCATTACTGCAATTGACGACAAGACCAATTTTTTCATAAAAAGAATGAAAACATAAAGATGTTGAAAACGAAAATTTTAGATGGTACATACATACATCAATCGCAGAAAGATTGTTGACTATGACATTTTCCTGGACTCTAAAACATACCAACATGAATGTGCCATGAAAAAGTAGTTCATGAAAACAGTTGAGCACATGAAGAGTTTCACAGAAATGATTGCTGTAGAGCCACTATACCGGTTTTAAAGGATAAATAAACAAGTAATGAAAAATGATAAGACTTTGGTGAATGTTGGCATGAGCAAAATCTAGATTTTCAAAGTAACTATTCCCCATCAGAAAGACGGGATACTCCTTCTTCCCCAGAAAAGAGCCTTTGTTTCTCATTGACAATGTCAAAACTGGATCTACTTTCAGTAAAATGTTTAACACATCTATAATACAAAAAGTCATGTTGACCATTTTCCTCTTTTATTTACCACTTCCTCTCTATTCGTAAAAAAACACAAAGTCAGCACCTGGACCACATATTCCCTAATAAACACCTTTTTTATAAGGTAAAGTTTAGTTCCCTTAATAAACACTTAACTATTCACATTTTCATCTCTTCTCATAAATAGTCACGCCAAGTCAAACTAGGACCATTAAATTGAGAAGCAACAAATATAAAAATTAACAACTGAAAATGTCCTATTCATAACATACACACTTGAGAACATGGAACACGCTATAATAGTGACACGGATTTGAAAAAACAAAAAAAAGGAAACAGGAAAAGGAAATGCACATTAATCAAGAAAATCTGACCTGAAGCTCTAAGATTTGATTATTTAGTGTCTGAACACTGATATATGAAGCTTCAACAGATCTATCAGGATTGACCCGGGGGCCAATTACTGCCACATAATCATTATCATCTGCTGAGTTAGCATACTTTTCCAATGGGGGTGGTAATGATACCCCATGTCTCTTTACGGACGGCCCTTGGGAATTCACAGATCCTCTGGTACTCAGGAGAGATGGTTGTCTAACAACAACAATATTGTTAACTGGGCCTGATAAAAATGAATAAAAAGATAAGATATTTCACCGACTTGGAAAAGCAAGAAGGAAAAAGAAGAAAATAGAAGTAGAAACTAGATATATATTAAGCCACCACTGAAACGAATAATATTTGCTCACAGAATCATCAGATTTATCATGTGAGGATACTACCAAGTGTCCTAATTGAAAGAGCTTTAATTTAACTCTTTCCGCATTTTACTAACTGTTGCAAGACATTAGGCTTTCAAGAAGAGAAACAAGCCCCCTTTTCAAGCCTTACTCTTCCATGACACTAAGTGATCTAGGAGGGTACCCCACAGCTAAGTTGCGCGGACTCTTCGTTTTTGGTGCCGCACCCGTCTCGACAGGGGACGGGAGCAGGAGCGGGCGCGGGCACGGGATACGTCTCGGATTCGGTCAACTAACTTCGGATATTTTGAGCTGAGTCCATCGACAAATTTGGGGGGAAACTGAGATTTTGATTCTCAAAATTAAAAATGAAACAGATTTAAGACATGGGAAATGGCATACCTTCAAAATTGTAGTACTTCTATCTCATATTTGATGTGTCATTTGTGATGTGTGTGCAAAGTTTCAGGTCATTCGGACATGATTTGGTTAGGTTTTTGATCGAAAGCGTATTGTTAGGGAATTTGGAGTTCTTAGGCTTAAATCCTTGATTAATTCGAGTTTCCGATGTTGTTTTAGGTGGTTTAGGGATTGGTACAAGTTTGAATGAGTATTAGGTGTTATTGGTGCTTTTGGTTGAGGTCCCGGGGGCCTCGGGATGATTTCGAATGGTTGGCGGAAAGATTTTAAGTTAAGAGATTGCAGATTTTTGCTGCTTCTGATATTTTCGCATTTGCGGCTTGGGTTCCGCAGATGCGGCGCCGTAGATGCGGCTAAGGAGACCGCAGAAGCGGATTTTGGTGGGTTCTTCAGGTTCCGCAGATGCGGTGGATCTTCTGCAGAAGCGGAACCGCATCTGCGAGTGGAGGACCGCAGATGCAGATCTTGGCCATTTAATGAAAGTCGCATATGCGACATTTTGGTCCACAGAAGCGAGACCACAGATGCAGAATTAGCTGGGCAGAAATATGAAATTTGGAGGGTTTGGTTTCAAAAGTTGAAAAATCGAATTGGAGCTCGGGAGAGGCGATTTTGAGAAGGATTTGAAGAGGAGATCTCTGGGTAACGATTCTTTAACCCTTTCTAGTTATATTCCATCAATCTTTAGTTAATTTCATCATTTGATTTCGGAATTTTGGTGGAAATTGGGGGAAAAGTTCTTAGACATCTAATTGAGGATTTGAGGGGTCATTTGNCAGGAGGCCCAAGCTGAAGCTGAAGCAAAAGTAGCAGCTTCAGAAGCGAGGACAGACGCCAAATTCCAGCAACTATCGCAACAGATTGAAGCCTTAATCCACACCGCGACGTGTATGAAGGGAGTTGAAGTTGGAGATAATAGTGCAGCTGCTGCCCATCGAACCAGTAATGCAGGTGAACATTCAGATCTTCATCTAGGGAGAAGAAACAACATCAATTCTGGTATTGATGACACCATCGGAGGAGGAAGAGGTATAGTACCCAGATACACTAAATTAGACTTTCCTACTTATGATGGAACTGAAGATCCTCTTATTTGGCTTCACCGTTGTGAAAAATTCTTTGCTAACCAGCGTACTGCCAACCAAGAAAAAGTAGGGTTAGCTCGTTTTCACATGGTCGGGGAGGCCCAAGTTATAGGGTTTAGTCAACTAGAACTGGAGGAACCCAATTTGACGTGGGGTGTGTTCAAAGAATATTGTACCCTTCGGTTTGGCCCACCAATGAAAAGTAACCCATTAGGAGAGTTGATCAACTTGAAACAAACTAGTTTTGTGGAAGAATATCAGAGAAACTTCCAAAACCGGTTGGCTCGTGCTTCATCTGTGCGTATAGACCAACAAGTTGATATGTTTACGGCAGGGTTAGTTGATTCAATTCGTCTTGATGTTGAAATGCATAATCCATCTAACTTAGTGCAAGCAATGAGTCTGGCAAGAGCATTTGAGAAGAAAATACAGATTTCTTCTGCAACACAAAGGGGCTATGGTTCAACCTCAAACGTCAGTGTTAAAGTTGCCAGTACAGCAATGACTCCAAGTGCTAAGACTGCTGCTTCTTCTTATCCTTTTGTGAAAAGGTTGACTCGCACCGAGATGGCTGCCCGGCGTGCAAAAGGATTGTGCTACAACTGCGATGATCCTTATGTTGCAGGCCATCAGTGCAAAAAGTTATTTTGGCTGGAAATAGAAGATGGAGAATCTGAGGATATAACAACGGAAAACGAAGAGCCTGCCATCTCACTTCATGCTATCACAGGCAAACAATATGCAAATACTATGCAATTGCAAGTTGTAGTTGATATGAAGCTGTTGCTTAGCTTAGTGGATTCGGGCAGCACACACAATTTTATTAGCTCTACTGCTACCCAACGTTTAGGCTTGCCTATCCATCATCAGGCAAATCTCAATGTATCAGTGGCAAATGGCGAGAAAATCTCCAGTTTGGGCATTTGCAAAGGAGTGCAATTTTCTGTAATTACCCATTCGTTCATTGCTGATTTTTATGTGATTCCTTTGGACGGTTTTGATATTATCCTAGGTGTCAAGTGGCTGCAAACACTCGGCCTATCTTGTGGGATTTTACATCATTGACAATGATCTTTGAAGTAAATGGAAGGCAGATCACCTTACAGGGACAGCAACAACTATTCCAGCCGCACCTACATCTTTCGCTGGATTCCAAGCAAGGTGACCTCGAGAAGATATTGGCCAAATTTGATGACATATTCCAAGAACCTACAGGTCTGCCTCCTATGCGGTCCTGTGACCATCGCATTTGTTTACTACCAGGAACTGATCCGGTGGTAGTTCGACCCTATCGCTACCATCACTTCTAGAAAGATGAGATTGAGAAACAATGTGATCAAATGCTTCATCAAGGTATCATCCGACCCAGTCGTTCTCCATTCTCATCACCTGTACTCATCACCTGTACTGCTAGTTCGGAAACATGATGGAACATGGCGCTTTTGTGTGGACTATAGGGAGCTTAATTCCAAAACAGTAAAAGACAAATTCCCTATTCCAGTAGTGGATGAATTACTTGAAGAATTGCACGGAGCACAATTTTTCACCAAGCTTGATCTTCGCTCTGGTTACCATCAAGTCCGCATGGACTCTATGGATGTTGAGAAAACGGCTTTCAGAACGCACCATGGCCATTTTGAGTTCCTTGTCATGCCATTTGGATTGACCAATGCGCCCTCTACCTTTCAAGCACTGATGAATGAGGTATTCCGGAAATACCTACGTCAATTTGTACTTGTATTTTTTGATGACATCCTTGTGTATAGCAAGACTTGGAAGGATCATTTGTCACACATGCGAATCATCTTTGAGTTGCTGCAAGCTCATCGCCTTTGTTTAAAAAAATCCAAATGTTCGTTTGGCGAAAAACAAGTAGCTTATCTGGGCCACATAGTTTCAAACACAGGTGTTTCAGCTGATGCCAACAAGATCAAAGCCGTGGTGGACTGGCCTCAACCGCAATCAACAACAGCGTTGCGTGGATTCTTAGGCTTGGCAGGATATTACCGTAAATTCATCCAGAATTTCGGTCTGGTTGCTGCTCCCTTAACAAATATGCTCAAGCGACATTCTTTTAAGTGGAATGATGATGCACTTGCTTCTTTTGAAGCTCTTAAAAAGGCATTAGTTGCTGCCCCAGTATTACAGTTGCCAAATTTTGAAGAAGAATTTGTTGTTGAGTGTGATGCTTCAGGTGATGAAATAGGAGCAGTTCTTCAACAACAGGGACATCCAATTGCTTTTTTTAGTCGTAAACTAGCTGATCGAAACCTAAAACTTCCGGCTTATGAACGTGAATTGATTGGCTTGACAAAGGCAGTTCAACATTGGAGACCTTATCTTTTGGGTCGAGCCTTTCTAATTCGAACTGATCATTACAGTCTTAAATACTTGTTAGATCAGCGTCTTACTACTTCTCCTCAACAACATTGGCTTAGCAAGTTGATGGGGTATGATTTTCGAGTTGAATACAAGGCCGGGCGCTTGAATACTGTTGCAGATGCATTATCACGACGAGAAGGGACTGAAGATATGTTATTTGCTATTTCCCAGCCTCAGGTTTTGATATTTGATGAAGTCCGGGCAGAAGTCGAGCAGTCCCCAATACTTCAAGAACTTCAAGCTAAAATTGAACAGGGAGAGATGGATGTGGATTGGGTATTTCGAGATGGATTGTTGTTCTTTAGAGACAAGGTTTATCTCTTGCCAAATTCACCATTGGTAGCTTCTGTCTTGTCCGGGTTTCATGATAGCACACATGAAGGTGTTCAGAAGACCATGCAACGTATTCGCAAGGATTTTTATTGGCCAACTATGAAGGCAGCTATCAAGGATTATATTGATGCTTGTTCAGTTTGCCAACGTAATAAGGCTGTTAACTTGAGTCCAGCAGGACTGTTACAACCTTTACAACTACCTAATCAAATCTGGTCGGATATCTCCATGGATTTTATTGATGGGCTGCCAAAATCATTAGGTAAAACAGTGTTACTGGTGGTTGTGGACAGGTTCTCTAAATATGCACATTTTATTCCTCTTGCTCATCCATATAATGCGTCTTCTGTAGCAAGAATTTTCTTTGAGAATGTTGTTCGTTTGCATGGTATCCCAGAATCAATTGTTAGTGATCGAGATCCCCTCTTCACTAGTACGTTCCGGAAAGAATTATTTCATTTATGTGGGACTAAATTAAATTTTTCATCTGCTTATCATCCACAGTCGGACGGCCAAACTGAGGTTGTTAATCGCACAATCGAGATGTATTTGCGATGCTTGGTGGGTGATCGTCCTACCAAATGGGTAGAATGGATTCCATGGGCTGAATTTTGCTATAACACTTCTTTCCATTCAGCACTTCACACATCTCCATTTCAAGTTGTTTATGGCCGCGAACCTCCCAGATTGCAATCCTACATGGCTGGTTCTTCTCGAGTTGATGCTGTTGACCGAGCATTAATAGACCGCGATGTTGTCTTACAGGATATTCGAGCCAAGCTCCAACAAGCGCAACATAAGATGAAGACTGTTTATGATAAAGGACATCGTGATGTGGAATTCTCTCCGGGATCGTACGTCTGGTTACGTTTACATCCATATCGCCAAAAAACTCTGGCTAGCCGTGTCTATCATAAACTTGCTCCAAAATTTTATGGCCCTTTTGCAGTTTTGAGGCGCATAGGATCTGTAGCTTATCAACTTGATCTACCTGCAGGTTGCAAGCTTCATTATGTGTTTCATGTGTCACTTCTTAAGCCATTCAAGGGTGAGCTACCTGCAACTCTACCTACTCTTCCACTAATTGAAGAAGGACGCATTGTTCGTACCCCTTGCTCTGTGCTTCGCTCCCGTCTGAATCGTGGTAATTGGGAACTTTTGGTTCAGTGGTGTGGTTTCTCTGTTGAAGATTCCACTTGGGAGAATGTGGATCATTTCAAATCTGCCTTTCCAGACTTCAAGCTTGAGGACAAGCTTTTTCTCCAGGAAGGGAGTAATGTTATGGATGCATTTGTTGGCAGAAAATTTACTAGACGCAAGAATTAATAGGATAGATAATGATTGATATTTTCTGAATTATTTTGTCAGCTTTGAATAAAACTTCCCTTAGTGATTTAGAACTCTTGTTATCTCTTTTAGTTAGGACTCTTTTCTGAGTTAGGATTCTTGCTATTTCTTATTTGATTAGGACTCTTGCTTTGTAACCTCTATTTAAGAGAGTTGACGCTTATTAATAAAGGCAGGTTGAATTTCTTCAAGTCACAGAGATTTGGAACTTTTCTCAAACAAGTTCCCAGGTGTGCAATTCCCTGATTGAATTGCAAATCCAGCAATCATAGGCAAGTCTAGGAACAAGAACAAGGGCTTAGACCTTCGTGTTGGGCCTGACTTTCCTGTTAATCGTCCAGCGACTCGATCCAAAATTAGGGACCATAACATCAACCATACATTTAACAAACAGATTTCTTATGCGTGACTATCAATTTTTCAAGAATTTCAAGAAAATTTATTAAAGTAGTAGCAATTAGTCATTTGAAAAAGTACAAAGTGCATCAATTGTACCTTTTGCATGCCTAAAAATTCGGGCGATGTTATGGTCTTTAGTGTTCCACACCCGAACCATGCCATCCTCTGATCCAGAAATTAGCAAGCCCCCGTCCGTAGTTAATGCTAAGCATGTAATAGCCTTACTGTTTCATGAATAGTTGTAAAGTTATTCAAGGAAAATTAAAAACAGCTAAGGGATTAAAGACAAAAATTAGTATGTATCTGCAGGACTGGCACAGAAGTTCAAAAAATTACAGGGACTATCTCATCATGGTTCAAATAATAACAAGCAAAAATAGCATGACCTCGTATAGCTAAAAGTTACAGGGAAAATTTTATCATAATCCTATAAGAACATCCAGAAACTAGTTTAACTCCATACACAGATTGAGAGAAATTCCCTGGTCGCAAATTCAACCATACATACCCAGAACACAAACTCCATACGCTTCATGCCTAAAAGTTATAGATTCCTACTAAATGGCTCTTGAATTTCAGCATTCAAAAAGAATAAAGAGATTCAAAGCAACAACTTTTTCACGCTTGACACTTCAGCATGAAGCTATAAGTGATGCCAACAAAAATTAAGTAGAGTCACATGGTGATTTCATGTAATCCATAGGACAGCAAAGGACAATATAGAGGTACTCATGAAACACAAAAAGTCATAGGGAAGCTTTTCCGAACATCTTAAACGAAAAATAAAAAGGGATAAAACTTAAAGGTTTACAAAACCAGACTTCTTATTAGCTAGAATATATATATATATATAAAACTAATCGTATATATAACAAACCTTTGCTCAGACAAAAAACCAAGAATGTGCAATCCGTAATTACTGTTGGAGTCAGCAACAGCATTTAGTGCAGCAATGTATATTTTCCCATCTCTACCACCAGCATAGAAGACATCTTCACCAGGGTCCAATGCAATTGCATCAATTACTGATGGAAACACAATGTTTCTCAACAATTTTCCTCTCGACAAGCTCCATACCTAAGACAAATGAACAGCTAAGACTATTGAGACTCAAACAAGGGTATACAGTACACTGGTTCCAACTAATTAATTGTTGCCAGTCACTATGGTGATTAGACAAATAACACGCTGAAAAACCAGTAAAAAAATGATAGAACATATTATATTAGTTAAAAAAAATGAAATCATCCTTAGCATCCAATTGAAACATAGTGAACTTGTTGTGGAGTCAATCGACTCAAATCATCATGATTGACCATCGGTCATACCGGAAAAGTTCAATAAATTGGGAAAATGACAAGGCGAACCTTGCATGTTCTATCTTCTGAAGCAGATACAACAATTGCATTAGCTCCGCCATACCCAGTCACAACATCAGTCACCTTCAAAGAATGCTCAGAGAAACTATACTCGTAAGGCTGTCTTGCTTTCTCCCTCAACAAATCATCAAATACCCTAATTTCAGCCAATTTCCATGATTAGCCCTCAGATCATCAAACAAAAACTAGAAAAGTGAAAATCATAGAAAGCAAATACTAGTACATTATAAGAGACCAAACTCGAACAGATCCATCCTCTGAACCAGAAATCAGAAGTGATTGATCGTCATTGAATTTCAAGCAAGTAACTGCCCTATAGTGAGCATGCCACTTCTTAAGTAGTTTACCAGTCGCAACCTACAAAAAATAAACAAACATAAAACATTTATTCGATACTGTCAGATACAGTGAGCTAATAAACGGACATAATGACCAAAACACTACTTAGTATAAACCTGCCACAAGTATATATCACCGGATGCACCTCCTCCGGCCATATAAGTTCCCTCATTGTTGCAAACAAGTGGACTTATAGGTTCCGCTGGAAAGCTTTTAACTTCAACTTGAGGCTACAAATGTAATTACTAAAAAGTCACAATTATGGCCACTAAGTAACAGTTTAATCCAAAACTAGGTTTTCTAACAAGCAATGCATCGAACAGCTTAACTTCAAACTTTAATAGTGTGAATTTATAAAATTAAAAATTTGTTATTGTTTACCTTGTTCCAGGACCAGTAAAGGACAGAGCCTGACGACGATTTGGTAGCACAGAGTTGAGAGGAGGCGAGAAAGCGGCCGCCGACACAGACAAGGCCGTGGGAGGGGGAGGAGCAAGACCGATAACGAAGGTGCTCGGCGCCAGTATGGAGGTCCCAACAGCCGATACCGGCGTCGGTCGGCGACGACGCGATTACCAATTCCAGCTCCGTCATTTGGTAGGTTTAGTGAGAAGAAGTGCTCACTGTTTTGCTGGAGACTGCCGGAATGGTTCAGTTTTTGCGCGAGTTTGAAATTTTGAAGGACGTTGGTACTGAGGATCTATTAAATATCTGGGCTGGACAGGCAATCTCGATATGGCTATTCAGTACTATCTCTGGCCCAGTAAAGCCCATTAACGTTATCCAATCTAGCCCGCTCGTTGAGTGAAGTTGGGCTAAAAGTTTTCAGCCCGTTTTAAGCGGTTGACACTTAGTAGTAGATAACCCGTTTTCAGAAACCACTATAGTTTAGTAGCTATTAACTTTAGGATTTTTACCTTCCTATACCATATATGAAACCTTATTACCCTCAATGTTTAACGTTTGTGTTAATTACATTTCAGCATACCAAATTACCATTTATATACCATAATTCAAATTAGGGATATAATTGAGGGTGCATTTATATTAGGCGCTAATTTAGGACCGTATCTTCCCACATTTATCTTTACCTATCTCTCCCCCAACCCCCCCCCCCCCTTTGGAGATGGACAGTAGCATCAATAATCTTCAGATTAGTTCTCATTTACTTCCCCAAAAATCTTAACTTAGCGACCGTATCTTCAGATTAGTTCTTATTTACCAATTCTCTATTTACACGTACAAAACATCAATGTATTGTTATATTCATTGACCTCTTTTTTTTGTTTTTTTTTTTTGGGCAGTGGCTGAAGGTTACTGGTTAACACAGTCGATTGAAATTCGAAGAAGAAGACATATTTCCAGAAATTGTAGATAAATTGTAGATAAATTGTAGATAAATTGTAGAAAAATTAGAAAATTTGTAGATAAAGTGTAGACTGTTTTTTGCAGAAGATTTTGTAGAAGCTTTAGTCGTTTTGGATTTGTGAAAACAGAAAACAATGCATCTACAATCAGAATACAAATAATCTACAATTTATCTACAAGATATCTACAAAATGAATACATTGAATTTTAATATCCCAATTCCCAATTTCAAATTGTTAGCATAATTGGCATTTTTTGACATAATGTAGAAGATTTGTTAGAAGTTTTAGTCTTCCCAATCTACAATTTATCCTACAATTATCTACATTTTATCTACAATTCACAATTTAACTACAATTTATCTACAATTTCTGGAAATATGTCTTCTTCTTCTTCTTCGAGTTTCAATCTGAAATTTAGTCAAAACCAAGTCTAATCTTCACCAAAAACCCCTCAAATTGAGATATAAACTCCTAACATATTCCGAATTATTACAACAACACCCAATCCAAACAAATAATGATTTTGATGAACCCAAATTTGAATTCAAAGCTTTCAAGCTTTTTAATGGCTATCAATGGTGGAAAATATATGGAAGAACAGATGAAGATGAAAAACAGAAATCTCCTTTCCGTTTCAATATTCTTCTCCTAAATCTGTTCAGAATATTCACGCCAAATCTGTTCAGAATATTCTTCTCCTAAAATTTAGCTCGCATAAATAGGAAGATACAACTGCTATTAATTAGCTTTTAATGATTGGTACAAAAACTGTAGAAATAATGTGGACTGGGCGGGTAATTTAGAAATTATGCACATTTTTGGTAATAAGGTTTCATATATGGTATATATAAGAAAAAATCCCATTAACTTTATATATCTACAATATATATATTTACTTCCAACTAGTTTTAGTGTACGTGTGCCACACGTGTACAGCGCGTCAAATAATAAATGTATTTATACGTAAGAAGAACAAATTGTTACAAAATAGCAATTTATGTCAAATTTAAATATTTGCTTAAGGAAATAATTTGTAAAAGATGATTACAATTTTAATTGATTTTAAATTTTATATATTAAGACTTCTGAAATGGTTCAAATAATGCATATTCGATAAATAAAATTAATTTTAAAATCCTAATTAATTAAATATTAAGAAAATTAACACATGATAATTATAGTTTTGAAACAATTCAATAAAATATAATTTAAACAAACCAAGAAATATTGTATGAAAAGCAAAATAAAGGATCAAGATTGATCTGCACGATAAAATTTTCCTTGTACGATACGATATAGGCACAAAAAATTTACACGAAAATTATAAAATATTTTTTGTCCTTGGTTGAAACGAAACTTACCTTTTACTTTTTATATTCTCTTATTTTTTCTTAATATACTTTATCCTTGTTTAGTTGATTTCGAACTCCTAAGTATTAGGTAATAATTAAAATTTTACTTGATTTTAAAGTCCTAAATATTAAAAAATTAACTTAAATTACATATTTGTCCAATGTGAAATTAATTTTCAAAGAGTAAAAATGACGAACGATATTTCTTTAAGGGCCTTCGTGCTTTTAATATAGTATAGATAGATTAGTTCTTACTTATTCTTTGTAAACTTTTTCATTTTATGTATTCTTGTTCATCATTATATCCAAACTCATTTATGCCATTTGAATTGATAATATATAGTACTTTTGATTGGATTTATCATTCGAAACATGAGAAATTATACCTTAATATTTTCATTAATTCAAAAAAAATATTTTTAAATAGGGTGCAACTTAGTTTGTTTATTGATGATTGTTATTATATCTTAATATTGATGATTGTTATTAGATCTTGACAAATAAGGAGTTAAAACTAAAATTTTCAGTTTTTCTTCTTTTGGATATGAATTAGATTAAGTAGTTATATAGTTGTATTATGCTATTTAAATTAGAAAATAATTTATATAAGTTAAAATGTTATTTGATTTTGAATTTTTAAATATTAGGAGCTCCAATTACAGATTTTTTTCAGTTAATTTTTTAAAGTTATTATTTAAATGATTAAATTATATTTAATGTATAATATAATGTGCGTGTTATCCATCATCAATGATTAAATAGTTTATATTAAAAACTAATAAATTTATAAATCACCTTAAGACTTCATGCACATTTGAAATATTAGAATAAACAATATTCACATGGTTCAAAAAGAAATCGAAAAAAGTGGATTTTGACATGTTTGATGATTCTTACGTGGTTAGTACTACAAAACTCAAATGAAGACTAAATTCATAACGTGATAAACACTTGGAAACATTTAAGGTAAAATACTTGCGTAATTTAAATATGGAAAACAGTTGTATAAGTAAAATCAAACTCCATTTTAGATTCCTCAATTTTAGGAATTCTTACCTAGTTTAAATAAGAAAATATTTAATAAATAAAATTTAGTTGATTAAGTCTTAAATATTAGAAAAATAAGTAAATTACAATTACAAATTTGTCCAATGTGAAATTTATTTTTAAAGGATAAAAAAGACGAACGATATTACGCTAAAGGGTTTTGTGTTTTTAATATAGTATATAGATATCTAATATTTCGTTGCTACCGGACTGTATTTGCTGTGTTCGCGCTACTGTATTCATGAATACAGTCGCGGAATTTGCCTATTAAGTAGGGATTCCAGCTATTTAATAGCTGAAAGAGGATCAATTAGCGTTTATCACTCCTAATTTAACTCAACAAAATTAATTCTAAAAAATTTCATTGCTGCTGTGTTGTATTCCATGTGTTCTCGCGACTGTATTTATAAATATAGTGAGGAAATCCGCCTAAAAAATAGAGATTACAACTGTTAAATTCTGTATTTCATGTATTCACGTGACTGTATTTATAAAAACGGTGAGGTGTATTTATTAATATAGTGAGGTAATCCGCCTAACAACCAGGGATAACAGTTGTTTAATTTTTTATTCCGTGTATTCACGCGAATGTATTTATAAATACAGTAAGGTAATCCGGCTTAAAAATAGTGATTACATGTGTTTAATAATGGAAAGCGCAATATTGAATTGTATTTAATTTTACTTTATTGAATTCAGCTATATTCAAACAACAAAAAATCAAGAAATAACATGTATACTGTTCTATTCAATTCGATTGTATACAGTGTATTCAATTCACAGATATTCATTATTTATTATTATACATTGTATTCAATTCATCGTATCCAATTCGACTATATTCAAACAACAAAAAATCACAAAAAAGTAATATTCGACTGTATCATTATATGTGACTCAATAACAAAAAAGAGAAGAAAGTTCTCTGGAGATGGCGCCGGCCAAACAAAATATTATATACATTATATTAAATCTAAAAATTGAGAGGAACAAAAATTCAGCCCTCAAATTTTCTCCGACGACTCTGCTTCAGATTTCCAAAAGCTCAATCTGTAGCCATGGCCAGATCTGTTCGCCTACTCCCCCTTTGCTTCAGATCTATTCTCTACGCTTCAAAAAGTTCACCATCGCCACCAAAAATTGCTGCTACAACGGCACCCTTGATGAAAAAGGGAGAGAGATTTGAAGGAGAAGAGAGAGGATTGAGATTTTTGGAACATAACTGGCATATTTCACGCCTCAATGGAACAATATAAAATAAATATCTATTTTGCTATAAAATAGAAAAGGTAATTATAAGTAATAATATTTTAAAATTGTATTGGTTTATGATAAATAGGGTGTAATAGTTTGCTATAGGAGGTAAAATTTAGGAATTAGTAATGTGTCATAAACTTCAGTTTTTCAATTTGATTTTTCGAGACATAAATGTCCTAAATTTATGATTTATAGTTTAAATTTGTAGGACAAAATAAGTACTAGCTAATCCCTGAATAGTAGCCCTAAAAATGGTTATTCGTGTACTTCCCCTTTACCTAGTTAGCCCGCGGCCTCATGAGGCAAGAGGAAATGATTGGGAAGGAAATAAAATTATTAAATCACAATAAAAAATGTATTACTCTGTAATCAATTGTTAAAACAAAGTAAAGTCTTATGATTCACACTCTAAATAGGCTTTTCTTTGTATTCAGTGAATTAAAATGTTGCTACCATTCTTTTGGTTAATTTCCTCATGAGGCAAGAGGAAATGATTGGGAAGAAAATAAACTTATTAAATCACAATATTAGTGATCACTTTATATAGTTCGCAAATCACACGAGAAAAATAAGGAATTTTTTCATTCCTATACACTATTGGAAACTTTATTACCCTAAATGTTCATGTTTAGTAAATTACCCTACCTACACAAGTTTTGTTTACAAAATATATACATTCCACCTTAAAAGGCTTCCAATCCATTATTAGTGCCTTCAATTAAGAGATTTAGTTACACCATTTTTCTTTTTTTTTCTCCTCTTCTCTTTCCTCTTAAATCGAACACAAAACTGACAACTTTCGACATTTCTGTTTTCTTCCACAGCATTGGAATTTTTTTTTTTTTGAAAACTAAAAGTCTTTATTATTTTGAAAACCCATTCAAACTCTGCATACATAGATCACTATTCTTCCTGGTGAGTACACCATAGGAAGCATCAAGTTAACAATATGAACACTAATGAAGAACAAAGCTTGACCATCGACAATCAAATCCAAATCGGAAAGTTGATTGACAAACTGATGATAAATTCTAGTGAAGTGAACGCCAAGATATGAATTCTCCACCACCTCTTATCTTCTCAAATGATTTTCTTAACGTTCTTTTTAGTACTCCTCAAAATAATTATACGACCAATTAATTACTTATAAGTTATAACAAACATGGTCCCTCCTTCTAAGTTCTTCTTTTCATATATAAATTAAATCCAAACATCAAACCATCAAATGACAAGACCAGATTTCCTCATCAACTTGATATGAATTGCAGTTGGATTTAATCATAGTTTCTATATTTACTCTACAGTAGTGAACAGAAGCTAAGCTAAGTATTTATCTGCATTTTGATTTTTGACGAGCAAAAATGGACAGAGAAGGAGAATTGGTGGTGCGGGGACCATGATTGTACTAACGAGGACCACGAAATGAAAATTTATTATTGATTTAATCCTGCTCAAGGATTGTTTATAATAAAAAATGATCAGTTAGCTACCAACTTCTTTGACATTTTTGTTCACTTCTCTTCTTCCTGCTTCTCCATAAATGTTTTCCTCAAAAAATCTAAAATTCAAGTGGTGATCGAAATCTAAAATTCTGGAAAGGAGCAAAGGGATGGGCTTAGCCAGTCAGCCACGTTACCTCACAAATTTGGAAGCTTCCCTTTATCAACCAAAACAAATACTATAAAAAATAAATCAAAGCTTTAATCATACAAGTTATACATTATTTCTACACTTTCAGACATTATTTCTACGATATTATATACAACTACAATATTATACCACTTAAATACAAATTTTATACAAAATTTATACAATATGTCTTTTGTATCTGATTTATACATAGTAAAAACAATTTCATACAACTAATTATCTATTATATAATTTATCTACAACTTTCACACATTATTTCTACCCAGTTAAATACAACTACAATAACATACAACTTAAATACAAATTTTATACAAAATTTAAACAATGTCTTTTGTATATTTTGTATCTGATTTATACATAGTAAAAATAAATTTCATACAACTAATTATATATTATACAAGTTATCTATAATTTTCATACATTATTTCTACTCAGTTATATACAACTACAATATCATACAACTTAAACATAATTTTTTTACAATGTTGTTCAACTTTCATACAATAGTTAAATAAATAAAAGAAAAATATATAAACAACAGAATATAATTTTTCTACAATTTTACTACAATTTCTGCAGTATAATGTATGTCATGTCTTCTTCTTCTTCGAGTTTCAATCTGAAATTCAGCCAAAACCAAGTCTAATCTTCACCAAAATCCCTCAAAATTGAGATATAAACTCCAAACCATATTCCCAATTATTTGCAACAACACCCAATCCAAACAAATAATGATTCTTGATAACCCAAATTCAAATTCAAAGCTTCAAAGCTTTTTAATGGCTGTCAATGGTGGAATTGCTACTCTCTTTTCCTTTGCTTTACATTACTGAAATTTGGGATTGAGAGATAGAGAGAGACGTAGAGAGAATTCTCAATTCTTTGCAACAACATCCTATCCAAACAAACAATGTTTTTTGAAAATCCAAATTTGAATTCAAAGCTTCAATGCTTTTTAATGATTGTCAATAGTGGAATTGCTGCTCTCTTGTGCAAGATACGTGGGGGAGGTGTAACGACCCGACCGGTCGTTTTGAGCTTTTGCATATTTCTCGCCAGTTCTCGGGCATGACTTGCCCCGTGTAGTGTATTATGACTTATGTAAATCGTTGGTTTTGGTTTCACGTTAATCAGAATGAATTTGGAAGAACAGTTCTCAGTTTAAGCTTAAAATTGAAAGGTTTGACCAATATTTGACTTGCTTGTATATGATCTCGGATCAGAATTTTTATGATTTGGTTAGCTCCGTTAGGTGATTTGAGACTTAGGAGCGTGATCAGAATGCATTTTGGAAGTCCGTGGAAGGCTTAGGCTTGAATTGGCAAAATTGAGATTTTGGCGATTTCCGGTTGGTAGGCGAGATTTTGATATAAGGGTCGGAATGGAATTCCGAGAGTGGCAGTAACTTCGTTGTGACATTTGGGATGTGTGTGCAAAATTTCAGGTCATTTCGGACGTGGTTTGGTTTGGTTTTTGATCAAAAGTGGAATCCGGAAGATTTTGGAAAGTTTGGCTTGAATCCGATGTGTTTTGGGTGATTTGATGTAGTTTGAGGTGTTTTGATGATTGGAACAAGTTTGAATAAGGTATTAGAATATGTTTGTGCTTTTGGTTGAGGTCCCGGGGGCCTCGGGGTGATTTCGGATGGTTAACGAAGAAGTTTGGATTTTGTTGCAGCTACTGAATTTGCTGCTTCTGGGATTTTCGCACCTGCGGATTGGGAACCGCAGGTGCGGCGCCGCACGTGCGGAAGAGGAGCCACAGAAGCGGATTGTTGAGAATNCTATAAACACGCCTAACTAATATGGACCAAAAGAAGCTAAAATAAGACGAACACCGTTTATAACATAAAAATTGTGTCAACAAGCACATGCAACGAAACTAAAGTAAGGGATCAAATGTATGCCACCAACACTCCAACGGTATTAAAAAAAAATCATCACGGCTAATTCTATTTTCCATTAATTTGAACTTCACTCCCTTGAGCTTTAAATATGATCATTCCTTAAATGTGGTAGATGAAATAAGAGGGTTAGGGACTTAGGGTAAAGGAGAGGGTATTATAGAATAAGGGCAAAAAAAATAAAAAAAACTTATTTTTTTTTTAGTATTTCTTATCGATTTATCGATAAACCGATAAACCGAAGAGGACAAAATCGAAATCGAAATCGATAAGGAAAATATCGAAATCGAAATCGAAATCGATAAACCGATATCGATAAACCGATAACAAATAATCGATTCGATTTATCGATAAACCGATTCGAATGCACACCCCTA
>NC_031990.1:56080593-56120904 GCF_001879085.1 Nicotiana attenuata | reverse complement strand
TGCGCTTGGGCCGTAAAGGGCCCCTCCAGGAGTCTGCACACCCCCAGTGAGCGCGGCTACCCATTGTGATGTGAGATATAGCCCGAGGGGCTAGTATTGTTCTATGTGATTGCCCGAGGGGCTGGTACTGTTCTGAGATATTGCCCGAGGGGCGGATTTGTTGACATTGTGCCCGAGGGGCGAACCTTATGTGCTTATCTTTCTTATTTGCCTGTCATTTACCTGTTTAATTGTGTAGTTGTGCCCGAGGGGCGGATTTTCTGTGCTTCTCTGCATTAACTGTTTTGCATTCATTTGCGTAACTGTTGAAAAGGTGAATGATAAAGAAGTTTAAACTGAGCCAAGATATTTTAAGAGATTTCACAGCTTCATTGCTTTCTTACTGGTTTTGTACTACTTCTATACAACATGTTGATGCACTTTTCGTGATTTTTTATCACTCAGTCTTTATTTATGATTATTACTCACTGAGTTGGAAGTACTCACCTTACTCCCTGCACCTTGTGTGCAGATTCAGGTATTTTTCTGAACCCGGTAGCGGGTATTGGATGATCGAAGGCAGAGTCATTGGAGTTTAGCAAGGTAGCTGCCAGCGTTCGCAGCACTGCTTTTCTCCCTCTTTATTCTATTAGTCTGTACTTAGTACATTTCAGACTTTGTCAGTCGTATTTAGACCTTAGTAGATGCTCATGACTAGTGACACCCCGGTTTGGGATGTGTTTGGGTTGTACTTCCGCACGTTATTGATATTATCCGCTACTTAATATTATTAAATCATGTTTTAGACTGCTTTGTGTTGTTTAACTGTTTAAAAAGGTAAATTGGGTTTGATTGGCTGGCCTTGTCTTCACGAGAGGCGCCATCACGACAGGGTCCGAGGAATAGGGTCGTGACAAGTTGGTATCAGAGCCTAGGTTACATAGGTCTCACGAGTCATGAGCAGGTTTAGTAGAGTCTCGCGGATCGGTACGGAGACGTCTGTATTTATCCTCGAGAGGCTGCAGAACCTTTAGGAAAACTCCATATTCTTGAAATTCTTATCGTGCGTCCTTGATTCAACTTGAAATATAACTCTTTGGACTCCTTCCACGCATTCGTATACGCGAACGAGCGCTCAGTATCATATGTGCATCGATGGCTGTGATTCCCTGATTGAGGGGTGAGATGTGATCTTTATGTGCTGATGTTGGGCCAGTCTGGAGGACTCGAGGCCGGATTTTTTTGCCTATAGCTTGAGCACCGAGGTGCTGATTATGTGAGCACATATTTCTGGATCTACATGTTCTGTTGTGTCCCTATTAAGGGGAGTAATGACCAGATAGTTACATGATGAGTGTGTTATGACTGCGAGATGTGATCATATGATTTGGAAGCGACGAGAAGGGTCTGCTGAATGATAGATGAACTATTAGGTTTTCGATTTCCATTGTGATTGGATGTATAGCCCCGAGTTATGGGTGTGTGAAGAATCTTTTCATGTTCCTAATATGGAGTGAAGTAAATTCATGTTGCGGTATGAGTTCAGACATGGGAAGATTAAGTGATTGTGCAATGAATATGACGGTGGAAGGTATACAGAAATGCCATTTTGAGGCAAAGCAGGTGGGCTATCTCCTGCGGAATGTTCTGAGTTTGTGCGATCCTTATGTTGTCTGTTAGAAGATCTCAATTACAAGTGAAATATATGTGTTGCAATTTAAATTTGGGTCGCTTAAGAGAGTAGGTATAACTATTACAAGGGTGAATGCGAGATTTGCAGAAGATTTAAAGTACCAAATGGTCTGTGTTCCACGAGCTTATGAAGGATTGAGTTATCTCACTGTGGTATTATGGCAGCAATTAAGTATATGCGTTATGGGTTATTGTGTATGTTTTGATCTATGGCTTCGTGCCAAGTGGGGGAGTTTGCTATGGATTAGCTGATTACACGGTTATGTGATATGTTGGTTCCAGTTTGAGGCGTGCTGGTGAATCAATTATGGTTTGCGGGGAGTGAACCCGAGGATGGCTCGTGTAAAGGAAGAATTTTCGACTAAGGCAAGGTTACATTCTGTGGTGTCTGAAGTGCTAATGAGGCTTAGGTTGTTCGGTTCTTTTGATCGGGCTAATTGCAGTTTGGGTAGAGTGGATGACTTTAGAGAATGGTTCTAATGTGTTCAAAACTTTTCATGCAATAATTGGAGACTTTCAAGTTGTACTTGTGGCTGGAGACTGAGGTTTTGCATTTGGAGGGTGTCAAGACTAGTAGTATTTCTATATCATTATGGGGTTCTATGTAGCAGTATCAGGAAGGTGAAGGTAATGGCCTTGATTCGCAGGAAAGTCCTTTCAGGGTAGGTAGTTTGAAGTGGTGCTTGTAGGAATACTTAAGAGAGAATTCAACGGCTTATGAGCCTTAGACGGTGTGGTTTTATGAGCTTGGGTCTTGTCTGGTAAGTTTGGGTTGAGGAATTGTTGTGCTACAGCAAGAGGGAGTATCAAGTTGAAGGTAAATCAGAAGGAAACTCGAATAGATGGGATAGCTTGGTAGTAGGCAATCGGTATGGTAAGGATATGATTAGTTCTTTAGGTAATTATGAGGTAACGAGTTTATGCAGATGTTTCGCGATAATGCTCTTGGGTCTTGATAGCCTGCGTAGCCTGGTTGAGTTAGAAGGATTCAGTCCTGACGATTTAGTTTTGTGCAAGTGGAATACGGAGAGTTCTTGATGTTTTTTTTCTCGCGGTTAGAGGTGTACATTTTCGGCGAGCATGAGGAGCATGGGATGTATAGTGATTTTCTCCTAGATGGGATCAAATGAAAAGTTCTTTGCTAGTTGAGTACGTGGATGCTTGTGGCTCGGAAGGGAGATGAAGTTCTCATGTTATTCTAGGGCGGTATGGTATATGCGATATGCTGTGAAGGATTGAGATTTGCGTATGTAAGGTTACGGTTCAGTTCTGAACAGAAGGTCATAAAATCCTTAGGCAGCACGGGCAGTTTCAGATAATTTGAGAAGTGAGCTCTAGATGATTAGGGGGATGATCTTCAGATGATTAAGGGAATGGTATTGCTAGTTGGAGGTAATTTGACGAGGGCATATTTTTCAGAAAAAGGAAATGTGATTAAGTTGAGGGTACTTCGGTAGTATTGCGGCACTTTCTTGTTAGATCGACTGCTGATATCCGAGTTTGCTTGGAGGCACAGAAGAATGTTAGAGTATCTCTCGTGGAATGATTGGGTATTAGAGGTGTGGTATGTATTCGAACGGCGGAATTGGGATCAGGTATGGTGATTCGTGTGCTATATGGAGTTGGAGACTGGGAGTTCTCATATTCAGGCTATGTTGTGGTTATGGGTCGTGTGTATCGGCACTGTGTAGTGACTATCGGGGTTTGGAGACCCGAGTGGATCTTTTGCTGCTTGGTATGTTAGATCTTGGATGTAATATTGGGTATAAACTGGTTGTCTTCGTGTTGTGTGATTCTGACTATTGCGCTAACGCGGCAAGGTTGGCTACGCCGGGAATGCCACGGATTGAGTGGCGAGGTTCGATAGATTATGTTCTTAGTAGGGTGATTTTATATTTCGAAGACCCAGCGGATGACTGGGAAGGATTGTCCTTCTTATTTGGGCTTTCGTGATGGATGTCAGTGTAGAGACTCCTACCATTGATTCAGTTCCGGAGGTGAGGGCCTTTTGGGATGTGTTCTTGTGGCCGGGCATGTCGCCGGGCAAGATTGTTGATTTCGGTATTGATTTGGTGCCGGGCATCGTATCATATGGCACCGGCGAAGTTAAAGGAGTGAAGGAGTAGCTTCAGGAACCCTTGATAAGGGGTCCGTTGGCAGGCCAATGTGGATGTGTGTTCTAACTTGAGTCGGCTTGGTTGGCTCCGAGTTGTAATGTTGAGGGATGTGTTGATTCGATTGTTATTGAGCTTATCAGTAATCTGGGGAGATCTACGAGTTACCTTTCTGTGTTGCGAGGCGTTATGATTTGTTGGTTATAGGCACATATGGTGCGGTTCTATTGGGGTTTTATAGTGGAAGTCGAGCGGAAAGAGTAATTGGGTGTTGCTCGGTGGATGGCGTATCGATTATGTCCTTTCGGGTTGTGTGGTGTATGTTATTTGCTTCACCATGGTTATGATGATTTGCTTTGGTTCTAGACATCAATTGCACATGGTCGTCAATTTCGAGCAGAGTGACTTGAGGTGTGTCATGTGAAGCATTGTTTGGATAGGATCGTGCGTCGCAGCGAAGTTATGTCGGGTTATGACCTTGCGGGTTAGATTCGTGTGTTCTATTCCTATGATGTGAGACGGGTTCTCAGCCTTGTGTTGTGGTGGTACTGGTGAGCTTGCAGTACAGCTCTTTCATTTGAGTCACTTTCACGATTTGAGTATGTTTGGATTGTTTCTTATTGGTGCGCGGATTGCGCAAGTTATGGCTTTAGATTGTATTGATGTGCCATGTCACCAGAGTAGTGGATTTGGATTAGATGAGATCGTCGGGATCTGAAATGAGTACAAATTGATTCGATTTCAGCATGTTGGAAGGATAATATCGAGGCTTGGCTCAGAAATTTGCTATGATCTTTGCCAAAGGAGAAGTGGCTTCATGAACGGTTGATCCGAGAAATGGTTATGGTTTATTGCGTGTTTCATTTATCATTGGCAGTGCATGAAAGCATTGGAATGAGGCCTTAGTTGATAAGAGGTTTTTTATCGGTATTCGGTTGTTGTATGTAGTTGCTGTGATTAGAAGTTATCGGTGAAAGAGTTTGAGTTATGTGGTATTTCATGTAGTTGCACCTGAGATTGCAGGTATGGGATTATTACCGCTTGTTCGGGCTTATTCCCAGTATAAGTGTGAGATTCTGATTGCATTGATGATTTCAGAAGTGGAAATGTGGTTCTATGGTTTATGGACTAGATTGGATTGTGAAATTTCAGTCTCTATGTGTTATCAGACCTATATGAGATAGGGTGACGTGGGATCACCCCCGGGGTATATGCATGGTAAGGCTATTCAGCGAGTGGTTGGCTTTTGGAATAACTCTGGGCACGTTCGAGGACGAACGTATGTTTAAGTGGGGGAGGATGTAACGACCCGACCGGTCAATTTGAGCTTTTGCACATTGCTCGCCAGTTCTCGGGCATGACTTGCCCCGTGTAGTGTATTATGACTTATGTAAATCGTTGGTTTTGGTTTCAGGTTAATCAGAATGAATTTGGAAGAACAGTTCTCAATTTAAGCTTAAAATTTGAAAGGTTTGATTAATATTTGATTTGCTTGTATATGATCTCGGATCGAAATTTTTATGATTTGGTCAGCTCGTTAGGTGATTTGGGACTTAGGAGCGTGATCAGAATGCATTTTAGAAGTCCGTGGAAGGTTAGGCTTGAATTGGCGAAATTGAGATTTTGGCGATTTCCGGTTGGTAGGCGAGATTTTGATATAAGGGTCGGAATGGAATTCCGAGAGTGGCAGTAGCTTCGTTGTGTCATTTGGGATGTGTGTGCAAAATTTCAGGTCATTTGGACGTGGTTTGGTTGGGTTTTTGCTCAAAAGCGGAATCCGGAAGATTTTGGAAAGTTTGGCTTGAATCCGATGTGTTTTGGGTAATTTGATGTTGTTTGAGGTGTTTTGATGATTGGAACAAGTTTGAATAAGGTATTATAATATGTTTGTGCTTTTAGTTGAGGTCCCGGGGGCCTCGGGGTGATTTCGGATGGTTAACGAAGAAGTTTGGGTTTTGTTGCAGCTGCTGAATTTTCTGCTTCTGGTATTTTCGCACTTGCGGATTGGGAACCGCAGGTGCGGCGCCGCACGTGCGGAAGACGAGCCGCAGAAGCGGATTGTTTAGAATTTGCCAGGAACCGCAGATGCGGTGTGGGACGGTACCTGCGGAGTCGCAGGTGCGGATGGCTTATCGCAGATGCGATTTTTGGGCTCTTAAGTGAGTTCCGCAGAAGCGGAGAGTTTAACCGCAAATGCGGTACCGCAGATGCGGTTGAAGTGCCGTAGATGCTGAAAGGACTGGGCAGAACATATAAGTTATTTCATTTCGCAACTTTGGGTTATTTTCACCATTTTGACTTCGGCTTGGGAGCTTTTTGGACGAATTGAAAGAGGGATTTCAAGGGAACTTCATTGAGGTAAGGATTTTGGACCTAAAACTCGTTCCTATGCTATTATTTCATGGATTAGAGCTAGAATTTGTGGAAATTAAGGGTGAAAATTGGGAAAGCTAAGGTTTAGGATTGGAGACCTATGATTGATGATTTAGTGGACCATGTGAGGTCGGATTTTATAGTTTTTGATATGTATGAACTCGTGGGAAGATAAGGAATCTATTGGTGTAAGAATTTTTTAATTTCGAGACGTGGGCCCGGGGGTCGGGTTTTGGTGATTTCGGGATTTGTGCTAATTGTTGATTATTTTCGCTTGGGCTTCGTTCCCTTAGCCTATTTTGACATCGTTTTGATTGTGGATAGATTCGACGCGAGTGGAGGCCGATTCAAGGGGCAAAGGCGTCGCAAGCTGGAGATTTGACCGGTTCGAGGTGAGTAATGATTGTAAATGATGTTCTGAGGGTTTGAAACCCCGGATTGCACATCGTAGTGCTATATTGAGGTGAGGCACATGCTCCATGACGAGCGCGGGGTCGTGCACTATTGGGGATTGTGACTTGGTCCGTCCCGATTGATGATTTTACCGCGTATTTGACTGAAATCTATTTGCTATCATGATTATATGGGCTGAATGCCATATTTGGGCTTCGTGCCAACTATTTGAAACCTTCGGGGATTCTTGTTTATATTTCCTTACTGTTTTGACTTTATACTTGAACTAAGTCATGTTATTTCCCACTGTTTTCAAAACTCAGCCATGTTCACTCAGTTTTAATACTCAATGATATTTAAATGATGTTTTGGGCTGAGAACTAACTGTTTTACTGTTGCTCGAGAGGCTTATGTGATTTTGACTGAGTACGGCTGAGGGCCTGCGATGTGAGGATATCTTTTGGGTCGGGCTAAACGCCGCAGCGGTGATACACTGATTTTGATTATGAGGCCGAGGTCCTGAGATTGTACGCCACGAGGTGGCTTGATATTGATTATGAGGCCGAGGGCCTGAGATTGTACGCCACGAAGTGGCTTGATATTGATATCCGACTGAGAGCCTGTTTATGATGCCACGAGATGGCTTGATATTGCGCTTGGGCCGTAAGGGGCCCCTCCAGGAGTCTGCACACCCCCAGTGAGCGCGGGTACCCATTGTGATGTGAGATATAGCCCGAGGGGCTGGTATTGTTCTATGTGATTGCCCGAGGGGCTGGTACTGTTCTGAGATATTCCCCGAGGGGCGGATTTGTTGACATTGTGCCCGAGGGGCGAACCTTATGTGCTTATCTTTCTTATTTGCCTGTCATTTACCTGTTTAATTGTGTAGTTGTGCCCGAGGGGCGGATTTTCTGTGCTTATCTGCACTAACTGTTTTGCATTCATTTGCGTAACTGTTGAAAAGGTGAATGATAAAGAAGTTTAAACTGAGCCAAGATATTTTAAGAGATTTCACAGCTTCATTGCTTTCTTACCGGCTTTGTCCTACTTCTATACAGCATGTTGATGCACTTTTCGTGATTTCTTATCACTCAGTCTTTATTTATGATTATTACTCACTGAGTTGGAAGTACTCACTTTATTCCCTGCACCTTGTGTGCAGATTCAGGTATTTTTCTGAACCCGGTAGCGGGTATTGGATGATCGAAGGCAGAGTCATCGGAGTTTAGCAAGGTAGCTGCCAGCGTTCGCAGCACTGCTTTTCTCCCTCTTTATTCTATTAGTCTGTACTTAGTACATTTCAGACTTTGTCAGTCGTAATTAGACCTTAGTAGATGCTCATGACTAGTGACACCCCGGTTTGGGCTGTGTTTGGGTTGTACTTCCGCACGTTATTGATATTATCCGCTACTTAATATTATTAAATCATGTTTTAGACTGCTTTGTGTTGTTTAATTGTTTAAAAAGGTAAATTGGGTTTGATTGGCTGTCCTTGTCTTCACGAGAGGCGCCATCACGACCGGGTCCGGCGAATAGGGTCGTGCCAATGTTGGAATTGTTGCTCTCTTGTGCAAGATACGTGGGGGAGGGGGGTGGGATGTGGAAAGAGAAACGTGGGGGAGTGAAAGATATGTTAGAGTAATTTTAGGACACTAATTATTATCATTAATGCCCTTAAAATGTACATAAATGGTAATTGGGTATATAAAATGTAATTATAGTAAAACTTGAGTAGGAAGGGTAATATAGATTCATATAGTGTATAAGAATGTAAATATTTCAAAAAATAAACCGTACTAGGCAAGCCCGATGTAACGAGCTCTGACTGGGAAGGCTGATAGATAGGGGAACCGATCCCAAGTCTCTCACGTGGGAAACCACTTGAATTAATTATAGAATAGCAATTAGGTATAGATTTAGCAACTTGATCTTCATTTTTCATTATTATTAAAAATATATTTGGCAAATATAAATTAAAGTTCTTTCTTCAAGTCTAAAATCCTTTATCATTTGTTTAGTTCTAGCTGCAATAGGAATGAAAGATAATTAATCAGTATTGCGTACATGTGCATGTATTCTCTTCTTCAATCGGTAGCTACAACCAAACCACATTTGACTGTACACGTTTTGTTTTAGCACATGCTTGTCTTTAAGATTACATTATCTCACTAATCAATTTTGAAAGACGCGTACAGGACGTAGAGATAAAATCGTAGCATAAGATCGAGAGAATAAAAGTTTAGTACCACCTAGGGAATTAAGAATTTAGAGCTTAATCTCCCTAACAGTTGACTAGAACAACTGATTTCCCTTTTAGTATACCCTCATCAAATTTTAGAACTATAAATTGTATGTGCCTTAGCTTTATTAATCCTTGTTAGCGACAAATTATATTTGCCGTCACAAATTACTTGATACTTTTGCTTATTGATAATCAATCCAACATGTTTGACCAAAAAGTATACTACTCTTTGTTAAACTAATTAAATGATAACTGAGGTGAAAGACGAATCCTAGTCAAGCATAATAATTTCTAGATCTAGTTTAGAGTTTGGGTGACACCGTTTACCAAATGCTCAGAACCGTGTATTCATTCATTAAATGCACACTTTGGGGAGTAAATGAAGAATGGATAATGAGCAATAAATATGAGAAATGGCAATAAATGTAAATAGGAAGAACTATTCACCCAAATATCAAATGATGTGGAAGATTCTTCCTTCTGACAACTGGTAGCTCTCATCTTGCCAATTGACTTTTGGACTGCTAGGGGTAGTTTGGTCTTTCCTTTACCCCGGCCTCGTCAGGATTCTGCCCTCCCTTTAGATGTATCACATCTACCTCTGGACCGGACCATTATCTGCAGCAAACAGGTGGCGAAAGATCATTAGAATTGGGCTTCAATTAATCCTTACAGAAATGCAGACGAAATGAACACAGTGATTCTCAGAACATGACACCGCTAATCACTAAAAAGTGAGTGCGGCCGCGGAAGGGCCATCGCGGACCGCGTAAAAATGGGCGCGGTCGCGAAGAGGTTGGATTCAGAATACCAACTCTCTGATCATGGTCTACCGCGCACCGCGAAATAATGGACGCGAACGCGAAAGACCAAAGCAGACTGCGTAAAAGTGAAAGCGGTCGCGAAAGCAGTTATCAAACTCTCTCAAACTCAAGAGGGCGGACCACGAAATTTGGGACGTGGTCGCGTAAATCCAAACGTGGACCGCAGAAAAGTCACCGCCTCCGCGATCATGCATCCATACTCAGTTCTCACAAATTAGGGAACGCGGACCGCGTAAAATGGACCGCGGACCGCGAAGTTCAAACAAAGCGAGCACTGATGAACAGTTGAAACCTAGGGTTTTCACTAAGTACAAAAATTAGTGCAATTCACATGCATAGTTACTAACCCTATCCCCCCTTTTGGCATGTTAAAAGTACCCACATAAATTTAAGCATCAATTTGAGATTATGGCAAGTATTCAAACCCTAACTAAAAAGAAAGAAAAATAAAATTAAAACTAAGAGAAAAGAAAAGCAAAAGATAAAATCAATGCAAGGATTTGAGCATACCATTTGTGAAATTTAGTGGAAATTGGACTCTTGATTAGTGTGAAATGAGATTGAGAGCCAAAGGAGATGAACGTGAACAATGCTATAGTGTGGTGAAAATTAGAGGTTCAAAAAGTGTAACAGTGCCAAGGACGTTCTATTATAACAAACAGATGGGGACCCGCCACCTTACCTGAGCGCGGTCCGCGGAATTCTACCGTGGTCCGTGCTTTTTACCTTTATGCAGGGCTGCTGCGAAGACTTGGACGCGGTCCGCGAAAAAATGGGAGCGGCCGCGAAAGTCACCGTGGTCCGCCGAATTATGAACGCGAACTCAACTTCAGAGAGTTGATATTTTGAGCTCTTCTAGTACGCGTCCGCGAACAAAAAGAGCCACCGCGTATTGCTAACGCGGACCGCGAGATTTTGGGCGCGGTCTGCAAAATTCCCCACACTTGGGCAAATTTTTCCAGCCAAAGGCTTGCACTGCACAAATAATTCCTACACAAACTTCACACCCAGTTAGTCCAAAACACAGCCTAAACTAAGAAGAAAATCAAAAATAAAGAAAACCACATGGGTTGCCTCCCAAGAAGCGCCTGATTTAACGTCGCGGCACGACACATGTTACCATCATTGTTTAAAATTGATCAAGGCCACCACGTGGTTGTCATCAAACTTGCCAAGATAGTGCTTCACTCGGTGCCCGTTAACTCTGAAGATTTCACCCATTTTGTTTTTCAAATCAAGAGCACCAAACGGAGTTACATGCACCACTTCAAAAGGGCCACTCCATTTTGACTTGAGCTTTCCCGGAAACAGTCGTAACCGAGAGTTGAATAGAAGAACCAAGTCACCCTCCTTCAATTCTTTGTTCCGGACATATTTGTCATGTAAGTACTTCATCTTTTCCTTATACAAGGACGAGCTGGAATAGGCATGAAATCGGAACTCATCAAGTTCATTTAGTTGCTCTACCCGAAGATTGGCAACTACATCCCATTCAAGGTTTAACTTCTTAAGCGCCCACATGGCCTTATGCTCTAATTCAACCGGAGGATGGCATGCTTTCCCAAATACCAACCGGTATGGAGACATACCAATTGGAGTCTTGTACGCAGTTCTGTAAGCCCACAAAGTATCGTCAAGTTTCCTTGACCAATCCGTCCAGTTTGCATTGACAGTTTTTGATAATATGCTCTTTATTTCCCTGTTGGAGACCTCAACTTGTCCACTAGCCTGGGGATGATAAGGTGTTGACACTTTATGATTGACACCATACTTGAAAAGTAAAGTATCGAAGGCCATGTTGCAAAAATGAGAACCCCCATCACTGATGATCGCCCTTGGAGTGCCAAACCTTGTGAATATATTTTTCTTTAAGAACGCCACCACACTCCGTGCCTCATTGTCAAAGCCACAGCTTCAACCCACTTGGACACATAATTCATAGCAACCAGAATGTAAGTGTTACTACATGAACTCACAAATGGCCCCATGAAGTCGATGCCCGACACATCAAAAATATCAATCTCAAGAATAGTGGAGAGAGGCATTTCATCCTTCTTGGAAATTCCACCAGCTCTCTGACACTCATCACATCTCCTAATAAGCTCACTAGCATCTTTATACAGGGTAGGCCAATAAAATCCATAGCTGAGAACCTTTAAAGCAGTTCTCGCCCCACCATGATGACCACCGTAGGGCGAGGAATGGCAAGCATCAAGAATACTCATTTGCTCCTCATCCGAAACACATCTCCGGATCACACTATCATTGCAAATCTTGAAAAGATATGGCTCGTCCCAATAATAATCCAAGCTATCCCGTTTAAGCTTCTTTCTTTGGTTAGAAAATAGCTCACTCGGGACAATGCCGATCACAAGAAAGTTAGCCACATCGGCGAACCAGCGCATGCCATTCAAAGACACGGAGAGGAGTTGTTCATCCGAAAACGAATCATGAATTTCGAGGCCATCATGGGGCCGCCCCTTCTCTTCTAAGCGGGACAAGTGGTCCGCCACTTGATTCTCACTCCCTTTTCGATCAATGATTTCAAGGTCAAACTCTTGAAGCAGAAGAACCCATCTTATAAACCTAGCCTTAGCATCCTTTTTTGTCATCAAGTAACGCAGTGCCGCGTGACCGGTGTGCACAATCACTTTGGCACCCATGAGATATGGCCTGAACTTTTCCATGGCGAAGACATTGGCTAATAAATCTTTCTTTGTCACCGTATAATTGACATGGGCGTCATTCATCGTTTTGCTGGCATGATAGACCGGGTGAAACATCTTGTTGATCCTTTGCCCCAAAACTGCTCCTACCACAACGTCACTAGCATCGCACATGAGCTCAAATGGTAAGCTCCAATTGGGTGCGATAATGATGGGAGTGGTAATTAATCTATACTTAAGAAGCTCAAAAGCTTTCATGCAATCATCATTGAACACAAACTTTGTTTCCTTTTCCAACAACTTGCACAAGGTGTTCACCACTTTTGAGAATCCCTTGATGAACCTTCGGTAGAACCCCGTGTGCCCAAGAAAGCTCCTAATTCCCTTGACAAAAGTAGGAGGAGGGAGTTTTGAAATCACTTCAATCTTCGCCTTGTCCACTTCAATACCGTTCTTTGAGATCTTATGGCCAAGGACAATGCCCTCCTCGACCATAAAGTGGCATTTTTCCAAATTAAGCACTAGGTTGGTCTCTTCACATCTGGCCAACACTTTGTCAAGATTATCCAAGCATTCTTCAAAGGAGTCACCCACAATACTAAAATCATCCATGAACACTTCGAGGAAGTCCTCCACCATATCCGTAAATATTGCCATCATACACCGTTGAAAGGTAGCCAGTGCATTACACAAACCAAACGGCATATGTGAGAATGCAAATGTGCCATACGAACATGTGAAGGTGGTTTTCTCTTGGTCTTCCGGTGCAATCAGAATCTGGTTGTATCCTGAGAACCCATCCAAAAAGCAATAGTAGGCACGCCCGGCAAGTCTATCCAACATTTGATCAAGAAAGGGCAATGGAAAATGGTCTTTGCAGGTCACTTTGTTCAACTTTCGGTAATCCATGCATACTCTCCATACGGTGACAGTCCTAGTGGGGATCAACTCATTTTTCTCATTTGTGACCACAGTCATACCCCCTTCTTTAGAACACATTGTACCGGTGAAGTCCATGAACTATCGGAAATGGGGTACACAACCCCTGCATCTAGCCACTTGATAATTTCCTTCTTGACGACCTCTTGCATGGCCTCATTCAACCTCATTTGATGTTCCACGGAGGGTTTGGCATCATACTCTAGTATAATTTTGTGCATGCAAAAGGCGGGGCTTATACTCTGAATGTCAGCCAAAGTCCATCCAATTGCCTTCTTCCTTCTTTGGAGCACCGCAAGGGTGGCATCTACCTGATCGTTAGTTAAGCACGAGAAAAGAAAAATAGGTAAAGTGGAACAAGGGCCTAAGAACTCATACCCGAGGTGTGAAGGCAAAGGCTTCAACTCCAATATGGGAGGCTCCTCGATTGAGGGCTTTGTTGGTGGAGTCTTCCGGTTCTCAAGATCCAAGGAAAGTTTTCGGGGCTCATATGTGTATGAACCCATTCCTTGCAAAGCATTGACACATTCCACCATGCCTCATCCTCAGTCACATCATGGTTCAACAACACAACTTCCAAAGGGTCTTCCACATTAATCACAGCACTGGTGTCTTCAACAATCACCTCGGTCACATGATTCACAAATGAACATAATTCGTTGCTATTGGGCTGCCTCATTGACTTGCAAACATGGAACAAAACGTTTTCATCACCCACCCGGAAGGTGAGCTCCCCTTCTTCCACATCAACTAAGGCCTTCCCGTATCTAGGAAAGGTCTCCCCAATAAGATCGACACCTCATAGTCAATCTCGCAGTCAAGTATCATAAAATCCGCGGGAAGTATGAATTTGTCGACCCGAACTAGCACATCATCAATTATCCTCAATGGCCTCTTCATTGTCCTCTCCGCCATTTGCAACCTCATGGATGTGGGCCTTGGTTGCCCAATCCCCAATGTCTTGAACACAGAATATGGCATCAAGTTAATGCTTGCCTCCAAGTCGCACAAAGATTTGGCGAAATCTGCACTACCAATAGTGCACGGATTGTAAAAGCACCGGGGTCTTCTAGCTTTGGCACCATGGAATGCATAATAGCACTCACTTGGTGAGTCATTTTGATTGTTTCACAGTTCATTGACCTCTTCTTTGTTACTAAATCCTTCATGAACTTGGCATATCCCGGCATTTTTTCCAGAGCTTCAACCAATGGCACATTTATGGACAAACTTTTCATCATATCAATGAATTTCTTGAACTGGTTCTCATTGTTTTGTTTTGCAAGTCTCTGAGGATATGGTAGAGGAGGCCTTGGCAACTGAGCCTTGGCTTTGGTCACTACCGCTTCCGGTATGTCTATCACGTGTTCTCTAGACGAGTTCATATCATTTTGTGTCTCCTCCATGTTGTTATCAATGTTTATCCTCACTTCTTCATTCACATTCTCATCACTCACTTGCACATCATTGCTCAGTTCATCATCATCTTGCACTAACACATCATCACTCACAACCTTTCTTTGATTAGAGGTACTAGCAACTCCACCTCTACCACTCCTTGTAGTCACCGCCATAGCATGGCCCGTATTGTTCCCACCCTTCGGGTTTACTACCGTGTCACTTGGTGGTGCCCCCTTAGGGCGAGTATTCAAAGCTTGAGAAATTTGGCCAAGTTGGACCTTCAAGTTTCGGATAGAAGTATTGTGGGATACTAATTGAGCATCAGAGTCGGCATTTTTCTTCATCATTTGCTCAAACATGGATTCAAGCCGTCCCATCTCATTGTTGGACGAGCTAGGACCTTGAGACAGAAATGGAGGCGGGTTGTTTGGCTATTGATACATCGGAGGCCTTTGAAAGCCCGACCCTCGATTCCCTTGATTATTGTTGTTCCAACCCCCTTGGTTGTTATTGCCTCCCCAATTGCTATTGTTATTGCCACCCCAGTTGCCTTGGTTTCCTTGGTTACACCAGTTTTGATTGTTGTTGTTTCCCCAATTGCTTTGGTTGTTGTTGTTGTTGTCACTATTCTAATTTCCTTGTTGATTTTGATTTCCCCAATTTTCTTGGGATCTCCACTGTTGTTGATTCTGAGCATTACCCCGTTGACCTTGGTAGTTGTTCACATATTGGACCTCTTCACTTTGATCATCATACACATCATCTTGATTGTAACCACTACCACTTTGCTCAAATTGATCCGGATTTCCTTGAACTTGTTGACCTCATTGCCTCCTCTTGTTGACCATCATATTCACCCCCTTCATGGCATTCACTTGTTTTGGCCCTTGAACTTATTACAACTGCGCTTTGGCCAATTGGTTCATTGTAGTAGTTAACTTGGCGATTGCTTGGCCGTGGTCATGGAGCTCCTTGTGTAGGTGAATGATATTGGGATCACCTTGTGGCACATTAGCTCAACTTTGACACGCCGAAGAAGTATACTCCATCTCATCAAGTATTTCACACGCCTCAGCATAAGGCGTGTTCATAAAGTTTCCCCCGGTGAGTTGGTTAACTACACACTGGTTGGTAGTGTTGATGCCACAGTAGAATGTTTGTTGGATCATGGCTTCGGTCATGCCATTGTTCAGACATTCTTTAACCATCATCCGATACCTTCCCCAAATCTCATGAAGCGGTTCATTTGGCTCTTGTTTAAAAGCAAGGATCTCATCTCTCAGCGTCGCCATATGTCCCGGCGAGAAGAACTTTGCTATGAATTTCTCGGCCAACTCATCCCAAGTGGTGAGAATGGTTGGGCAACCTTTCAAGCCAATCCAAACCCTTCCCCCTTAGAGAAAATGGGAAAAGCCTTAATCTCAATGCGTCCTCAGAAATGTTGGTTTGCTTGCTCCCCCAACACGTGTCAACAGAACCTTTGAGATGCTTGTAGTCGTTTTAGTGTGGAGCTCCGGTGAAGAAACCCCTCTGTTCTAACGGTGTAAGCATGACATTGGTTATTTGGAAGTTTCCCACCCCATTCCGGGGCGGGACTATTGCACTCGCATAGCCTTCGTTAGGCAACACCCGGTGTGCTGCCCTTGGTGGAGCTGGGGGAGGGTTTGGAATATTATCATGAGGCGGTCGGCCTCTCCTTTGTGCTTGAGGTTCAGGTTGAATCTCATCCACATTATCATCATCTACCTCCTCCCCCAATGGCAAATTTCCGGGAGCATCATTGTTAAGAGCCATTTGGTACCTAAAAGCAATTCACAAACAAATTAGAAAATCGGAAGGAAAGAAAACAAAACACATAAATGCTCAGATATATAGCTAAAACCGTTTAAATCCCCGGCAACAACGCCAAAAATTAATCGGGTTCAAGCCTGCACTACTATTGAGTAGCGAGGATGGTCGATGCAGTTTTACCCAACAGAGTCGGGATCGAATCCATAGGGAGTTAATTTATTTGGAGTTAGGTTTATATCCGAGTCTAGATACGGGTTTTGCTCTTAATTGCACTTCCGCAAATGGTTGATTTGTTTTCTACTTCTACTTCTATTCTATAGCATGCAATATTTGAAACTAAGTACAATGTTTTTATCGGCTGTTTTCAAAAATTTAAAGGGACTAGGGTAGTGACTTCCGCCTAGGTGGATATCTAACGGGTAGCAAGAATCTAGGGAAATCATGTGATTAATTGGGATCGTAATATAGCTATCACACTCGGGTACTCACTCTATACCTCTCGGTAGTTTGAGTGATTTTGCCCAATTTGGCTTTCTCAAGTCCAAATGGGTATTCATGCAATTCAAGTGATTTTAGCTCAAGTCGGGTATTACTATCTCTAGGTTTAACCCTTTAATTGGGGCTATCAATTTCTTGAGTTTACCCCAATTCCTTGTTAGCCTAGTTTTCCTAGACTTAGTCCCTCTTTCTCAAGTAGAGACTAAGTCATAAAGGCATAAATCAGTGTTTGCAACCACTAATTCAATAGTTCTAGCAAGAACTAGGCTAAAAATCACTATCCCATACACATTCAAGCCCTAAAATTCAAGACCCATCAAATACCCACACTAGGGTTGGGTCACAACCCTAGCTATGGGTTTAGCTACTCATGAAAATAGCAGAAATCAAAGATAAAATAAAGATAAAATCCATAATACTAGATTAAGATATAAAAAGCTAATGTTAAAAGTTGGATCTAATACAAAATTGCCCAAAACAGTAAATATGGTCGTCTCACGTACTCAGCAAAACAGAACTTCACCTAAAAATGTGAAAAAGATCTATTTATACTAGGCTAAAATTTCTGGACAAAAATGCCCCTATAGAGGTTTCGCAGTCGCGTAATTCTGATCGCGGCCGCACTCATCCTTTCGTGGCCGCGTAATATTGAGCGCAGTCCGCGTTCTTTACATCAGAGACTGGGTTGGGACTTGTTTAGCGGACCGCGTATTTTTCATCGCATCCGCGTGGGCTATTTCTCGTAGCCGCGTACTCTTGACGCGGACCACTTTCTTCGTTTTTGCATTGATTGCAAAATCTCTGATCCTTAGCACACGCTGTCAGCGAAATTCCAATCTCGGCCGCACTAATAATTTAGCGGCCGCATCTTTCTGTCGCTGTCCGCGCCCATGCCTATGCCCAAAACCACTTCTGCGAATCTCTACTTTGCGGTCCGCGAATTAATAACCGCTTCCGCGTTGGCACTTCCGCGGCCGCACTTTTCTGTCGCGGTCCGCGTTCCTCAGCTCTTGGCACAATTTTGGTCTTTGTTCAAGTTTTGACTCCTCTATGAGTTGATCATGGCTACTTTTACTCATTGTGAACAATCCCTGCAAGCAAGCATATTATGTTAGTTTTCGGGAATACCTTCACGCATTTTAAGCCCAAAACGCAAGTAAAAAGAGAGCAAATAATGGTTAAATCCCCACTTATCAACAATGAAATATGACAGTAGACAAGAATATGAGTGATGCTTTCTTGTATCATGTGAGTGGAAAGGAAGAATAATCGATAAAATCAATCAATATGACCCCCTTTCTTCTCTCTCACATTCCCTTTATATGGGATATTCTCTAAAAACCCTAAAAAGTACAACAAAGGGAGTATCCAGGAGAATATTTCTGTCACTAGTTCCAAGACTACACTAGCCGTTATTTCTATTCTTCGCTATTTGACCTCGACTTCTACGGCTCGCTCAGCGACTGCTCATTGTGGGGCTTTGGTCAACCTCGTCCTATCTTCCCAAATCGGAACACAGTCTTTTCACCTTACGATCTTTCCACGCCCAACTTCCTCAGCATGATTTTGACCCATACACTTAGTTCCTCCGCTTGTCGAGGTCGCCTTCTGGTCGGCCCCGATGAGCGGACCTTTTCAGTTGGCAATTTGTGAAGAAATTTTTGGCGTGGTGATCGAGTGGAGGCATCCGTTGCCAAAGCAATGACGTGTCATTTTGAGATTTGTAGGTCATGGGGTTGGTACAGGATGACGTCACAATGCATGCGCCATCATTGCGCATCTTTCCGATGCGTTGCCTTGTTCCTCGAGTCCCTGTCATTTCGATTCTAGGGCCACTGGCGGTTGCTTACATCGATTCGAACGCCCCTGAGATCTGTAAATAAAGAGAGGAAAGTTTCTCAAAGAAACTTTTGCACTCTTCTAGTTTCTTCAGCCCTACACTTGCTTCCTTTTCTCCTTCTTGTGTTCTTGCTTTCTGTAACCGCTGCCATTGCCACCCCTTCTTCTTTTTCTGTCTCCTCATATACACATCATCGGAAAATGGCTACCGTAACCCCCAACACTGAGATAGTTTCTGACCCTACTCCATTATCGGTGGCCATGCCTTCTGGTGGCGAAGAATCGGCGGTGGTAGAGGATGACAGCTTTCCCACTGTGGAGGAAATCATTCCTCGTAACCCTACTTCCAAGTCTTAATTCTCTAAGGAACCCACCTTTGAACTGGAGTCTGCGAAGTCGGAGATAGAAGCGAAATACCTTGTTGCCCTTGGGGCCAAGTACGGCATTCCAGCCCACATGGATCTGGTTCCGGCCGAAGACAACGTGATTCAAGTTTACAAGCCTGGGTATTGTGCGTTTTACGCCTACCCATTCCATATAGAATATTCTCATCCTCTTCCTCTGTTGGCGGAGAAGTTCTGCCGCTACTACCGAATCTGCCCGGCACAGCTCTCTCTTTACCTTTACAAGATTTTCCTTATGTTGGCGAAGTTTGCGGAGCTCGTCGGCTGTGAAGTCTCTATCCGCCATCTTCTGCATCTTTTCGGGCTGAGCTTCTATAGAGGCACGATGATTCACCTTCGCTACCGTGGAACCAACGGGTTAGTGGCGGTGATGGATGACAGGACGACTCATCGGTTCTAGGCCCATTATTTCTTTGTTAAAATCGAGCACGTGGTGGCAAACCATAACGACTTTCCTCAACAACGGAATTTTGCTTGTAAGTATCGTTTTTTGGAGTACGTTCTTCTCTTATCTTCGTGATTCATGACTAGTTACGGCGTTTTTTCCTTTTCCAGCTGAGAGGCATCCCCCATCTTTGGTCACTGATATCAGTGATTAGGCGGCCCGCGTTTTGCCTCACACCATAGATATTCGTGACTAGGCGTCCTTTAACCAGCGATTCGGGCTCAAGCCCTCGACCGGTAAGTTGGGTTTCTCCCATATAACTATTTTGCTTTTGTCGTGGTGCATGTCTTTTTTGTCGTTTTACGTTTTTCCTTTGATGCTAGGTCGGAGAACTTCTAAGAAGATGAAGGCTCCCGTCCCTGCATTTCGTCAGGCTGTCGCTTCGGCTGGGATGCAATTCGTGTTGGCCGAGTCTATGCGAAATACTTCTTCCCAGACTCTGGTACTAAGCGATCCTGGTCGTCAGACGACTACCCCATCAGTGGAGATCCCAACTTGCCCGGTGGTTCATTTAATGGATGAATCTTCCACTAGTGAGGAGGAAGCGACACCATTCAAGAGGCGATGAGTGGAGGCCGTGGTCACACCCGAACGGGTCGTGACCGTGGATATGGAGGCGACGTGCACTCCAGCCATGGGGGATGCTCCCCCGCCGGAGATTGTCGCGGAAGCTAGGCCGTTGGAGACGACGGAGGCAGCTGCAGAAATGGAAACACCGGGAGCAGCCGAGGTTGGCTCGTCATCTGCTGGTGGTAGAGGAAAAGCGGTCTTCGTAGAGGATGACGGGTATGGTTCTGATATCAACCCCGAGGAGGTACGGACTTTCGAGGAGAGATTCACTCGCGTGGAGATGAGGACTGAGGGGTCCACTCATAATATTGTCATCCCCGTGGATTTTAACTTGTTAGTCAACTCGGAGAGCATGGTTCCAGCTTTGTCCCCTTTATGCGCGGAGCCCGAGAACAGGACCTTGCAGATGCTGAAGGATAAGGACCTATCGTTAGGCATTTCCGGGATGGCCCTACTAGTAAGTCCTTTCTTATCGTTTTGATTTCTTCCTTTTACGTTATTTGTCTTTGCTGACCTTTCTTCATCTGTTTATTAGACCCTCATCTTGGAGATTGAGAGCGCCCATCGGGAGGAGAAGAGGACAAGAGTTTATAAGAAGATGGAGCCGAAGAACAAAGAGTACCGTACCAAACATAAAGCCTTGGTCCGTATGCTTGGTGAGGACGCTCTGTTTCCAACCCTCCGTGATGATCTGAGGTAGAAGAATGAGGAGTTGAAGGCGAAGGATGACGAGTTGAAGGAGAAGGACGACGAGCTCATGAGGATTATTGGCATGTGTAGTGATCTTGAAGAGACGTTAAGGGCTAAGAACAATGAGCTCGAGGTGAGCAAGGGGGTCATGGCCGAGTGCATCGATCTCCAAGCTTAGGTGACGTCTTCATGGTCCGAGCTTGAGCAGAGCGCAATTATGATTATCGATTTAAGGGACGAGCTGGCCGCCAAAACTGCAGACTTGGAGCAAGTTGAGAGAGCTAGATCGACTGCAGTGGCGGAGGCGGCAGCGTTAGCGGGCACCCTCCGCGTCTTCAGATCAGAGCGTGCTAGTAAGGCAGAGACCTTTGATCTTAAAGAGGCGAGGCGAGGCTCGAATAGTGGATATACGGACTGGAAGGGGACGTCAGGATTTGAACGAGCAGGTAGCTGTCCTTAAGGCTGAGAAAGCGCAGCAGCAGGCTCAGCCATCTACCTCTCATGCTTCCACTTATCCCAATGTCACAAAAGACTTGTACGAGAAGTGGGTCCATGCTGAGGCTCATCTTGACATATACAGAGGTTTGACGGCGATCGAGAAAGCCTCTAAGGCGGATTTTGAGGATGCTCGTGTTAAGGCACGTGCAGCTCGTGCCGCTTACGGCTATGACCTTGGCACTCCCAGGATGGACGATGACGAGGAAGATGTGGACGAGATTGAGCTAGATGCTTGGTATGAAGACGAGTACTTATATGGCGAGGGTGGAGATGATGCTGTTGGGCCGGGCGGTGAAGGTGGCGGCGGAGATGATGCAGCGTGATGATGCAATGTGGTTTTCTTGTACTTAGTTTTTTTGTTGCTCTTTTGCTCTTTTTATCTTCATTTTTTGGAGGGGGGGTCTTTTTTGCCCTTTGTAAAATACTCTCTATTTTGGAATAGAATGGCTATTGTCTTTTTGCTGTATGTTTTTGGCTCATTTCGTTTTTCTTCATATGCTTTTTCCTTTGTAAGAGTTTCTGACTTAGTTGACGCGACCGAGGTCGAATATCAATTAACTTGAGCGAGGTCGAATCGCTGGTTGATTCGCATGAGGTCGAATGTTGATGAATTCGAACGGAGTCGAATGTGAGTCGATTCAAGCGAGGTCGAATGTGAACAAATTCGAACGAGGTCGAATGTGAACAAATTCGAACGAGGTCGAATGTGAATCGATTCGAGCGAGGTCAAATGTTTGACCCTTAAAGTGATTCAAATGAGGTTGCATATAGCTAGATTCGAACGAGGTCGAATGTTAGTAAATTCGAACGAGGTTGAATGCGGGTCAATTCAAGCGAGGTCGAATGTTTGACTCTTTAAGTGATTCGACGAGGTCGGATGTAAATAGATTTGAACGAGGTCGAATGTTAGTAAATTCGAATGAGAAATGTGAGTCGATTCAAACAAGGTCAAATATGTCACTCTTTAAGTGATTCGAATGAGGTCGAATGTTAGCAAACTCGAACGAGTCGAATGTGAGTCGATTCGAGCAAAGGTCGAATGTTTGATTCTTTAAGTGATTTGAACGAGGTCGAATGTAAATAGATTCGAACGAGGATGCGCCGTGTTTGATTTGGCCCTAAGAACTTTGCTAGGGGTCCACCAAATGTTCTTTTGTACAAGTCGTTATTGACGACGTTGTACCTGGCCGCCTGCATTCGAAGCTTCTTGGCTTCTTTTTTGTCAGGTGGGAGAACTCCATCCTGCAGGTATGAGATAATACGATTGCACCAATCCTAAGTTAGGTTTATAGTGCATACCTCGATTTGGTCCAGCGACGAATAGAGAAGAGTGACCACGTCTCCCTCTCCGGCTATGCTTTTGGTGGCCGCTGCCAATTTAGCAAGGCCATCCGCTTCGATGTTTTGCGCTCGAGGTATTTGATCGAGCTGGAATTCGTTAAACTCGGGTAATAGTTTGCAAACCTCGGCCTGATATTTCTGTAACCGTTGCTCCTTAATTTGGAAAGTCCCTGTGACCTGATTGACGACGAGTTGCGAGTCGCATCGAAGGATGACTCGCCGTGCTCCGTATTTGAGTACTATTTTTAACCCTGCAATCACGGCCTCATATTCAGCCTCGTTGTTAGTCATATCAGGGCATCGTATGGATTGGCGAACCATTTCACCTGTTGGGACCTCGAGCACGAGTCCCAGTCCAGATCCTGATGCGTTAGAAGCACCATCGGTGTACAAGACCCATTGGTCGTGTACTTCAGTAGAACTAATGGCGGTTTCCCTTTGAATTCGGACACTATCTTCGCACTGAAGTCGGCAAGAATTTGCAACTTTATCGCTGTTCGCGGCTGATAGGTTATATCGTGTTTGCTCAGCTCTATCGCCCACTTGGCCAATCTACCCGACAATTCGGGTTTGTTCAAGATACTCCTTAAAGGTAAAGTTGTGACTATCGAGATAGGGTGGCACTGGAAATAAGGTCTAAGCTTCCGTGAAGCTACGACCAGGGCCAGAGCTAGCTTCTCGAGGCTGGGGTACCTCGTTTCAACATCGACCAAAGTTTTGCTGATGTAATAGATAGGAGATTGCGTACCATTATTTTCTCGTACCAGGACTGCGCTTACTGCAACATCAGACACGGCCAAGTAGACAAGGAGGCGTTCTCTGGGTTCTGCCTTGGCGAGCAACGGTGGCGAACATAGATAGGCCTTCAATTCTTTTAAGGCGTCGACGCATTCGACATTCTATTGGAGTCCGTTATCCTTTTTGAGTATGCCAAAAAATTTGTGGCATCTATTAGATGACCTCGAGATGAACCTCGATAAGGCGGCTATTCGGCTGGTCAGCTTTTGCACTTGCTTTTTGCTGGTTAGATTTTCTAGGATTCCTTCTATGGCCTTGATTTGGTCGGGATTGACCTCGATGCCTTGTTGTGATACCAAGAAGCCGAAGAATTTTCCAGATGTTACGCAGAAAGCACACTTCTCGGGGTTTAACTTCATGCAGTACCTTCTGAGTATGTCAAAGGCCTCCCTCAAGTGGTCGATATGATCTTCCTTTCAATTTGACTTGACCAACATATCGTCAATATAAACTTCCATGGTCTTGCCGAGTTGATCTTTGAACATTTTGGTCACCAACCTCTGGTACGTTGCCCGGCGTTTTTTAACCCGAACGACATCACTCTGTAGCAATACGTCCCCTGATGAGTGAATGACAGTGGTGTTTTCCTGGTCTTCTTCCTCCATGAGGATTTGGTCGTAGCCTGAGTAGGCATCCAAGAAACTTAGCAGTTCGTACCCGGCTGTGGCGTCGATGAGTTGGTCGATGTGGGGCAGCGGGAATGAGTCTTTTGGGCAGGCTTTGTTCAGATCTGTGAAGTCCACGCACATTCTCCACTTACCGTTCTTCTTTTTAACCATAACTACATTGGCTACCCAATGAGCGTACTTCGATTCTCTGATAGAACCATTCACTAACAATTTCTCGACCTCTTCACGAACTGCGTCATTTATCGCGCAATTGAACTTTCGTCTGATTTGTCTTACTGGGGGGTAAAATGGGTCGACGTTGAACTTGTGAGTTGTTATCTCCTTTGGGATACCTAGCATGTCTGCATGGGAAAAGGCGAATAGACCTAAGATATTTTTTAAGAATTGATGAAATTTACCTAAGTCTTGGAGTTTATGGCCGATGAAAGCTTTATTGTTGTGATCGTCGTCGTCTAGTTGGACGGGGTCGAGGTCCTCTACGGTTGACCCTGTGGCTTCTATGATTTCAGGGTCGCTAATGACGTTCTTCCTTTCATCTCCATCCGACCCCGACTTCGTTATTTGCTATGCTTCCTTGGCCTTTCCCTTCAGCTATTGGGTATACGTGCAGTCTTGGCCGATGCGGTAGCATTCTCGGGCCGTGCGTTGCTTTTCCCGGATGCAGAATACTCCCCAGTGGGTGGGAAATTTAATGACTTGGTACAAACTGGAGGGGATGGATTTCATGGCGTGTATCCATGGTCAGCCTATGATGGCATTTTACGTCGTATCTTGGTCCATGATGTGGAACCTGGTCTCCAGGGTAACGCTATCAGCCAGGACGGTCAGCGTGATTTCTCCAGATGTCCGCTTAACTGCATCTTAAAAACCGGCTAGCGTGATGCAACATGGCACTATCCTATCCTCGAGCTTCATTTAGGTGAGAACTCGAGGATAGATGATGCACGCGCCGCTTCCATCATCGACCATGATACGTCTTATATCAGTATCAAAAACACGTAAAGTAATAACAAGGGCATCATAGTGAGGAAAGACCAAATTGTGGGTATCCGACTTATTGAAGATGATACTTTCTTCGAGTTTGTCATACCGTTTGTGGGTGATTGACCGCTTGAGCTTGTGAGTGGTGGTGAACTTCAGCTGTTGATAGATACGTCGTCGCCTCCCCCGATGATCATTTGAATGGTTCGAACTGGGGAAGGTGGTTTGGGAGGTCCCTGATGTTTCTCTCACCCTCGGGCGAAGTTAGCCCTCCTTCAATCGCTCATCAACTCTTTTAGGTGCCCTTGGTGAAGCATGTTCACGACCTCCTGTCTGAGAGCGATGCAATCCTCGGTCTTGTGACCCCGTTCTTGGTGGAATTCGCAGAGGGCGTTTGACTTTCTGGTGTTTGGGTCGGACTTCATCTTCTCCGGCCATTTTACCTTTAGGCCGAGCTTTTCTAATGCGTAGACTATTTCTACGGGGGAAACACAAAAATTATGAGCCGATAGCAAGGGGATATACCTCTTTCATTTCGGTGGATTCCTGTTCGCGGTCTGGATGGACCATCGTCGTGATGTGGTGGCGGCATGCGGGTGCCTCTAACGTAGGTCTGATGTCTTTCTCGATTAGGTCGTGACCCCGCTAGATCCCTTCTGCTTTTGTTTCTTCGGTCTTTCCTAGATTCCACTTGGATTGAGGTTAGACGTTGAGTAGGTTCGTTGAGATCATCCTCGTCAGCTCTCACCTCGGTGCAATAAGCGTTATGTATTTCTTCCCACATGGTGGGAGGGTACTTCATTAGTCTACTCAATAGTTTCTTGGTTTTCCTCGACCTGCTCCTGTTCAGACCGTTTTGAAAGGCTGCTACTGCCATTCCCTCTGATACATTTGGAAGGGTCATTCTCACTTTGTTGAACCGGGCGAGGAAATCCCTGAGCCCTTCGCCAGGTGACTTCCTGATGGCGAATATGTCATTCACCCTAGCTTTCACTTTCTTGGCCCCTGCATGGGCGGTGACAAATTTGTCGTCTATTTCTTCAAATATCTGTACGGACCGTGCGGGCAGTTGCGAGTACCATATTAATGCTCCTCCGGTTAGGGTTTTACCAAACTTCTTTAGCAATATATATGGCACTTGTTCCTTAGCGAGGTCGTTGCCTTTCACTGCGGTGACGTGGTGGATGATGTGATCCTCAGGGTCTGTCGTGCTGTCATATATTTTCATGTATGGCAGCATTTTGAAAGTTTTTGGTATAGGCCTCGTCGCTATATGGTTGTTCCACAAACCGGACGGCGTCCCGCTTTGGTAGGAGTTTTGGGGCGCTTGATATCTTATCTACCCTTTCTTGATACTCTCTCATTTGGTCGCGGAGTGCTTTGTTTTCGCTTTCTATCTCCTCCATCTTTCTGAGGATGGCAGTGAGGGCGTCGTTACCTGCATCATTAACAGAGTGAGTGATACCTGTCGAGGGAGGTTGGGTGTGTTGCTCATTGGTTGTTGTGGCGACGTCGACTCGCACACCCTCTCTGCTCGCCCTTTGCGAGGATTTGTTGAGTATACTGTTCAGCGTATTCGTTAGCCATGCCTCTAGAGTGGTGCTTCTTCCGTAGTGGACATAGAGGATCCCTTCCCATGAGAAGCGGTGACGCTGCCGTGAGGGGGAGGTGAGTCACTTCGCCTAGGTGAGGCATTGGGTGTCACATTTTCCTCGTCCTCTCCGTGAGTTTCGTTGATGGTGTTTAGGAGATTAGCAGTAAGGCTTGCTACTGCTTTTAGTCTTTCTTCTCCATTTCCTGCCATGTTAAATTATGCAAGTAGGGGAAAGAAAACTTTGCACTTTGCTATTGGTGTGTTTTTGTAGATCTAGAAAGACTATGACTTTGACTAGAAAGTCCCCACAGACGGTGCCAAATTGTTTGACCAAAAAGTATACTACTCTTTGTTAAACTAGTTAAATGATAACTGAGGTGAAAGGTGAATCCTAGTCAAGCATAATAATTCCTAGATCTAGTTTAGAGTTTGGGTGACACCGTTTACCAAATGCTCAGAACCGTGTATTCGGTCATTAAATGCACACTTTGGGGAGTAAATGAAGAATGGATAATGAGCAATAAATATGAGAAATGGCAATAAATGTAAATAGGAAGAACAATTCACCCAAATATTAAATGATGTGGAAGATTCTTCCTTCTGAATACGAAATATGGCAGTAGACAAGAATATGAGTAATGCTTTCTTGGATCATGTGAGTGGAAAGGAAGAATAATCGATAAAATCAATCACTATGGAAAGGTAAACTTTGTATTTTCTCTCAATGGTCAACTTCTTACAATAGTTTTCTTCGATTCAATCTCACGTGCCCCCTTTCTTCTCTCTCTCTTTCCCTTTATATGGGATATTGTCTAAAAACCCTAAAAAGTACAACAAAGGGAATATCCAGGAGAATATTCCTGTCACTAGTTCCAATACTACACTAGCCGTTATTCTTATTCTTTGCTATTCGACCTCGACCTCTACGGCTCGCTCAGCGACTGCTGTTGTTGGGCTTTGGTCGACCTCGTCTATCTGCCCAAATCGGAACACATTCTTTTCACCTTATGATCTTTCCACGCCCAACTTTCTCAGCAAGATTTTGACCTATACACAACAAATTCTTAAAATTAAATGGGACTAGATTATTTTCACTTTTTGAATTAAAATTATGCAATAAGTATTTCGATATTATACCATGAATTTCTTTAATACCAAAATGGTGAAAGAATACATTTTAAATGATAGTCACGATTCACTTGATCGACTCTCGAGAAGAAAAAAATACAAACAATTTGGAACACTTGGGGGAAAAAATACCTTGATGATACGCTATTAATAATACCTACTATAATTTTACTCTATTTTTTTTGGTTTCTCATTCGGTGTTCAGTATTCGCATTGCAGTTCAATTAAATTCGAATTCACCCTGATTATAGATGAAAGACTACTTAAAATTCCATCACAATTCTTATTGGTTATAATTTACGCTCTATTATTAGTCGATAAGTATTCAAAGACATGCACCCACAAGATAAAAGTCAGAGAAAAGCAATCAATTGGGGTCTTTAACTAATTTACACATTGTAGACAAGATAAGATCCCAAATGAAATCAAGATGGATTCTTCTATAGGGCCAGTCCTCTGAATTTATCAAATTGTCCTCAAGTAATAATAAGTACGTTGTTAATTTAGCACTTACTAGTATCTAGGAAGCAAGCCTTAACATGATTGCACGTTTCGAAAATTGTAGAAACAGAAAAAGGTTCAAACCTTCTACTCGTTTAAAGTAGAGAAAGAGATGCTTCTAAAACTTTACATATACATGTAATTTAATTAGTACTAGTACTATTCAAAGTTTAAATCGTCAATAAAGGTAGTATACCGAAGGAAATGTCAATAAAGCGTATACTAAAAAGACTCGACATAGAAAATTCCAATCTTTACATCCACTTTATTAATATAAATATTTATAAATTTTGTTTAAAAAGAATTTTGAACTTTTTTTGCATTTGCTTTCCCAAATTTCAAAACTGGTGTCATGGTCCAATACGGCTGTTAAGCAACACACCAACACTTCGATTAAAGTATCTTTAACCGGATGATCCGTATTTCACTTTTTTCTATAGAGCCAAATATTCCCATTCCACCACCTTTTCTTTTCCTTTTCTTTTACTTCCTTCTTCTCTTTTTCCCTTTTTAAAAAATTATCCCAAATAGTTGTCCACCTAATCTCTTAAATTAAAAAGAGCCGACGATATATATATATATAGTCAGACTTCTATATAATAACACTCCACTATAAAAGCCAAATTTTTTCGGAATCAATTTTGATGTAATGTTATAGTTATAATATATATTCTCTATAACAACACTTTGTTATAATAGCCAAAAATATTCGGAACAAATAAGGCTGATATAGAGAGATTTGACTATATATATATACATACATACTATGTGAATGTATAACTGTGTACGATCAATATATAAAAAAGTAAGTAGTGAATCTGGTCATCTATTTGTGTAACAATCTTTTTTTTTCTTTCTTTTTCTTCGAAACTAGGTGTATATATATTCACTATATCTTTCTACAAAAACTGTACTACACGTGGAGCTTCCTGTCACGTGCCTCTCTTCCGTCTTAGAAAAAGACAGAAGGAAAGTCCAAACCCACCCTTCATTCAAACTAGCTAGGTTTAGGGTTTTAATATTTTTCTCTTCGTATGAGACCAAATAATTGCATGAGCCAAGATTTTCTATGCTCACTTTACTACCACTTTTTTCTTAGACAAGATTTGAGAAGCCTCTCATTTTTCTCCACTTCTTCTTACTTTTCATTTGGACTAAATCAACTGCTTTCAATTCGAACTATATAAAAATATCAAAAATTAAAATATGCGCATATTAAAAAATCACACTTATTATGTACCTATTGAATTTAAATCTTGATTGAGTTCTAAGTGTGTGGGATTTTTTTATTAAGAGAAAAATAACGATGTATTTAAAAGACACTACACAATCTTATATTGAAACTTTAGAACAAGCAAAGTTGTAGGGGAAAAAGGAAAGATGGTTTTCTTAACCACCGGTCAAAACCTATCTCCCTCTCTTTCACTTTGCTTAGGCAAAAATCCAAAGAGTGACTAATGATAAAGAAGTTAAAAGAAAAAAAATCAAAGAAAGAAGAAAAGAGAAAAAGGATCCAAAGAAGGTTTCAAAGAAAACAAAATCAGATACTTAAAGTAGGAAAAGACATAGGTTTTTCTTCTGGTCTTCAGAAGAAGTATAGAAGCTAGCCTTGATAGAAACGTTTCATAAAAACATAATTTTTTCAGTCAGTTTCTCAAAAAAAAAATTTTTTTTTTGCTATCATCGAATAACCAACCATTTTATATATTTATTTGGCTTTTGCTCTCTGTACATGATTTTGTTCTCATCTCTGTGTTTGTTTCCTCACTTTTTTGTTACTGACCGTGCAGTTCAGTAAACGAGAAATTGAGATACTACACAATCTTAAATCACATAAGTCATTATGATTACGAAGTCTTACTTTTCCTAAATCATAGTTTACTTTCTTGCTGATAATAATTGTGATAATTACCTCAATAATTACCACATCCTTAGTGCTAATACTAGTACTAACATTTTCGCCTAACAATTTTGAAATACTCGAGCACATTTTCGAATGTCAGCAGCTTTTCTCTCTCTCCTTTTTCTTGATTTCAAACTTTACATTTCAACTCTGAGAACTAAAGACACGTTAGTATTTCTTTTTTTTGTTGTTGAGATATGGCCATATTTGTACGTACCATTCATTAATGAATTGATCAGAGAAAGCCCCAGAGCTAAAATTTGTCAATGGACTGAACGTTGTTAAGCTTTCTACATTAGTTGAACTGAAAAAGAAGAAAGCTTTCAGAGCCTTACTTTCTCTCGTGTGCATTAATAAATGCAACTGAAAATATTTCAGAAACAAAGGAGAAGGAGAAGGAGATCGAATTAGAAAGACCATTAATCGAGGCCAAGCAAATAAATGCACCACTGAAAGTAAAAAAGAACTAGTAATAAAAACAGTACTTTAACAAAAACCCACCTGCATTAATGGTTTGGAACATAATATTACCGGCACTAAAGTTATATTTACAAACTGGATTAACAAATATGACAAAAACTCACACGCACAACTTCTCATGATCGATCCACTAACATTTTAGAAAAATGTAAGAGGCTAAAAATAAGATACTAAAAAGCTAGAGGGAGTAAAAGAAAAACTTGATATTTCTTGAATAAAAATAATAAAGTCTAAGAAGAAGAAGGGGGCATAAGATTTAAACCAAGGTCATCTTTTTCCAAGACTAAACGAGCTTTGTTAGTCTCCACCATATTAAATGAAGAAGAAGAATATTCAGGGTGAACTCTTTTCTTGGACATAAGTGGAACACCAAATAGTTTAGTACTTCTATTAATACCCATATCAGCTGCTGCTTCTTCAAGAATTGTCACACTGCTGCTTTGTGATGTCTTACTTGGAGAGTTCACGTTGTTGAAATTGCTCATCATTATGTTCATTCCATTGTTGATCATTCCTTGTCTAGGATTAATCATATGTTTTTGGACAATAGGAGTAGCAGAAGCAGGTAATAAAGAGGAAGGATTATATGAACTACTAGGTGCAACTGGTTTAACATGATTTTGAACAAAGTAAATAATGTCATTGTATAGTTTTCTCATATGAGCAAGTTCAGACATAAGCATATTATTGCTTCTTCTTAGCCTTTCATTATCTTCTGAAAGAGCAGTGACAGTAGTGTTGTTATTATTGGAAGAAGTTATAGTTGTAGGTGAATCGCACCAATTGATATTGGGTTGTTGTTGTTGCAGTAGTAGTTCGTCTGAGTCAGGTGGTGAAATGCTAAGCCTATTATTATTTGGGTAATTGGGAAAAAAATTTGGACCACTCATGTTCATTTGATGGTTAAGGGAATGGTGGTGATGATTCATAGATATTTGTGGTTGAGCTGTTTTTCTACGATGGATCTCGCACAGCAAATGTTTTTCTCCTCTTTTGAAAAACTCATTAGCAAACTCCCATCTGTCTGGTACAATTTTCCTAAAACCCTAAATACACCAAAAAACAAAAACAAAAAAATCAGTAAACGTAGATAATCTGTAGTAGTATATAATTTTTTTTGAAGAGAAAATAAAGGAAAATATTAGTAGTACTTACATAGGTATTGAGTTGGCGGACGAAGCTAGAGAAATTGTTGTGTTTGAAATAATTAGGGAGAAGGTCACGAGCAAATTCAGGAGGACGCCAAACAATAAAAGTAGAGTCATCTTCACCCCAAGAAACAATATGGTCAGTATTTGGATCATCAACTAGTTGGTATGTTTTGGTTAAGAATGGAGCTGGAACTGATTTGTGTGAATCTAAGGATAATAATATCCCTTCGCAATTGTCTAACATCAAAGCCATTGATTGAACAAAGAAAAGTGTACTAAAAGATCGTTGCAGTTTTTCTTGAATATTTAGAGAGAAAAGAGGAGAGTGGCAACACTGAAACAAGATGACAAGAAAACAATGTTAAGAAGAAGAGAGACTGAGGGAGGTAATAAGGAGGTTATTTTTGTGGATGGGGGGTGGGGTGACAGGGTAATTGGGGGGGGGGGGGGTTTATATTTTACTGAAGGGTACCTCGGTTATGTAGTGAGAGAGAATAAGTGTCTGTATGTCTAGAACTGTGGAAATAAAGGGCCTTTCAAGACAAACCCGTGACATTTCTTTCTTCTCTTTCTACTGACTTTGATCCTCTCACGCACACTACGGCCCGTTTGGCCAAAATAAATGTTGGATTTATTTTCAAAACTCATGTTTGGCCATAAATTTTGCCCATATTTTGGCCAAATTTCAAATCTCAAATCCCAAAACTTGGGAATTATATACATGTTTTTCCAAAATAAAGTTGGAAAATATATTTTGAAAACGTATGTCCAAACACATTTTCATCTTCAAACCAAACTTCACCCAAATCAGATTTTTCAAAATAAATTTGGTATGTATGGCCAAACGCTAGCTACAACTATATAAAAATGGATCTTAATAAGGTAAGTATAATTTCTTTTTACATTATTAATAAATTTTAACAGATTATTTTTTTCTGTGCCAATTTAAATGACACATTTAAATACATATCTACTCACTTTGATCCTCTGATCACACATAGGCGAAGCTAGGATTTGAGTCTCATGTGTTCGAAATTGTAATATTTTTAAGTTAGTGGTTCTAAATTAATAATTTATGCATATTCAATGAATTTTGTAATATAAATATATGGTTTGAACAAAAGTTACTGGGTTCGACCAAACCCGCATCGCACACTGTAGCTCCACCTTTGCTCACGCATACTTCAAATACATAAAAAATAGATTTTATGTTTTATATATTGATCATGTAAAAAAACTTTATCTCATTTATTGTGGAGAATATAAGTTATATATGTATTGATAGTGTAATAATTTTTATACTACTAGTGTAATTCAATTAATATGTTGTAACTAATGGCGGAGCCACCTTATTCTACGTACGGGGTGTCAACTGAGACTTATTCATCGTAAAATTATACTGTTTAACTAGTTAAAATATATATATATATATATATATATATATATTTAATACATTGACTCTCCATTTTTTTCGTGTGTTTATTTTACATCTTAAATTCTATTATGAATAATACGATATATAATTTTTTATTAACTAATATAAAAGCGTAAATTTATTTTACGTTGTAACTATATGAAAATTAAAAACTCAAATATTTTTGAATCACGCAGCCACTAGTGGAAGATGAAATTGACGGTGCCACACATGCTTCTTTCTATACACCTTCTCCAATTCCCTTTTCACTACTGTCTTTTATAGGGGTAAAATCTCTCTCTTCTTTTTTGGCTGCCTTTGCTCTTTAACCCATGATACTGCTACTTCTGGAGATTACTGGTTTTACTACAGTTCCAAACTAAGCTAAGTTTCATTAGCTGCTCTATTTTTACCGACCTTTGACTAGCTATGACTACTTTTTCTTGACATTTGACATATTTTAGGAAGTATTATATCGATGCATGGAAGCATAGCTAAAAGTTCTAAAAGCAACGATTACAGTAATTATTTTGGTCAATCCAGTTAGTTTCGTCAGAAGTATTATTAATTGAGGTAAGAATTATAGAGATGTACTTAAAATATAGTAATAATGTTAAAGCAAAAAGGAAAAAAAAAGGAGAGAGAGTATGTAAGTAAGCAAGTAATCCTCCTTTTAAGTTTCCACTATAAATCCTTAATTAAGTACAAATTTAGTTTACTACCATTTCTAAGTCATTTCCTTCCTTTAAAAGGTTAGGGGATTTTGACCAAAATTCTCAAACTACATTGGGATAATCTTTCATAATCCACCTGTTTCAATTTAAATGACACATTTTTCTTATTAGTTCAATCCGAAAATAATGACACATTTATATATTTAGAAACAATTTAACTTAAAACTTTTTATTTTATCCACTTTATTCTTAATGAGAAGCTTTCCTTTAAGCTTTTAGTATCTCATGTTTCTAAAGTCTTTTTTTCCCCTTAAATTTTATGCTAAGTCAAACTATATCATCTAAATATATTGTGACCGAGTGAGTACTTATTTTCTTTTTGCTATCTCCGCACTATGTTAAGTTTTGGTAGGAAGATTGCTGTTTTCATCTTACGTACAAACACTTGTGGAACGTACAAACCCATAATTATTACTCCTATGTTCATCAAATAAATAGTTCTTAAATTGGGTAATAATAAAACAAAAAGGGTAAATTGGTCCTCCTTTGTAGATATTCTGTCCTTTGCAAAGAAACCTACTACAACCATATGAAAACTACAAGGAAAAAGAAATGGAAGAAGAAGAAGAAGAAGAGTGGTCTATTTTAACTTCACGTCAAACGAGTCTCTTCTGTTTTTCATTTTGTAGGTTTCTATTTGTTGTATTATGGCACCAACCCAACAATACCACACTGTTACTCTCTTCCCAATTTCGAATCTAATCATTTTTAATTTTTCTACTTCTCATCTTACTGTTCCTTAGCAGGCATAAAGCATAATAATAAGGTTAAAAAAAAAAAAAAAAAAAGTATCCATCGAACTACGTGACATGATTCAAAAGCCTGTTCCTAGTGACGACATTTCACATCTTCTTCTTCTAATTGCTTCTCTTCTTTGTAAATATTCCAAATTTCATAATCTCGTACAATTTTTTGGTGGTTAATTTTTGAAATTTCTCACTCCCACTCTCTCTTATTTATTCAATAGTGTTTTTCTTTCACTTTTTAGACCGTTTCTAGGCTTCTTTGAGCCCCTTACCTCAACTAACAATTTTTTGGTTCGCTTTTTGACGTGTCTCAGGTGTATTTTGAATTATTGGCCTAAAAAGTTTTCATGAATAGCTGCAAAAAAATCATTATAGCTTTTCTTTCCTTGTAATGGCCCAAGAATTTCTTTTTCCAGAAAAAAATAATTAGCAAATCAAAGTCCTAGAGTAGTATTTAATTATACTACCTTTTTTTAGTAGTATATATTATAGATTTTTTTGTATACATCAAAACTCACTTGCTTCAACCTTAACTTATGTCAGAATACGAACATGGTTCATAAAATGCATGCAATATATATCATTTAAGGTTTTTTTGGTGGGGTGGGGGTGGGGGTATTTGAGATTCATAAAAGTAAGACATTGATTCATTTTTGATAGTAAGTGATAATAATCGACAGTAAAGTAGGGACATAATAACATGGCCCAAAGTGAAACCATAGGAAAAATGATGACTAATAATTTCAATAAGATACCCCAACTGATTATTTTGATCATGGCTATGATACTCATTATTATTGTTAAAAGAAAGTAAATTTCTCTATTTCACCGCGCCAATCATCACTTCTACCTTTTTTCATTTCTTTTTGGCTGTTCTCCACACAAACTTCTGTCTAAAATTATCCATAACTTCCTCACAAAACTAACAAGTTATCTTCCTTAAGAAGCTAAATTGTTCAAAAGTGATTGCTTTTTATTTTACTACATTACTATATATAAATATATCTTATGGTTTGCTTTCAATGAAGCACATTATTAATTTTGTAGATAATAAAATTGACTATTTCCTTAATTTTATGATGTTCTAATACATATAAGAATCCATCAGTATTCCCGCTTTCTTCAACATGCAACTTTATTTCGGATTGTGCAGAGGTAGGAATTGGACTTTGTACGAGATAACAGTTGTAAGTGTAAAGTTATCCTAATGCGAAGAATTTGTGAACTTTCCAAAGATTTTAAAATTCAAATTTGAACTGAAATCTTACGGCTTGTTTGGATGGTTGTTATGTACATTTAATAATGTATCGTATAATATTGTATTGTATTGTTTTGATCTATATAATCTTTGGATATATAGATTATATTGTTTATTGTCGTTTTATGATATCATGCACCAACAATATGAAAAAATAAACTTGCAATATTATAAAGAAAAAATAAGGTACAAGATAATATTATTATTTAAAAAAGTAGGGTAAAGGATAAAATACGATATATTATGTAATAATAAAAAAGGCAAGATGAGAGAAAAAATTATGTAACGACGCAACTACACCAAATCAGTTGTTTCATAAAATGGTACTTTTCGTCGTTATGTAACGACGAATTTAACGATACGATATAATAAAAATTAAGGAACAATCAAAACAAACATTGTATTTAAAATAATAATACGATACAATACAACAGGTAACAATCTTCCAAACAAGCTATAAGTTTAAATTTAGAAAATCTAACAACACTGTGGAAAGCCCTCTTAGGCAAGTTATATAAGGAACCATATAACTTTGAGGATTTAACTTTTATACAACGAGCGTACAAAGAACTTTTACATTATCAAAATATATTTACTTGTTTTAGCAGATAATCTATCTTATTTTTCGAGTTATTAATCCTACCTTTTATGAATATTAACCTGCAAATATTATCTTAAATTGACATGATCCTGTAAATTTCTTCAATTCTAACTTTAATTCTTATGATCAGTGTAAACACTCACAACTTTTTTCCTAAGAAGTATATTTAGCTAATCAGAAAATTCTGAATAATGCAATGCACATCAGTCCGTATATTGAATACGTCAACAACATGGGTGTAGACCTAAATTTGACCATATATACATGGGTATCGAATAGGACATGAAGGTAAAGAAGCTCTGAATATCGGTACAGTTGTTTATATATTTCAGGAAAAATATATTAAAACACAACAAAAATGTTAAAGAAAACAATTTAATAAAGTGTCAGCTTCAAGTCCCGATAATTTTTTAAAAATGGAGTAATAATAACATAAGAAAAATATTTAATTCTAATTCTGAGAAGAAGACTCTTAAACCTTCCCTTTCTAACTCTTTTTTCTTACCTTATAGATATACTATTCTGTTCTCAGCCAGTAGTTCAAATTTTACAGTTCACACACCGTGGCTTCTGCAATCTGTACACTGTTTCAGCGGCTGACATGGGAGACAGGGTCCTTCTTTTTATATTATTTTATATTGTTTTTTTAATTTTTTTTTCTTTTTTTGTAAGTCTGTATATTATTACTACTTCTTTTTCTTATGCCATTCTCGTGATTTTTGTTTTGGAATTTTCCACATCCTCCTATATTTATCCCCCCCACTATATTCCCCTATTCATGTTACATGCTTATATGTGGGAATATTTCACATGTAACTCTCAACCTTTGCATCAATTTAGATGTACCATCTCAAATGTACCTTCTATTTTTTCACCTTTTTTAATCATCTCATAAATTTAATTTCTGGTTTTTTATTATTTTAGTTTAATTTTCTAGTCAGTGGGTAGGAAGCTAAATGTATGTTATGATAGCTAGTTGTAATGAGACTTTATGATTAGTTATGATAATTATTTTCATAATTAGGAAATTATGAAGTAGAGAACTATATGTTGATCAATCAACACCAAACAATGCATTAGCTATAATGAGCAATTAATAGCATTTTTCAACAATGTAGGAAGGCAAAAATGATCAATAATCAAGCCCTTCGTTTTAGTGGTATCATTGTAAAATGATAGAATGGAAGTTTCTAGTTTAGATTGGATAATTATGAAGCAGTTACAGATATAATAATTCTGTTGGCATATCTAAACTCTTCTTAATGTAAATATTTTCCTTTCTATGAATAAATTAAATCACAAGCAAATCACCGGATATCTTGAACATTTTTAGGTGCTTAGATGAATTTTCGTGAAATTGAGGAGTCAGAAACACCATTATGTGCAATTATAGGTATCTATTTGGCTATTCGATTTACATGTTAAGAAGATAATATTTTTAAGTGTAAATATATGTTCATTTTAAACGTCTCTCGCAAAGGTACTTCATATACAGTCAAACCTCTATATAATAACCTCGTGTGTTTTGTTATTTTTTGACTGTTATAGTGAGCTATTGTTATTAAAATATATATTATAATATAACATGAAATATTGATTCTAAAGAAAAAATTCGCCTTTTATAGTAAAGTACCACTATATAGAATGACTATTATATAAAGGTTTGATTGTATTTCGCTTTTAATATAACTTCATATTTTCTCAAGGATAATTTTGAATTAGGACTTTCTCCCATTTAAGAAATTGACGTAAATTCTTTTTTTCTTTTTCTTTTTGAGGGGTGGGTGGTAATGGAAGTCGAGCTAAAAATCTATAATAGAAAAAGAGCTGAAAATCTAAGATAGTCATATGGAAGGAGCCCACTATTTTTATAAAATAAGTAGTAAATTGATAGTATCAGGAAAGAACATGCAAACACATTGGTTTTTGTTTAGGTATATATGTAAAATCTTGGGAGAAGGAAGGGATAGTGAAAGGAACCAAGAAGATTCTATTCTATTACTATATCTTAAATATTTTTGCAGTGAAAAGTGAACCCCACTTAGGCACCCTCTCTCTCACATGACCACTGCCTATAAAATACTACTCTACTAAACTATACAAATACAATAAATAATTCTCAAAACCATCATCTTCATTATATAATGTTTAAGATGAGAATTCCAAGGAGAGACAGCTTAAAACACAGACCGAATACGGATAAAACCTACTACTCTTAAACCTAGATTCTCATCTTCTTATCTAATTAATTAATTAATATTAATTGTTTGATTATGCGAATAGTGACACTAATGCACGCCTTTTTGCTAAAGCAGAAATAGAAATAGAGAGAAGAAAGAATCAAAATCAGTTTTGTGTAGGACAAGTTACAAGTTTCTTCCCTCTGTCTCTTCTCACACTCTCTTTTGTCCTATATATTGGACCCTTTCTGCAGGGGCGAGAAACTCCACATTTTGTTCCTCTTATTTTTTAACTACAACCCTAATAATTTTATTTATTTAATTAGGTTTAGTTTCTTGTGCAACATCAATATTAATCAGCTATTTCCAAAACAAAGCACTCAGTAAGTGTCACTTACCGATTATTTTGTTTAAAGAAAATTCAGGCATCTAGCCTATTATGATTCTCTACCATTTAACAAAACATAGATTTTTTATTACATTTATACGCTATTGAAAATACATGAGAACATTTCTGAAGAATTGTGTTAAAGAAAACTTGGTACAATGTAAACCAAAAAGCTTTTTTTTTCCTCAAGCGACAATGACATGTAATCTTCATTATATATATATATATATATATTACTCCCTCCGTTTCAAATTAGATGATGCATTTTCCTTTTTAATTTGTTTCAAAATAAATGACATATTTCTAAATTTAAAAATAATTCAACTTTAAACTCTTCATTTTACCCTTAACGAGAAGCTTTTATAACCACACAAATGCCGTGTCCTTATAAAACTTTTACCCCTTAAACTTTTAAGATCAAAAGTTTCAAAACTCCTTTTTTACCTTAAATATTGTGTCAAGTCAAACTACCTCATCTAAATTGAAATGGAGAGAGTATATTGTTACAACAATAAAAAAAAATGGGCAAAAAAATTACGACGAAATTAACCTTTTTTCCCTCATCCGATATTTGTATTGGGGTCCCGACTAATATAATTCGACTTTGTGGCACGTAAGACCATTATAGGGGAAGCCTTTATACTAGAATTTTTTATTATCACGGCTCGAACGATCGAACCTGAGATCATGTAATCAAAGATGGAGAGATCCTATTTATCTCATAACTATTGATGGTCGGATTAACCTTGTATTCACACTCGTGACATCTTATGTTCGACATGAGTTTAACTTGTATATATTTATAAATTTTTACGTATTCATCTAAAAGATAATTACCGGTAACTATTCACAATAAGTAAAACTAGTAACTTAAGAATAATACAAGCTTCTGTAATATGTTAAATTACATTTATGTAAGTTACACCATGGAGTTTAAAAATGAGTATGATTTAATCAACTTTCCAAACTCATATCAAATAGGGTTGAGTCAAAGTTGGTCTTCTGCAAGATGCATGGATTGTCTGGTACACTGCATTTTGGTCATATATGCAAAACAGTTGTTTTTTTTTTAGGGGGGGGGGGGGGGGGTGGGGGGGTTGGGGGTGGGGGGGGGGTCAAGTTGAGA
>NC_031990.1:56057906-56080573 GCF_001879085.1 Nicotiana attenuata | reverse complement strand
GGGGGAGGGCGGAAGGGGGATAATTGACAGCAGTAAATGAAAAATAATTATACATGAATGAATACAATTAAAAGGGTACACACGAGGAAATGGAGATCTGAAATAAATGGGCAGTGTGTTGTGGTCTGTGCAACTGCAGGAGAAGAACAAGAAGGTACCATTTTCTTTGTCTTTCTTTCTTTTTTCTCACAGTCTCTGTTTCTGCCTACGACTCCCTAATACTCTTCTCTGCCTTCTTTCTTTTGTCCTTTTTTCTTTTACTTTCTAATATCTCTCTCCTTCCATCTGTTATTAACAGTACCTATTTTTCAGGCCACGTCCACTCCATTAATGCATGCACTTTGTTTTTCGTATAGTATTTTCACTTCTCCTTTTCTTTTTCTGTGCGTTTTTCTCTTTCAAGACTCTCAACAGCAGATTTTCTAAAAATGAAGATAATTGTCTCCTGGTTTTGAAAGTTGAACTTGTCGCTTCTTTAGATATCTTTGGAATTATAACCGGACGTTTTCTGAGATTATTGGAGTCTCCAAAATGAGTTTAAACTTTCATATATATTGAAAAAATAAAATAATTTCTATACTATCGGATCACTTAAAAACTTTAATTAACTATAGGTATGTGTATAATAAGTTTAGCTGTATAATAAAACATGTTAAATTACACGTATAAAGTTATTTAAACAGTCAGTACACATAAGTTAAATCCCCCAAACATTTAAGAAATATAAATATTCCGTTTCATTAGTGATGCTAACCAAAAGTAGAACTAGTATATACTGTACGAGAAGAATAATTTAAAAAGTAACACACGATAACACATCGTTAGTTTTTCTTCTAGTAACCCAGTCAATGACATTTGCTTTCCAAACATGTAGCTTTATAAATATTAAAGATTGTGTTGAATATGATGCTAGTTTCTAAATTTCTTCAAATTTCTTTTGCGGGAGAAAAAGGCCCTTTGTCAACCATACGAAACGAAGGTCAGTAAAGGTTACGTACTATGGTATCAAAATAATATAAGCAAATTAAAAAACCAAAGTTAATTAATTAAAAGAAAGAAAAGAAAAGGAGGAACTTTGATTCAATAGTACCTTTTTTCCCTTGGTCAGACTAAAAAAATTCATTTGATTGATTAGATAGGAAGATGGATTAGAATAATAAATGAGTGTTAGTCTCCATACAAAAGCTTCTTTAAGTGAAAATCACTAATAAAAAGTAGCTTCGAAATTTTTTTTCCTCAATCAAGCATAGGTCCAAAAGGAGTTTTCTACAACAAAAGAATGTGTAGACTTGCATGCATGGCGTGGCTCTTTATTTTTCTTCCTTTATTTTTCAAAAAAGAAAGCACATTTTAATACGCTTTATAGTTACATTAAAAGGATAGAAAAACAAGGCTCGTCTTTCCTCCATTTTCTTTCTTTGCGTCTTTTCATCTCCTTCTTTTTCTTTCCCTGATCTTTTATTTCTACCTTTTTCCTTTCTTTCTTAAAGATCCCTCCAAGTATCAAAAGAACATAACAACTACTATTGTTTTGTATATTCCGGATGTAACCAAAGAAAGCATTACTACAAAGCGAAATAGGAAAAGAGGAATTTAAAAGTAACTTTTTTATTTTTATTTTTCACCCGATATCCAATACTGATCATAATGAAATTCCGACTAATCCGAATTCTCACCGTCTAAAGCCAGAAGCGCTACCCTACCTAAATATCTTACAATATAAGTTGAAAACGGCCATCCCGTTTGAGCTTTGAAATGTATATACTAAATTAACAGAAAAACGTGAGTGTAAATTAAGAATACTTATGAAAACATATTTAGTAAAATGAAAGGTCAAACATTAGAAAAGATGATTCGACATGAGATAGGGACCCGCAAAAAAAGGGGATCTTGCAAAGGAAGAGAAGTTAGCATGATTAAACAGAAAAGTGGAATTAGTGAGGGAATGTCAAAAAAGAGATGAATAGAAGGGAGAGTGGGTTTTGGTTAAAATAGGTTAGAAGAGGGGAACATAAAGGCTGTTGGATCACATGCATATCACCTCTTTTTCTTCTTCTGTTTGCTCTTCTTTTTATACTGTGGCTCATAAACGTTAAAGAAAAGTTTGTGATTAACATAACATGTCCCACACTTACCAAAGCTACTTCTTCCAACTCCTCAATCCAAGGGATTCCTATACGATGATAACTAGTAGTAACAGTTTACCCTCAAAATCGGATAACAATTGAATTAAATTTGTAAGTAATTTTAAAAATACCTGGATTAAATTAACACAAAGCGATAAACAAGAATTGCAATTGAAATGAATAATTATAAAGTAAGTTCAAACCGCACAACTTGAACAGTTACGATCTTGAACAGTCAGTCACACTTGAACTAGATGCAATTAGATCGATATCAAGATACAGAAGAACAAGAGCATAAAGAAAAAAATTAATAATATACTGCTTTGGAATGCGTGTTACAATATCTTTTACAAGTAATCAGACCCCTTTTATATAGTAGGAGAGTCCTACTTTAGATACAATTCTATAAAGGGTAAAAATCTCTTGATTTGCTGATTTGCCGGTTCCTTATTAATACGTGCCGAGATTCCCGCCGTAATATCCGACCGGTCGCGGATATTTTAGTCTTTTGTTGGTTACGCTAACAATGTTTTCTCGAGCTCGTTCAGGGTCAGGGTCGATTCCAGGATCAGGGACTCAATGTTCTCGAAGACAGACATTATGACCTCGGGTTCAGGTCCGGTGGACTCAGGGTCAATCTTCAATCCCTCATGTTCCGAGCCCGATTTCGACCATATATAGATAGTCCCCTCGTTTTTTGGACGAGAAACGATATGAGCTTTTGATTCTTCGATATTACGCAACAGAAACGACAAAATAAACGAAATGTAGCGTCAGTCAAGTCTTAATGGCATTAAATGCTTGTCAGTTGCCGGTCAGCACTCCTAAATGCGAAGCGTCGTTTGAAAACTATAAGTACCCCCTCCTTCATTCATTCAAACTTTTGCATACAAACTTTCTACCGTTGTTTATTAGAAATCTCTATACTTTCTAAGATCGGGATCGAGTATTGATGAAGATCGGGATCGAGGCTGGCTAGGCCGTTTCTTCCGAGTGAGGACCTTAGACCTGATCCCAGCTGACCGCATGCCGTTCCTGAGAAGTGGAATATAAAACGTAAGTAATATTTCTTTTTCAAAATTTTATTTCACTATTTTTTCCTTTTATCTTACTAGTGCTAGATGGTGGTGCAGCTGTCGCTCGGGTCACAAATGCAATCCTTCGACTCAAGGAGTGGGTCGAAGCTACAAAGGCCATACTCTGAGCGCGCATGGCGTGAACTTTCGAAGGACCGGTGGGAGGCCCATTCTCATGGTAAGATTTCTTTCCCGAGTGAGTAATACTTGGGTTTCTTTTGTGTCGCTGAGTTTTTACTTGTCTCATTTCCTTTTGCAGGTTTATCTAAGGACGTCACACTGAGGCCTCCATCCGGTGACGAAGACTGCCCCGCCGAGTCCCTTGCTCCGAGATAGGGCGATTAGAAGAAAAGAAAGATGGGTCCGAGTTCTCTGAGCTCAGAGAAGAAGAAAACAAAAAGAAGGCTGGTGTGCAAGCCTAAAGAAAATACCAGCGCTCGAGCCCCACCATCAGATTCACTCTACTGGCTGAGAGATGAATCCAAAGAAGAAGAAGAAGAAGAAGTCTTTGAACTGGTGGCCGCGTGCAGTTGCAGTTTGAGGGACAAGGGGCCTCCGAACCAGAGAGAGGCAAGGCTGATCTGCATCAAGCCAGGGAGGCCGTGGCCGAGGCCTCCCGGGATGTGGGTAATGCCCCGAAGGATGTACTCGGTGTAATAGACATCACCGAATCTCCTTCGTTCACCGAGTCTATGTTCAACAAGGCTCATATAGTGAAGGAGTGCCCTAACGAAGGGGATCAAGGAGCGGAAGACCCCCTCCATGGCTTTTTTGATGGCGTGGATTCTGCCACCACGGAGGGCATCATCGGATTGGGTGACTTGGTGGTGCCGAGGAAGGCAGGAAGACTCCATCTTCAAGAACAAGCGGGCCTTCCTCAAGTCCGAAACTAATCAACCGGTTCCCAGCCCCGAGCGTGGATCCTGACCGAAAGCGATCGATCATCATCTCCATTTCGGAGGATGCCCGGGTCCTCTCTGCCCCCATAAGGGTGGCCAGTTACCTTCGGTGCTTGGTAACCGAGGAAGACCAAGCCATGATGAACGAGGTGGTGGCGCCTTGCCTGTTCAACAAAGCTTAACATGTGTTAAACTGGGTTACTTCAGATACCTCTTGATGACTTCTAATTTGTACTTAGATTAATTGATAAATGATCATAATTCTTTTTTTGTGTTTGTGAGCCTTGGTGCTTCATCACGAGACTTTTCTCCGATATTGGGAAGAGCTAAACCAGTATGAGGACGAGATTCGAGGGCTCACTGAGAGGAGTGATGCTTACAAACTTCTCAATGAGCAACGTGAAAGGGAGGCTAAGAGCCTTCGAGCTGAGCTAGAGGCGGCTCGGAAGGATTACACCGACCTGGTGGAAAAGGTAAAAGTCTTTGAGGTTAGTGATGATGAGCTAGACTCGGTGACTAATGCTCTGTATCCGCAGGTCGACCAGAATCTTGATCAGATTGATCAACTTCGGGCAGAGTGGATGTGGTAAAGGCCGAGGCCGAAGACTGGAAAAGCAAAATGGACTACGTGGCCTCGGAAAAGGAAACTACTCGGGCACAATTGGCTTCGGTTGAGGTCCAGCTTCGGGCGAAAAAGGAAAAGGCCGTGGTGCAGGCCAAAAAAGATTGAGGAGCTCCAATCTCAGTTAAGTTCGGTCATCTTCAATCGAGAAACTCTCGCCAAGGAGCTTGAAACGGCCAAGTCGGTGGTCGTTGTGGTTAAAGCCGATGCCAACTAGATGATGGCCCAATATAAGGCGTATGCCGAGTCGGCCCAGGATCGAGCGAAGGATATCATCGAGCACAAGAAGCGGCAATCCCGAAGGGAGGCCCTCGGGGAAATTCATGCTCGGGGCTTCCACTTGTCGGCTGAAATTGAGAGTGCCAAGGAGCTCGAACCTGAAGCCAAGAAGTTGTCTTATCCCAAGGATGATAAAGAATCTAAGGGTTTGAGAGGATCCGAGGGTGGAAGAGACCCCGAAGGTTCTGGTGATGAGGCGGCCCCCGGCGAAGACTAGACCACTTAGGCGCTTTTTGTTTCTATGTTTTTTGTATTATCTTCCTTTTTTTGTTGAGGCCGTTTGGCCTTTGTAAAAATTTGTATCGAGTCCATTTTGCCTTTGTAAAAATATTTTGATATGTATATGTAAGGCTTTTTCCCTTCAGCATTTTCTGAGTTTTTCCTATGCTTTATTGTTTGTGTTTGCAAAGATTGAAATGCCTTAATATGAATAGTTAGGTTATGTTCGGAGGTTCGAACAGGCCTTGCTTACAATATTATTTTGCTTAAGGCATCGTGGGGGTTCGGTATGGCCAGAAATTTTTTCCCCGAAGTATTGATAATTTTTTAAATTATAGTTTGTCGAGGGTTGCCTTTAGAACCGGTTAAGAAATTTTGAAGGCCTTATTTTTTGTTACGGGTCTCGGACGTCTCCGAGCCGTATTAATATGGCCGTAGGTTATTTAGTTCAGGTGCTTCCCAGTGGGCTATTCACTCCGAGTTATCCGGGCTTGCCTAAGATAACAGTCCCCGAATGGGGATGGCCGTAGCCTTTAAACTTCGGGCGTTGCCTAATAGGTCTTGTGCCCTCGAGCTCTAATAGCCCAGACCGTCCGAGTTTGTTTTCAGACGGCAGTCCCCGAGTGGGATTGGTCATTTGAACTTGGATTAAGGCGCCCCTTGGGCTCGATACCTTTAGGGGGTCAGATGTAGGAAATTCCGTAAGAAATGCAAAAAGAAATTTTTTAAAGGATAAGATATTTATTCGCAAGGTAGAGACCTCTTTTTATTCTTGTGTGTAATAGTTATACATGTGTACAAGCTTTGTGCCAGGGCTCGAGCAGTCTATGCGAGCACGGTTCATTTGACCATTTGGCCCTTTTAATAAGTCTTATCGATCGATCCGAGACCGTTCAATCATAATGTCTCTCTCCTTGCTAGAGTCGTTATCCGAGGGTCATGCCCCCCGGTGTTCAATGTTCATCATAGAGAAGCCTTAGATACTGTTGATGTGATCTTCGACACCGATTTGTGATCGGCCTTCGATTCTAAGTTAGCATGATCCACTGCTGCCTCGTTAAAAACCTTGCCGGAAAACCCATTTGGGACCAAACCTGTTCAAGAGAAAAAGAGTGCAACGCGTGCTATCAGGCCTAAAAATTGTACCTTTCCTTGTTGGTCGCCTGCAAGTGATAGTTCAAAAATAAGTACAAAAGAATGAATGGGATCGTACCTTAGCAGTAGTATCTCTTCAAGTGAGTTATGCTCTAGGTATTCAGTAGTTGTTCCTCGTTCATCGTTCTGAGTTTGAAAGATCCTTTTTCAGTGATCTCAATAATTTGATATGGTCCTTCCCAGTTTGGACCCATCTTCCCCTCATTCGGATTCCGGGTTCTTAGTTTGACCCTTCTTAACATTAAGTTCACAACATTGAAATGTTGAAGGTTGGCCCTTCGACTGTAATATCTCTCGATCCACTGTTTTTGGGCGGCCAACCGGACAAGGGCGGCTTCGCGCCTTTCATCTAATAGCTTCAGGCTCGTACTCATGGCCTCGTCATTCAATTCCTTTGTTTCATATCGGAATCTGATACGTGGTTCCCCGACTTTGACCGGTACTTGACTTCGAAGTCGTACGTTATGCCCATAGGACTTCGGGTAGGATTTCCTTCCATTTTCCCTTGGCGTCGGTTAACCTCTTTTTGAGGTTTTGGAGTATGGTTTTGTTGGTCGATTCTGCTTGTCCGTTCCTACTAGGGTGATAGGTGTTGATAGGATCCTTTTGATCTTATGATCTTCAAGAAACTTGTACACTTTGCCGACGATAAATTGTTTTCCGTTGTCGCACACGATCTCCGATGGCATTCCGAACCGACATATGATGTAGTCCCAAATGAAATCAATGACTTCCTTCTCCCTGACCTTCTCGTATGCCTGGGCTTCCACCTACTTAGAAAAATAGTCAGCCATAAACAATAGAAATTGAGCCTTACCGGGTGCCCATGGAAGAGGGCCAACAATGTCCATTCCCGACTTCATGAACGGCCACGGCGACAAAACCGAATGCACAGCTCCCCGGGTTGGTGAATCATCGGAGCATGTCTTTGGCATTCATCATGTTTTAGTACGAACTCCTTCGCGTCTTTTTCCATGTCGATCCAGTAGTAGCCGGCTTTGATTACCTTTTGAACCAATGATTCGGCGCCTGAATGATTTTTGTAGGTGCCCTCATGAACTTTCCTCAAAACATACTCGGTATCTCCTGGTCCTAGACATATCGCTAGTGGGCCATCGAACATTCTTCTGAACAGGGTTCCGTCTTCGGACAAGCTAAATCGGGTTGTCTTCGTACGCAGAGCCCTTGATTCCTTTGGATTCGAGGGCAGTTTTTCGGCCTTCAAATATTCTATATATTTATTTCTCCAATCCCAAGTTAGGCTTGTTAAGTTTATGTCGGCATGGCCTTCTTCCACTACCGATCTCATGAGTTGTACGACTGCCCCCGAGTTGAACTCGTCGTCCTCGACCGACGATCTTAAGTTAGCAAGGGCATTGGCCTTGTTGTTTTGATCCCGAGGTACGTGTTGCAGAGTCCACTCCTTGAACCGATGTAACGTCACCTGCAATTTGTCCATATACCTTTGCATCCGTTCTTTTTTGACCTCGAATGTCCCATTAACTTGGTTTACCACGAGGAGGGAGTCGCACTTAGATTTGATCACCTTCGCCCTCAAGCTTTTGCCTAGTTCGAGACCTACAATCATGGCCTCATATTCGGCCTCGTTGTCAGTCAATTTCACAGTCCTAATAGATTGTCTAATTACATTGCCTATTGGTGGCTTCAATATGATGCCAAGTCCAAACCCTTTTGCTTTCGAGGTGCCGCTAGTAAAGAGGGTCTAGATTCCCGAAAACGTCCCCGAGTTCACCAGCAACTCTCTTTCGACCTCGAGTATTAGGGCCAGCATAAGTTCGGCCACGAAATCTGCCAAATTTTGAGATTTAATGGTTGTCCGGGGTCGATATTCAGTATCGTACCCGCTGATTTCCCCAACCCATTTGGCCAAACGCCATGAGAGCTCGAGTTGTTACATTATGTTTCGCAATGGGTAAGTAGTCACAACACATATAGGATGATACTAAAAGTATGGTTTCAGCTTCCTAGAGACACTTAGCAAAGCGAACGCCAATTTTTCTAGGTGAGGGTACCTAGTTTCGGCCTCACCTAGAGTCCTGCTAACATAGTAAATTGGAAATTGCGTACCTTGCTCTTCCCGGACGAGGACTCCACTTACCACCATCTCCGATACCGCCAAGTATAGGTATTGTTGTTCGTCCGTCTTCGGTGTATGAAGCAGTGGTGGGCTCGGTAGATACCGTTTGATCTCCTCCAAGTCCCATTGGCACTCCGGGGTCCATGAAAAGTTATTCTTCTTATTCAGTAGTGAGAAGAATCAGTGGCTCTTATCGGAGGACCCGAAATGAATCGCCCTAAGGCGGCTATGCGTCTAGTTAATCTTTGCATGGCCTTCACGTTGTCCGCAACCGTGATATCATCGGTGGCTTTGACCGTGTCGGAGTTCATCTTGATTCCTCAGTTGGATACCATGAATCCAAGGAATTTACCTAATCCGACTCCAAACGCATATTTCTCCGGGTTCAACTTCATATTATACCTTTTCAATATGCTGAAGGTTTTCTGCAAATGTTTTAAATGGTCCTTTGCTCGCAGGGACTTAACCAACATATCGTCAATGTAAACCTCCATTGATTTTCCTATTTGTTCCTCGAACATCTGGTTTACTACGCGTTGATAAGTAGCACCGGCATTTTTTTAATCCGAATGACATCACATTATAGCAGTATGTGCCGTATTTAATGATGAAAAAGGTTTTTTCCTTATCATCCGGGTTCATCCGTATTTGGTTGTACCCGAAGTAGGCGTCGAGAAAATTGAGGATCTCGTGGTAGGCCGTGGCATCGATCATGCGATCGCTGTTGGGCAAAGGGAAGGAGTCCTTGCGACATGCCTTATTCAAATCCTTATAGTCTACACACATTCTTAACTTATTTTCCTTTATAGGGACTACCATTACGTTTGCTAACCACTCCGGGTACTTGACCTCCCAAATGGACCCTATTTTAAGGAGTTTAGATACCTCGTCCTTGATGAAAGCATGTTTGACCTCGGATTGGGGCCTCCTCTTCTACTTGACCGGATGGAATTTCGGGTCCAAGTTTAGCTTGTGAGTAGTTATCTCCGGCCGAATCCCTGTAATATCAAGGTGGGACCAAGCGAAACAATCTGTGTTAGCTATAAGAAATTGAATGAGCTTTTTCCTAAGCTCGGGATATAAACCCGTGCCCAGGTATATCTTTTGATCGGGTAGATGCTCGATCAATATGACCTATTTCAGTTCCTTGACCGTCGATTAAGTGGCTTCGGAATCATCAGCGGCTATAAAAGACCTGGGAACCCCGCAGTCATCGTCTTCATCAGTCCCCTGCTTCTCCAGTTGGATCAGAGCTAGTGTCGATAATTGCTATTTACCTCCTCACTTTGTGGTCGAACTTGGCCCCTTTGTCGTTGTAAGTGCGAATATCGGAATCGCCTCTTCGACCGCAAATATTTCCTTTGTGGCTGGCTGCTCTCCATAGATTGTTTTAATCCTTCTCGGTTTTGGGAATTTTAACACTTGGTGCAAAGTTTAGGGCACTGCCCTCATATTGTGGATCCATGGCCTCCCGAACAGGGCGTTGTACCTCATGTTTTCTTCGATCACATAAAACTTGGTTTCCTGGATGGTTCTGGCGGCGTTCACTGGTAATGTTATCTCTACCTTAGTAGTTTCACATGCTATGTTGAATCCATTTAGAACTCGAACTGTAGGCACGATTTGATCTTGTAGGCCGAGCTGTTCTACGATCCTCGATCGGATGATGTTGGCCGAGCTACCTGGATCAATTAACACACACTTAACTCGAGATTTATTTATGAGTACAGATATTACCAGTGCATCATTATGGGGCTGCACGATCCCTTCTGCATCCTCATCGTTGAAAGACAAGGTTCCTTCCGTTATATAATCTCGAGTATGTTTTTCCCTTGTGATGGATACCCTGGTGCGCTTCAACATAGGCCTTTAAGGGACATCGACCCCACCGATAATCATGTTAATGACGTGTTGAGTTTCTTCTTGTCTGGTCTGTTTATTAGAATCCCTATTCCTAAAATTGTTCTTGGCTCAGTCGCTCAGGAATTCCCGAAGGTGCCCGTTATTGAATAGCCGGGGTACTTCCTCTCTCAACTGTCGGCAATCCTCTGTTCTGTGGCCGTGACTGCCATCATACTTGCACTCTAAATAGGATCCCTTTGGGCAGGATCGAATTGTAGAGGTCGAGGCCATATGGTGTCCTTGATGCGTCCGATAGCTGATACAATGGCGGCAACATCGATGTTAAAGTTATATTCTGATAACCATGGTGCTTCCTTAGGCTGGATAGGCCTGTCGAAACCATTCTTGCTTGTGAGTCCCCGGTTGCTCTAACCTCGATCACTTCTCCATTCACTTCGCATACAACTCCGCCCGGACCCTCTGCTTCTTCGATCTCCATTGTAAGGTTGATATCGATCCCTGTTTGACCTCAGTACAAAGTCGATATCTCTCTTGACTCCGTCAACGGTTATGACTGGATAAATGGACCCTGAAGGGGCCCCAAGTTGATCATCTTCTACTCTAATTTTTTATTGATACCGTTTATGCATGTCGGCCCAAGTAACAACCGAATATTCTATCAAATTTTGCTTCAGTTGTTGTGAAGCCACCGAGCTTCGAACATTGAGTCCTTGAGTGAAAGCTTGAACGACCCAATCATCAGCGACCGGCGGCACAATGATCGTACCCAAGTATTCAGGATTCAGGATTTGACCGTATACAGTAACTATTTTCCATTTGTTTTGGTAAAGGCAGCCCAATGCACAAAGTATTCTGGATTTGAAAAAGGATCGTACCCAAGCAGAGACGGATCCAGGATCTGAAATATATGAGTTCAATCTTTAGGTTTTTAGCATTAATAAACCATTATATTTTTAATGTTATGGATTCATATATACTATTTATTGTAATTTTAATAAAATTTACACATAAGTTTATACTCCGCAATGAAAGTAGTGGGTTCAGTTGAACTCGGTACTAAAGGGCTCGATCCACCCCTAACCCCAAGGGTGTGATATAGATAGCCTACCCTAATATTAACCTTAGTAGCTGCTTTCACAAGTTGAACTTGTGACCTATACAATTAATTAATATTTATCATGAAAATTTATCTATAATTTTCTTAATTATAAAAATATTTTTATACTTTTTATAGAACTTTAAACTCTTTAATTTTAAAGAAAGGAACTGTAAAAATAAAACATACTTTTGGGTCCCTCCATCATCTTTGGCATCATTTCATGCATATGAAAGACCCACCCCAACACTCCTCCATTTACTCACAAAGCATGCTTAAAGTCGGAAATATATATTTGAGAATTTTATTTTTATTTTTCTTAGGTCATATATATGATAGCTACCAATAATGCAAGATGGTAGCTAGTATGAATTGTAATTTGATTGGGGTAATGAATATCTCATGATATGAAAATAAAAAGGTGTTGTAAAATTCTATGAGCCGTTTGATCATGAGATTATTTTTCATCAACCATATCGATCTTGGAGAAAGGGCTTGATGAGTAATATCATCAATGAAATCATTTTGGTATCTATTTTGCCTTTCTCTGTTTCTTTGGATTCGGTGATCGGAGGTAAAAGGGTTAATGTAACTATATTTTGAATCATTCGGTCTTTCAAGATTCCCTATATTTATTTTCACTTTCTTGCAGTTACATACTCCCTTTATCTTATATTATCTGTCGTAATTTCTAAAAATAGTTATCTTAAAATATTTATCATTTTAGAAGCTCCAGATAAAATTAATTATTTTCTTCGCATTCTACCCTTACTAATAATTGTTCTTGAAGATGGAGATCACTCATAAATAGAATAAATATTTGATGAAGAGAGAATATATCTTAAGACATAAATAAGAGTAAAATAGTCAAAAACCTCTTCGTTAAGGGCCGTGTAAAAGAGAAATAAGGCAGATAATTTGAGACGGAGGGAGTATTTTATTGGTTCACATATTATAGCCGAAAGTTATTAATAGAGATGGAGTTAAGATTTGAATTTATTGATTTATACCTCGTTTTGAATATTGGCTTCGCAATTAAATATTTATTTATTTAGTGAATTTTTTAATATAAATATAAGGTCTAAATAAAACCTTGTTCGTCTGCCTTTTTACCAATACCTAATATTGCAGCTCTGCATACGGGAAATTACTTCAGGATCTGTAGTATGAATAAACTGTTCATTTACAGTATTTCCGGCTCCAATATATATTTCTAATTCCACATGATTTGTAAAGAATTTTTGTATAAAAGCTAATATACTACTTATTTCAGTAAAATATTTCTCATACACACACATATATGTTGTGTGTACAAATGAATTTAAGTACACTGAATATCTCTAATTTCACTAGTCATTAGTCAATGAAGGGGGATAAAAATCCTTTTTAACGGTTAAAATTGTTGTGATTTAACTTGATGCGTACGGTAAGTCATTATTTTACTTTTAAGATTATAGTTACTTAGGAAGAGAATAAAATAACTACTTAAATTTATCAATCATAAGGTTCCTCAAGATTCATTGTATCGTAGTACACTAGGAATTGAATATAAGCGCTTCCTCAAAGTTTTTGAAACACATTCAAATCCCAAAAGGCAAAAGTCATGGATTAATATTTCAATTATCCTCTCTTTAGTAATATCTGACTTCTCCTTAACTAAAAGACTCAGAACGAGTGTCATATCACCGCAAACCAAAAAGTCGAAACCAATGAAAAATCTGTGACTTTACTTCATCATCCTTTTTCACATCATGAGATTCCCATAATTAACAGGAAATTAGGCTTTATTTCTCAACAAAGAGATTATGTAAGAATCCATATTATAGATGCTCAATATTGATTTTGAAGTTAATTGCACATTTACGAGCTTGATGAATATAAAGTGTATTTAATTAGAAGATAAAATAAAATGAAAAGGCAAACCAGATATGAACTAATTAATATCAAGATATTCAATGTAACCAACTTGAAATGCACCTAGTGAATAATGCATAAAATCTATATATATATATATATATATATATATATATATATATATATATATATATATATATATAAAGGAGGGAAGTGAAAAGATGACTTGGCACCTCTCTTTGGCCAAGGAACTCATTTATCTTTTTTCTCCTTTTTTTTGGCTTTTCCCCCTCATTTCTCTATTTATCTTATTTTTAAAAGCCAAAAAAAAAAATCTTTAAGTACAATTACTCAACTTTTCCCCTCCCCCATAATTGTATGTTTAATTGGATATCTTAATATCTATTTACTTGCTCTTTCAAACTTTTCCCCTCCCTCTATATTCCGTTGCTACATCCTATAATTTGTGATTAATTATGTCAATAACTCCAAAGTCCTAAATACTATTTAATGAGTGATTTTATGGCATTCTTTTGTATTCCCCATATATGCCTATATAAGTTTACTAGGTACATTAGAAAGCCTATTTGTTGGTAAAACTAGTGTCTATTCAACAGTTAATGGAGTTTGTTTTAGCTTAAAGAATAAAATGGTACGGCCGTTACACATGCACTAGCAATTTGGTTGAATTGTAATGCATTTCAATGTGGAGGCTTAGTTTGATGCTTTGTCCAAGGAAGGTATGCGGCGCTAGAGAAGATGATGAATGCATTCATATATTCTAAGTTCTCAATTTAGACAAATCACATGCATACTATCTTTTTTTAAGTCTTTCTGCAATTTTATAAGTCATGCATGAAGTTTTACCAAAATGATGTTATTTTATGTAGATATCAATGTTATAATGAACACTGATGGTGTAATACGCAGAAAAGGCAGACTCAATTGCAGGGGGTGAATGCACTGGTATGACATAGTGTCAAATGACGATAGAGATAACCAAATTAATATGAGCTTCATGAATTCTGGTTGCAGAATATTTACCATGTCTCAAATGTTAGGCATTGTATTGATCTTATCCTCCTTTTTTTTTTTTGGCCTTTCCCCTATATTTTCCTATTTACGCTATTGTAAAAAATAAAGTCTAATAATTTTTATCTACTTTTTCTGAAGTAAGCATGTTGTATGTCGTATTTTTTTCCTCTTTTATTTATTTACAGCTGATCTTTAAAATTGAATCATGTAAGTTATGATAATAATATTTTCAATGTAACACAATATATCTTCCAATATTTAGGTAAATGACAATGAAAATTATTATTTAATTTCTTAATTAGTTAGATATTTTTTTTTCTTATATCAAGAAACACTTCATTATGCGCTTTCAATCCAAACACTTCATGCGAACCAACGAGGTTTTTGAGTCATGACTACAAGTATCAAGTGTTGAAAAAGAATTACATGCGACAAATATTTTTGTAAAAATGAAAGAATGCTTATTGCTATAATGAGGATAATAATAGTTACAAGTGTATTCTAAAATTGAAGTTTTGTACATAATAAAAAACAACCATGAGAAAGAGACTCTAGGAAAAGATTTATGTTTGTGATATAAAATTAATTTTTTACTTATATACATTATCTTTTTAATCTCTTCTGTCTCAACTTAACTTGCAAAAATTTATTTTATGTATTCACTATTCTCTTTCTTAGCAGCACAATAATTGGAAGCGTACGACATAACATTGAAGGTTCTAAATTTTAATGATATGTATATAAAAAGAACAACCATGAGAAAACTCTAAAGAAAAATTTATAATAAAACAAAATTAATCTCTTCTATCTCAACAAAACTTGCAAAAAAAATAATTTTTATGTTTTCATTTTTTTAACCGCGCGAAGCACGGATATATTCTCTAGTTATAATATAACTTAGAACATCATACTATACGTCACGTGCGAAGAATATTTTACCCTCCCTTTCAATTCACGTGGCAGGTATTCATAGTATAGGGTCAAACTACTTAATTTTTATGTTGAGTTCTGACATATAATATTCAAGTTTTTAAAACTAATTTACATATTTAGGAAAATACGTTAAAGTCTACTAGTAATAATAGTGCAACATGAAGTGCAATATACGAAGCACTCCCTCCGTCCAAGTTAACTTGATCCTCTGTTGTTTTGACCACACTCCTTAAGAAATAGTTATAAATGTTACGTCACCTCTATTTACTATATGTTGAAAAATAAATAGTACTTAATAAGAAGGGTAAAATAGATATAAAATGATAAACTATCTATTAATTTTCTAAATTGGATAATTAAAAGCATACATTTATTTTTAATATAGTGGACAAGTAAACTTGAACGAAATCTGCTAATTATAGCTCTGTAACAGAAATTAAAAGCACTATACATATACTTCCGTTTTTACTTTTGAGTATCATAATATCTATATATTTTTGTGATGCTTTTTTTGGTGTAGCGCGTAAGTGATACAACCATAATTATGTTCTACGTGCAAAGTGGACCTATCTACATGCAAAAGATACATAGATTTCGTCAAAGTAGATACTACCTTAGCATTATGGAGTTTGCTAAGATAAGGACAAGAAACTTTTTTTGTGGGGAGGGGGGTGGGGGTTTCACTGTGTCTCGTATTTGTATTGACGTCCAACTAAATTTGGATTTGTGTTGTATATCTCATATTAGGGGATAAAGTGATTTTTAATAAAGGCAGTTTTATTCTCTTAAATTCGAGACCTTTGGTTAAAAATAAATACATTCATCACTCCATTACAACCTTATGGGTGACAAGAAACTTGAAACTGGAGTTGGTTGTGTTACAAACGTAGTAAGTTAGGACTGTTGCTCTCTAAAGGGAAACTCATTTGAGAGCCCAAACAACACACGTGCTCTCTATGCAGATTACAGACTACTAACTCAGTGCTCCTTAATTCCCCTTTTTCCCTCTTGAATCTATTTAGTATGAAATATTTCATGATTGAACTGTTTATTGTGTAAAGTATATATCTTAAGAAATCATTTTTAATCATTGTCATTTAATTGGATATAAAAATAGATGAATTATGGTAACATCGAGGTGGAGTATAACTATTATATAAGCACAGTATATGGTGATATTATTGAAGTTATAATTAAGGTTTAATTAATTGTTATCAGCATTATAAGTAGGAGTAATTATTAGTCGAAACAGTGATATGAAGTCAAAGACAAAATATTTGCAAGGAATAACAATATCTGACCATAATAAGCAGTGGAACTTATTTTGCTTGGTTTTAACAACATATGTTTCTTGAAGAAAACATGTAAAAAATTACAGGAGAGTCCCCTCTTAAAGAAAAACTAACATAACATATTAATATAAAGCTTCAGTAGCGTTTTCATTAACCACCACCTAAATATGCCCGTGTATGAGATGCTAAAGGTACTAGTTTTGCTACATTAAGCTTCCATTTGGATATAGGTTTTTTAACTTTTATTTAAAAAAATTGAAAACATTGTTTGTTCATGAAATTTGATCAATAAAATTTTCAATTTCCAAAAACTGGCTTGGGGCAGTTTTTAGTTGAAAATCTCAAAACTTCAACTTTTTTTCAAAGTAATATACATGTCCAAACACAACTTCAACTTCCAAAAAAAAGAAAAAATCAACACAACTTCAAAAAAATTTTTTGGGTCAAGTTTCAACCAAATCTAATCCAAACACTAGCTAATTATATTAGGTAATGAGATACTTTAAAGATAATAGAAAGGTAAAAATTTGAGTATATCTTTCCCCATATCCATAAAATGTGGTTTTACTTTAACTGGGGTTCAGCCTTTTGGTTCATAAGTCCCCATATGTAACAAGTCGAACTAAGTGGACCAACACACAGATTGCAAAAGGATGAAACTTTGGCAGAGAGTATAAAGGAAAGGAGATGCATATTTGGGTTCCAGAACAAAAATCCACAAAGATACAACATCAACATCCCTGGCAACAGGCCAAAAAGATATACAAAGTGGAAGTTTAGAAGAGGGCAAATGACCCTACCCTCTCAACACCTAGTGATATGTGCAAACCAAGTGAAAAAGGAAAAGATAAGAAGAAAAACAGCTTTATGGAAATAAGGAGGCTTTTCCATGATGATTGAATTTGTTACAAAAACTCTAGCATTTTTTACTGTCTACTACATTTAGTACACGACTCCATACCTACAAAAAAATTGATGGAAAAAGGTAAGTTAGAAGGAAAGGATTTAATAGAAAATAGCTAGAGCCTGCATAACCCTTTTCCTTTAAATCCTTAGCTAGCACAAACTTATGATGTGCACATATTAATCTACTTGTCAAGCCCTGCCTTCTTACAACTTAGTCATACCCGTGCTTAGTTCGGGACTTGAAACCTACTCGTGCTCTAGACAGAAGCCTGTACTGTCACTTGGAACCTACCCGTAGTCAGCGCGGTCACTTGGAACCTATCCATGCTCAATACGACCATTTGGTACCTACCCATCCATGCTCAGTACCACTTCTTGGAATCTAGTCGTGCTCTACATGTCCACTTTGAACCTACCGTACTCTACACGGTCACTGGGAACCTGGCCTGCTCAACATGGCCACTTGGTACCTACTTGTGCTCAACATGGTCAATTTTTATTATATCGAGGAAGAGGCAAACCTGAAAATAAAGAAGATAAAGAACACCAAATTTTAACGTGGAAAACCCTTCAAATCGAAGGTAAAAATCAGGAGATCACAAAGATCCAAAAAGCTCCACTATAACAATAAGAGAGTTTCAAAAGTTCTCGAAATTGGCTGCACAACAAGTGCCAAACACGGAGCAACAATAGCAACAAGAGCAACAACAAGTCAATTGAAGAAAGAGGAGAAGTCGCAAAAATGGAGTGCTGTTCGAGGCTCGAAATTGGATGCTACGGGCCTCCAAATCCGATCTACACCGTTCACATTAAATACCAAGATGTTACGAACACTCAGTCAAAATTTTAGCCCGATCCAACGATTAACAAATCGGTAAACATGATTTGAAATTGTCTGGTCCGAATAAAATCTANCATTCAGCCCTCACCCGGTCTAGGCAACCGGGAGTGATTAGACTAATGTACTCCGATGCCGGTTCGCCACGGCCCGGGACCGATGATGGGTTTTCAACCTGGAAGTCGGCAGATACCGAGCAACCAGTCGGTGTGAATGCTTTCAAGGGGGATTCTGGTGCATGTTCATCAGATCTAGCGGGGCTCGCGGCCGAGCTTGGTCTAGAAGGAACACTTTGTGAAGTTTTCGCCATTTCTTAAAGCTTTACGAAGAGACGAAAAGAAAATACAACCAACGCAGAATTTGAGAAAGATAGGAAATGTTGAACCTGGAAGGGTCGTTTATACTTTTTCCATGAGGCGGTGGCACGAATCGCGAAGCCACAAACACGAAGCGACAGATAATTAAGAGAAGCATTAAATGCCTGCAGCAGGCGTGGTCAGAGCACTCGATGGCTTTTTCACCTGGCGTATGGCCATACGTCACGGGCATCACGTCACCGGTCATATCGTTTATTATCATTACTCTCTAATAAACGAGGGGACTATCTGTATTGGGTGATACCCTTTTTTGCTTGAGCCCGACCGGGTTGGATTCGGTCCGGAGCAAGTCGGGGCCATCGAACCCGACCTGGATGCAAGGTAGAACGACGGCCACGTCTACAACCGAGGTCGAGTCATTTCGAGACCGTTACAGAGCTCGAAAGGAATCACCACCGGATGGAGAAACACACAAGGTCGGAAGCCGGGCTCGTAACGGATAACCAAGCGTCGCCGGATATCTCGCCCAAACGTGATTTTCTCAACCACTTCAGGCCATTAAGGCGTAATTACAGGGATCCACGATGTAATCAATTTACCTACCTTATTTTTACCCTTAATCAGAATGTATAAATGGGTATCTCTCTAAATTCTTGTGGATCATCAAGCACAATTGTTCTAAGCAATATTATATTCTGCGATTATTTACTTTAACGGCAATTGTTGAGTCTTTATCTTTATTTTCCTCAACCTAAAAGCCTTTTGTATCTTTTAGTTCACGGATCCTTAAAACCCCATATAAATTCAATTGTTATCCGGATTCAAGGGTAAACAACTGGAACTGTCAAATTACCAATCCGAGTCCATCTACTGAAATAACAAATCTCGATCAACTCTTAGAAACTTAAGCTTCCAGAGTGAGACTAAGTGTCTCTAATCACTATCAAACCTTCTCGAAGTGAAACTAACCAATCCGGTAAGTCACCAATTGACAAAAACACACACAGAAAGAATTAAATAGGTTAAATTGCTCAAATACACAAAATGACTGACGGGATCATTAGAAATATATGTTTTGTCAATACTCTGTCAAGTACTAAAGCAACTTGGCTATTATCAACCAGTGAATCCATTACTTGTTGTAGTCTCTTAGAAAACATCTATCTATATATATATAAAGGAGGGAAGTGAAAAGATGACTTGGCACCTCTCTTTGGCCAAAGAACTCATTTATCTTTTTTCTCCCTTTTTTGGCTTTTTCCCCTCATTTCTCTATTTATCTTATTTTTAAAAGCCAAAAAAAAATCTTTAAATACAATTACTCAACTTTTCCCCTCCCCCATAATTGTATGTTTAATTGGATATCTTAATATCTATTTACTTGCTCTTTCAAACTTTTCCCTTCCCTCTATATTCCGTTGCTACATCCTATAATTTGTGATTATGTCAATAACTCCAAAGTCCTAAATACTATTTAATGAGTGATTTTATGGCATTCTTTTGTATTCTCCATATATGCCTATATAAGTTTACTAGGTACATTAGAAATCCTAAATCATGATTTGTTGGTAAAACTATTGTCTATTCAACAGTTAATGGAGTTTGTTTTAGCTTAAAGAATAAAATGGTACGGCCGTTACACATGCACTAGCAATTTGGTTGAATTGTAATGCATTTCAATGTGGAGCTTAGTTTGATGCTTTGTCCAAGGAAGGTATGCGGCGCTAGAGAAGATGATGAATGCATTCATATATTTTAAGTTCTCAATTTAGACAAATCATATGCATACTATCTTTTTTAAGTCTTTCTGCAATTTTAGAAGTCATGCATGAAGTTTTACCAAAATGATGTTATTTTATGTAGATATCAATGTGATAATGAACACTGATGGTGTAATACGCAGAAAAGGCAGACTCAATTGCAGGGGGGTGGATGCACTGGTATGACATAGTGTCAAATGACGATAGAGATAACCAAATTAATATGAGCTTCATGAATTCTGGTTGCAGAATATTTACCATGTCTCAAATGTTAGGCATTGTATTTATCTTATCCTCCTTTTTTTTGGCCTTTCCCCTATATTTTCCTATTTACGCTATTGTAAAAAAATAAAGTCTAATAATTTTTATGTGACGACCCAACCCGTCGTCTCATGTATTACAGCCCCGTTTTCCCCCATTTATTGCTCTTTCATGTTTTATTATCAGCAATGAGTGAGTTAGAGTTGAATTGAATTGGTTTGGATAGCAAATGAAACACTTAGTCTCTTTAAAGAAGGTTTGGTTTGGAAAAGTCAACCGAACATTGACTTATTAGTTAGAAAGCTCGGATGTGAATTCCGGTGATTCGGTTAGCTTCGGGAGGTGAATTGTGACTTAGGAGTGCGATCGGAAGTGATTTTGGAGGTCCGATGTAGAATTAGGCTTGAATTGGCGAAGGTTGAATTTTGGCGAATTCCGGTTGGTAGGTGAGATTTTGATCCGAGGGTCGGAATAGAATTCCGAGAGTTGCAGTAGCTTCGTTAGGTGATTTTGGATATGTCTACAAATTTTCAGGTCATTCGGACGTCGTTTGGTTGGGTCTTTGATCGAAAGCACATTTCGGAAGTTTTTGAAGAACTTAGGCTTGAATTCGATGTGATTTGATGGTTTTAGCATTGTTTAATGTGTTTTAAAGATTGGAACAAGTTTGAATAAGGTATTACGATGTGTAGGTATTTTTGGTTGAGGTCCCGAAGGCCTCGGGGTGAATTCGAGTGGTTAAACGAGAGTTTTGAGGTGTATTGCAGGTCAGATTTTTGCTGTCATCTGGTGTTTCTGCTTCTGCGGAAATGGACCGCAGAAGCGGTACTGCAGAAGCGGGTATGTGGTCGCAGAAGCGATCGTTGGCCGGCTAGGGAAATTCCGCAAAAGCGGAAGCTGGCTCGCACCAGCGGGTCCGCATAAGCGGACACTGTACCGCAGAAGCGGACTTGAGGGAACCGCAGAAGCGGTGGATGAATCGCATAAGCGAATAGGCGGTTTTTAAGTGAAAACCGCTTAAGGATTTTTGGCCGCAGAAGCGGTCCCGCATAAGCAGTAGCGGGATCGCAGAAGCGAAGATCGCTGGTAACAGAAGGGTTTTAAATGTTAAATTTCATCCGCGAGCAAGGGGTAGTTTCCACCATTTTTAAGCGACTTGGAGAGCTTTGGGCGAGGATTTTCGAGGGTTTTGACTGAGAATCAATTAGAGGTAAGTCTCTTGGCCTAATTACTCGAGTTTATGGTACATTTATCATAGAAATCAGTAGAATTTCACCAAAAATGGGTCAAGCTAGGGCTTGGAAAGCTGTGATGTAAAAGATGGAATTTGGAGGGCAAAACGAGCTCCGATTTTGGTAAATTTTATATGTACAGACTCGTGGCGAGACGAGGAATCCGGTGATGTAAATTTCGTAATTTTTAGAGAAGTGGGCCCGGGGCTCGGGTTTTGCCAACTTCGTGAATTTTAGTATTTTTCGAGTCTTTTCGATTGGGTTATGTTTCTTTAGCCTATTGTAATGTATTCGTTGTGGTTTTAATCAGATTCGGCGTGCGAAGAGGTTGATTCGAAAGGAAAAGGCATAGCGAGCTAGACTTGTGGCCGGTTTGAGGTGAGTAATAGATGTAGATGATGACCTGAGGGTTTGAAACCCCGGTATATCACATGGTGACGCTATATTGAGGCGAGACACGCACTCGAACGAGTGCGGGGTCGATTGTGACTGGGGATTTTGACCCAGTCCGTTCCGATTGATGTTCGTAGGGTGTTCTTGACTAGAAATTTGTTTGGTAATCATCCTACTTGGATTTTATGAATATGTTGGGGCTTTGTGCCTATCATTTGCATCCTTCAGGGATCCTCATCACTGTTTCTACGATGCTTAGCATATTTCATAATATCAGTCCTGATTTAGACACTGTTTTGAAACGTTTAGTAAATAAATGAAGACTTAAACACATAGCTCTATAACTCCTAATAATTGAAACTAAAAGATGAACACTTTGACTGTGCCCGAGTGGCTTGCATGCATATATATAT
>NC_031990.1:55981069-56057564 GCF_001879085.1 Nicotiana attenuata | reverse complement strand
ATAATATATCCGGACTGAGTATGGATCGGGCTGCACGCCGCAGCGAATGCTATGATGATATTGCGCTTGGGCTGTAGGAGCCCCTCCGGAGTCTGAACCCCACCAGTGAGCGCGGGTACCCAAATGGATCGGGCTGCGCGCCGCACAGTCATGTGCATTGCATTGCCATTCATGCATTTTATATCTGTTGGTCTTAATTGTCATCGTTGTTGTTGTTTTATCGTTTAAACGTGCTAAATCGTTGATTATAGCTTTATATTGTAATATTTCGGATTTCTTACTTCAGCCATTATTATGTTTTATTACTCACTGAGTTGGAAGTTCTCACTTTACTCCCTGCACCAAATGTGTGTAGATTCGGGTGCTCCGGAGACTTAGTGGAGCTGCTTACTGTCATCTTGGATTTCGGTTTAGGAGTTGTTGAGGTAGCTGCCTGACGTCCGCAGGACCAACTCCTCCCTAATATTGCATTGTCCTTTTCCTATCCTAGACTTTTCTTTATTACTATGAATATAACACTCTGTTACTTTAGAGGCTCTAGACTCGTGACTCCGATCTATTGGGGAATGTTTGATATATTTAGTTATTTATTTTCGTACTATTTTATCTAAATTCCGGATTTGGAACTTTGATTAACTATTTTAATGGTATTATTGTTAATAGTTGCGTATTTGGGTTGAGAGTGTTTAATTGGTCGGGCTTGCCTAGCATTAGTGTTGGGCGCCATCACGACCGGGTTTGGGGTGTACAAGTTGGTATCAGAGCCTAGTTACTAGGCCTCGCGAGTCATGAGCCGGTTAGTAGAGTCTCGCGGAACGGTATGGGGACGCCTGTACTTCTCCTCGAAGGCTGCAGAACCTTTAGGAAAATTCCGTATTCTTGAAATTCTGGTCGTGCGGCTTTGTGATTCGAGAACTTAATTCCTGTATTCTATTCTGTCGCAGATGGAGAGAACTCGTGCTATCAGAATCGGGGGTGCGCCTGGGATCTGATCGACCCTTGAATTGTAGGTCTCCACCTTTTTGTCGTTGGCTTCTATCTTCTTTTCGCCCGATTCAATCCTCTTTGTGAGGTCCTCAAGCATCTTTATGATAGCAGGGTCGGCTGCTGACTCGTTGTTGCTTGATCTTTCTGGTACTTGTTCGGCTCGAGGAGCCGTTTCTGGTGCTGCTGTGCTCGGAGTTCTCTAGTCGTGCTCTACATGTCCACTTTGAACCTACCGTACTCTACACGGTCACTGGGAACCTGGCCTGCTCAACATGGCCACTTGGTACCTACTTGTGCTCAACATGGTCAATTTTTATTATATCGAGGAAGAGGCAAACCTGAAAATAAAGAAGATAAAGAACACCAAATTTTAACGTGGAAAACCCTTCAAATCGAAGGTAAAAATCAGGAGATCACAAAGATCCAAAAAGCTCCACTATAACAATAAGAGAGTTTCAAAAGTTCTCGAAATTGGCTGCACAACAAGTGCCAAACACGGAGCAACAATAGCAACAAGAGCAACAACAAGTCAATTGAAGAAAGAGGAGAAGTCGCAAAAATGGAGTGCTGTTCGAGGCTCGAAATTGGATGCTACGGGCCTCCAAATCCGATCTACACCGTTCACATTAAATACCAAGATGTTACGAACACTCAGTCAAAATTTTAGCCCGATCCAACGATTAACAAATCGGTAAACATGATTTGAAATTGTCTGGTCCGAATAAAATCTACATCAAAACAAACATTTTTTCCTTCTCTCTTCTCTTTTGATGAAACAACAACAACAACGACCTAGTGAAATCCAACTAGTGGAGTGTGGGGAGGGTAGTGTGTACACAGACCTTACCCCTACCCCGAGGGTAGAGAGGTTGTTTCCGAAAGACCCTCGGCTCAAGACGACGAAAGAGGCAATATATCAATACCATCAATAAAAATCATAGAAAAAATAGCAGCATCACAAGAACCAGAAAATAGCTGAAAAGCAAAATAATAACCAGTAGATAAAGTCCGGCACTAAAAGGAACGAAAGAGTAGTGAGAACTTAATACTAACCACTAGCAGTCTAAGACTAAATCCTAATAGACTAGCCTCACTCTGGTACACCATAGAAATATGCCAAACTACCTCCTAACCTACAACCTTAATGCTCAACCTCCACAACTTCCTGTCTAGGGCCATGTCCTCGGTAATCTAAAGCCACGCCATGTCCTGCCTGATCACCTCTCCCGATACTTCTTAGGCCACCCCTACCTCTCCTCGTACCCACCAAATCCAGCCGCTCACACCTCCTCACCTGGGCATTTGGGCTTCACCTCTGAACGTGCCCGAATGATCTAAGCATAGCTTCCCGCAGGTTGTCATCCATGGGGGCCACACCCATCTTCTCCTAAATATCTTCATTCCTAATCTTATCCATCTTAGTGTGCCCGCATATCCACCTCAACATCCTCATCTATGCTATTTTCATCTTTTGGATATGTGAGTTCTTAATTGGCCAACACTCAGCCCCATACAACATTATCGGTCTAATCACCGCTCTATAAAACTTACGTTTGAGTATCAGTGTCACTTTCTTGTCACACAGGACTCCAAACGCTAATCTCCACTTCATCCACCCCACCCCTATACGGTATGTGACATCCTCGTTGATATCCCAATTCCCCTGTATAATCGACCCAAGGTACTTGAAACTGCCCCTCTTGGGTATGACCTGAGAGTCAAGCCTCACGTCAAATCTCGCTTCTATCGGCTCGACGCTGAACTTGCACTATTGGTATTTTGTCTTAGTCCTGCTCAACTTGAAGCCCTTAGACTCAAGGGCCTATCTCCAAACCTCCAGCCTCTCGTTGATGACGCCTAGCGTCTCATCAATCATAACTATATCGTCAACAAATAACATACATCATGGCACCTCCCCTTGAATATGGTGTGTCAATGTATCCATCATCACCAGGGCAAATAGGAATGGGCTGAGTGCATACGCTTGGTGCAACCCCATAACAACTGGAATATACTCTAAGTCGCCTCTCGCTGTCCTGACCCGAGTCTTCGCTCCATCATACATGTCCTTAATCACCCTAATATAAGAAACCGGCACACCTTTAGCCTCCAGGCATCTCCATAGCACCTCCCTAGGAACTTTGTCATACGCTTTCTCCAGATCAATAAACACTATGTGCAGATCTTTTTTCCTATACCTGTATTGTTCCACCATCCTCCTAATAAGCTCGATAGCTTCCGTGGTAGAACGCTCCAGCATGAACCCGAATTGGTTGTCTGAAATAGACACTGTCCTCCTTACCCCCACTCCTACCACTCTCTCCTAAACTTTCATGGTATGACTCAGTAATTTGATACCCCTATAGTTGTTACAACTCTGGATATCACATTTGTTCTTGTACAACGGAACCACGGTACGCCACCTCCACTCCTCCGGCATCCTAGTCGTCTTGAAAATAACATTAAATAGCCCAGTCAACCACTCCAAGCCTGCTCTACCCACACACCTCTAAAATTCCACCGGAATTTCGTCTGGCCCCGTAGCTCTGCCCCTACTCATCTTACGCATTGCCTCCACGACCTCCTCTACCTTAATGCGCCTACAATACCTAAAGTCACGGTGACTCTTGGAGTGCTCCAATTTACCTAGCACAGTATCCTGATCCCCTTCTTCATTCAGAAGTTTATGAAAGTAGGTCTGCTATCTCCGCTTAATCTGGTCCTCCCTCATCAAAACTTTACCGTCCTCGTCTTTGATGCACCTCACTTGGTCTAGATCCCAGACCTTCCTCTCTCTTGACTTAGCCAGCCGAAATAAGTTCTTCTCCCCGCCTTTGTCGTACAGACGAGCAAAAGCCGCAATCTTAGCTTCTGTGACCGCCAGCTTCGCCTCCTTCCTAGCTACCTTATACCTCTCACTGTTCACTCTCCTCTCCTCTCCTCTCCTCTCCTCTCCTCCTCGCCAGTGCTCCCTACTAACTCCAGGTACGCCGCCTTCTTCGCTTCCACTTTACCTTGGACCACTTTATTCCACCACCAATCGCCTTTGTGTCCACCAAAGTAGGTCGACGAGACCCCTAACACCTCTCTCGCCGCCTTCCTAATACAGTCCGCCATCGTCGACCACATAATGCTCGCGACCCCACTACTCCTCCAGGCTCCAATGGCCGATAACCTCCCTTCCAACTTCTGAGCTTTATCCTTAGACAAGGCGTCCCATCTGATCCTCGAACGTCCCGGTACTGACCTTTTCTTCCTCTTTATCATAATACCAACATCCATCACCAAAAGCCTATGCTGCGTTGCGAGGGTCTCACCCGGGATAACCTTACAATCCTTGCACAACTCTTTGTCACATCTCCTGAGGAGGAGATAGTCAATCTGAGTCTTCGCCATCGTGCTTTGGAAAGTAACCAAATGCTCCTCCCTCTTTGGGAAACTCGAGTTCGTAATCACCAGAACCGAAGCCGCCATGCACCTCACTATAGCCACTTGCAGACGACCCAATATGTCCATTGAAATCTCCTCCTACAAATAACCTCTCGGCTAGCGGGATATTACGCACAATCTCATCTAACCCCTCCCTGAAGCGCCTTTTAACCTCCTCATCCAAGCCATCTTGCGGCGCGTAAGCGCTAACGACATTTAGAGTACACTCATCAACCACCAACTTAATAGTTATTAATCTATCGTTCACCTGCCTAACTTCTACCACAGACTCTCAAAAACCACTCTTATGTGCTTATGATAGTGAAGAAATAGAAGTCGTCATATATTTGATACAAACAACCATCACATAAGAAATATAAGTGAAATATACATAACTTGAAACAAAAATAAAAATTGGAGGCATACAAGGCATGATAAAGAGTTGACAAAATAACATAATAATGCACTCCATAAGTTGACCTTGCACTATTTTAGCCCAGTTACAAGTTTGCAAATGTGTAACCAAATATCAATAAGAACTTTTCTTTTTCATTAGCTCTAACTATAACAACCTCATTTATTCCTACCTACCCCTATTGTAGCTCTCTCCTCATTTTTCACCCATAAATATTTAATTTGAATTAATAAAAAAGAATCATATGCAAACAAAATTGAAAACAAAAATAGTTCCCCATTCAGTCAACACTTATTCGTGCCTTCTTCCAAAAGCAATACTTCTCTGAATTGTTTTTTTTTATTTTGTATATCTTCAGGTTTATACATACCTATCACAACTACAAAATGCAAAACATACGCGAGAAACCTAAAATCTCATCTCCTTTAATGCTAATCTTGTTAAATTTCGATTATGATTTTGTGAGAAATTTGGAGTGGGTATTGTTTGAACTTATTAGAAATAGTCTAAATAGGTTGTATACAAAGTTTGAAGTTATTTGCTGGAGATTTGGACTAGTTTTATACAAGAATTGCAAGTAAAAATCGTACAAAAATTTCGTCAGAGATGCTTATACATTTTTATACAATGTTATACACTTTTATACAAAGAGCTACATTATGTATATATTTGTATAAAAGTATATAAAGATGTATAATCACAGAGTGAAAATATTCTTGATACACTATGTATATAGGTGTATAAGAAGAATGAGAAGAAGAAGAAGAAGAAAATGCGAGAAATTCACCAAAATGCCTGTAAATAATGTATCAACCGTGTATATAATAGTCTATAAGTGGTGTTTATACACTATTTATACAATATTGTGCATTATTATACAAATGAATCCTATCAATGGAGCTTCACGTGTTCTTCTTCTTCCTTGGGCATCCTCTGAAATTTAACTCAAATATAGCCTTAATCTACTCCAAATCACTTGAAATTTATGTTTTGAACGCATCTTGATGATTCCAATCAATTGGGACAAATCGGAAAACTCAATATCTGAAATCAAATCTTCGAACGACCTGTAATTGTGACTTTTATTTTTTGAAATCCTTAGTTAACCATTGGAATCCGGAAAAGATTGAAGGAGAATAACAATAGTTGAGAAATTTTGTGGTGCAAAAGCTGACATGGGAAGAAGAAGAAGAAGAAGAAGTACGAAGAAAAAAGGGGAACGAAGAAAAAAGAGGTGAGCTAACTGGTGAAAAGTAATTTTCAGGTTATGTAAAACCTGGGCTACAATAGGTAAGGGCTTCAAACTTTGGCTATTTTTTGATGGGTTGTTGGGCCAAGTGATAAAGGATGTAATTCCCCTAAAGAGTTTCACTTAGCTAGCGGCTGTTAGCTTGGACTGTTAGGTCAAAACTCATATAGCGCATGATTGGCATGCGCTGTATGTTTTAATGATCTTTTTTTTTTTCTATATTAATATGGTTCTTTTCCAAAAAAAACTACACCCTGCTTTGTACCTCAACAAGTTCTATAATTAGGTAAAATGAATAGAGGAAAGACAGGATAGGACCGAGGTCGGTTGCCGGGAAGGTGAAAGCTATGGTGGAAAAATAATAATAAAAATGATAACGACAATAGATTGTGATATATTTGTGATAATCATGTAAGATGCATTATTCACTTTCCTCTTTGTCACCACTTTTCGGGGCATAATTAACAAAGAATCTGATGTTCATCTCTATTAGAACTCATCCATCTCTCACTATCTGGCAACTTATTTTCCTCCACTAGAATATACCACGCTATTCTACCATACTTGCCACCCAAGGTTTCCAATACACCTCAAACTATGTAATTATTGATCATACCAAGTTGTTAGCATATTAACCAAGGAACCGCAGGAAATATCCGAGGAATACCAAATCAAATAGCTACTCTAGGATAAAATCTGGGCAAAGATCACTTTTAGCCTGCGGTGAAAATTATTTATATCGGGTAGCCGTAAAAGTATATAAAATTTGTATATTTTTAATATATAACATACAAAGAAGTGTTTGTGGTTATATCTATATTGCGTCTACTTTTTTACGGCGGTTACACAGTATCATTTTTCCAAAAATCTTGCTATATAGAAGGGCAGATGCAAGAATGGATGCACAATTTGTAGATAAGAGGACTAAAGAAAATGTTAAAATGTCACAATTTAGATTCAAATTCATGACTTAAAACATTTTCTGTACACCCTTTACTACCACAGTACCACTAGACTAGAAGCTTTCCTAATGTCAATACTCAATAGGATTCAATCACCAAAATAAGACAAATTTTTTGCACATACACGTAATTTTCTAACAAAAGAGATTCAATTGACCACCGTTATGCCAATGTAACTCTGTCACTGGGCAATGTATGATAATCCTACTGTGAAACTAGATAAATATTACATGCAACATTAATAGGACAGTGCCCAATCCATCATCATTCTCATTTCTCTTTGTTTACCCACTGTTTAACATATGACTATCTGCATTCTCCACTTGCTTCCCCTCCAAGTTTTAACCTCACGAAATAAAAGGAAGGAATATATAAAAGCTTACTAGGCCTCTGAAATGGTAATAATAAGCAGGTAATGGATAGAAGATGACTTTTTCTCCGATTAAATCGGTTCAAAAAGCAAAAGGAGTCTTTGATTCTCTGTAAAATTGGCAATCCAAAGAGCATATTTTTTGACTGTCTAATCACTTCATACTCTCTGACGCCTGCTCCACTTATTAGTGAAATATAAAGGTACACAGCTTACTTTGCTGTCACTCCACGGTACACAGTAAAAGCCACCGATTTCTTACCTTGAAAAAGATCACTCACGAGGAACTTGCTTGGATTAAGGCACTTTATATATTTAAAAAGTATAAACACTAGTATATATAAAATTAAGTAGGTGGGAATGGGAGTGGCCTCCTTGAAGGAGAAGATGCGGGAGGCGAGGTTGAGATGGTTCGGACATGTTAAGAGTAGAAGCATAGAAGTCCCGTTACGAGGTATGAGAGGCTAATTGTGATGGGTATGAGGAGGGGTAGAGGTAGGCCAAAAAAGTCTTGAGTAGAGGTGATTAGGCAGGATATAGCGCAACTGGAGCTTACTGAAGACATTACTTTTGATAGGAGGGTTAGAGGTCGAGGATTACGGCAAAATGTTAATAGGTAGTCGAGTGTTTCCCTTTGTCTTCCTTAGTTTGATAGCATTAGTGTTAGCTTGTTATCCCTTTATTCTTAGATTGCTATTACTACCGTTTGATTGCTACCTTGGCTTCGGTCCTCTTTTTATCTTGTTGTTGTTTATATTTGTTGTCATTACTTTTTTTATCTGTTCTTTAGCCGAGGATCTTTCGAAACAACCTCTCTACCTTCCAGGGTCGTGGTAAGGTTATATACATGGCACCCTCCTTAAAACCTCTATTGTGGGAATTCACTGGATTTATTGTTGTTGTAAATCGGTAAGTAACAAAAATTCTAAGTATTTTACAAATGAAGTGCATACCCCCTCGGCAACCAGTTGAAGGCAAATTTTGTTAGCATGATTTTGCCCTCAAACACATACAGTTGCGCTGCTGCAGTTAGGGCTATGCAAAACCAAACCATAAACGTCAACCGAATCGATAGTTTATTGGCTAATTAGTGTCAAATTATCGGGGTAATGGTTAGTGAATGGATTGAGATTTTATAATTAACGTCTTAACGGTTTGGAGGCAGATTACTCAATTTTCTAATCGGATAAACCGTTAACTTGTTAAGAATTTTTATATTTACACTTTTACTCCTATATAAAATACTATTGAAACCCTAAATGGCTAAATCCCTAACTACTTCTCAATTGAATTCAGTTCGCAACAGAGAGTGAGAAGTCGACCAATCATCTCTCCTAAGTCCTAAACCCCTAATCAAAATTTCTCTCAATCTGAATCTGGTCGTGCTCATCACTTGTCAGTCTCGTCTCTCTCTTGAAGATCTTGGACACCAAGCTACATAGGGGTACAACACATGTAAAGGACCAATTAAGAGTAATTTAATCACCAAACCAACTAGTTGAAATAAGAAGAGTGGAGTCGCTAAAAGAGGAGGCTCATATGAAGTCCCACAACGGAAAGGAATAAAAGCCAGTGAACTATGCAGTTTGGCCGTTTGGTATTCACTAGGCTAACATTGTTCAGAAAATTTCGGTTTAGCCGAATAACCGTTAATCCGATACCAATCCGCCTGTTATCTTATTGGAGGGCTAGCGGATTACTACATTTATAATCCGATAACCGATAACCGATAAGCCGAACCGATAAGCGTAATTATCCGCTCAATCCGCCCGATAAGCACCCCTAGCTGTAGTAATGATAATACTGATACAAAGTAAACAAAATGCAAACAATCTCCAGTCATTTTACTCAGCACTTGAAGAAGAAGACAAAACCAACTAGAAGTTGCATACTACAATCATAGAGACCAATATGCATCTCATCCTACTAGTTCTATGAAAAACAAGTTAAGAAGCATAAAAATCTATCTTAAGTGTGTTGTCTTTACCTGTCTAATTTTTTTTTCCAGCTGAGACCACATAGATTGTTGAGATATAGTCCCTTCTCCAACTTTATCCACCAAAGTGTGTTGTCTTTACCTCTGTCTAATTATATCATTTCTCGTTTTGTCCAATCTTATACGACCAATAATCTATCTTAACTTCTACATTTCTATGACAATACTCTAAAATAGACATGCTTCCTCTCTTTGTTAGGTATCTTTTAATCGCAAAATGTTGCTATAACATTCACTTCAACCATCCCTTTTCATATGTAAATGTTTTAAATGGCAAACTATTCCTTCCCAAACTATAGCACCAGGCTATCCTCATTCCGAGGGACACATTTGAGCTATCGTGTCAAAGGGTATACACAGTTCCTCGAACCATCCTAAAATATCCCTTTTAAAAGATGTTGATTTCACAAATGAACTACTACTTCAAGAACTTCTTCCATATAGACAATGACAACCAATTATAAGCACGTCTTTAGTCTATGTCCTGCAAAGACAAAGAACACATAATATGAAGGCCATCTTGGGTGAGCAATACCTGTATTCCTGCCAAGCACTTGCTGCAGTATAACTCCTCTTTTTAGCTCAAGAGTCAAGACTAGGACCTGACATCTTTATGGACCATATGAAGTGGTTAAGCTGCTAAACTTCTATGTCAATCTCCTCTTTGAGACTAATTCAATTGCTCATAGCGAATTTACCCTGTAGCATCTGCTCAGCTAATAAACAACTCATAATTTAACCATGATAAATAACTCATATACTCAATCCGGCAATCCTATACTCACTCCAAGCAACAGCAACAAACTTAGTGTAATCCCACATGTGGGGACTGGGGAGGGTAGTTTGTACACAGACCTTACCTCTACCTTGACCCTCCGCTCAAGGAAAGATGGAAAAAGAAGCAGTAGCAACAAGCAGTAATAACAACAAGATTGCAAGAAAGCCGAAGCGAAAGAAACAACAGGTACTAATAGTAACCAAAAAAAGAAAGTACAAGATACACACTAATAGATCTCCTTTTTATCCTACAGATTGTTTGACTAAACTCCATTGCCTGTTTGAACTAAGATAATGGTGCTGTAGAAATTGGCTTAATGCCTACTCAAATAGCATACCTCATAAACAAATCTCTGGAATACCTAGCAATAAAGCATCTCATGAGAAAGAAGAGAAAGGAACCTTGTGTGGAGAACAAAGTGTAAAACCAAATTTTTTCACTAGAGCTTAGCCGAGGCAAGGAACATAACAAATCAAACAAAACTATTTCTTGAGACAAATCTAAAATTCATGAGCAATTTATAGAGCTTTCCACTGCCACTAGAATAACAATATGGAGCAAAATTTTGTAATAGAGAGATTCATTAATCTTTGAACCAGCAATTGTAGTTCTGCTATGATAGACCAAGTTAAAAGATTGAATGGGTTTTTTTTTTTAAATAATTGTGGTGTCCGTGCCAACTTGCGTGCACCTCTACTAATTTCATAGGTTACCTGCTATCTCCCATCAGCAACAGGTACCAGGTAACTCTATCCACCAGGAGTTGGATAGATAAGAAGAAATCACCTAGTAATTTTGTCTCGATTTGGACTGAAACCTCATGATTCTCAATCCACTTCATTGACCACTAAGCCACACCCTTGGGTGCCAAAAAATAAAAATAAATAAGTAATTGAATGGTTTGACACCTGTAATAGAGGAAATGTTGGAAAGCCTCCAAATGAAGTGACTAAAAGAGGACAAATGAAACAGGTACCCACAATCTTCTAGACAGTACCTACTCCAGGAACTGTGGAAGCAATTAGACCATATCTGTTCTTTAGGGTAATGTTGATAGACTAGACTTAATTGAGACCAAATTTTCAGTGGCATTTAGATCAGATAAACAATAATCTTCTACATCATTTTACTATGCACAGTAACCACCTATGTCAATAATGAAATTTCACTCACATAGGTTCTTTATTCTTAATAGATTACTCTAAAACATGGTTTCATTTTTTGCTTCTTTGATAAAAGTCTAAATATGGTTCCATGATAGACAGATAAGGTCATCTCCCATTAAGCACAACTTAGCTGCCACACATGCCTTGTCTCACTCCTCACCCATACTATATTAAGCTTCAAACCATCATCCACACTTGGCACACATTGCAAAAAGAATGAGAAAAATCTACCAATCAACTAAACATCTTACATAACCAAGTAATTTCCTCATTCTTAATAAAATTTTAGTACAAAGATAAAGCACACACCTATAATAGAGATATCACCCACTCTATGCTTGATATAAAGAAGGATTAAACTGAACTAATTTCAAATAGCTAGGTGAACAGGTCTTAAACACAACAAGCGACAGAGATAAAGACAAGTATTAAAGATGTCTGAAGAATATAACTGATTAAATAAAGTAATGAAAAAATGTAACTGACTCAACGGATCAGGTAAACAGTGCACACAGTAGTGCAACATAAAATAAGTCTAGTGCAATGTGCATGTATCAGGAAACATACTCACAATGTCCTCGCGATGCCCTCAGTAAAAAGACGGTCTAGTATTGCATGCAGAAACAAGGTTTCCTCTAAAGACACTTCAGCATGATCTAGTTATTTGAACTCCCTGGACTTGCTTTAAGTGAAACAAGTTTCGCTGCGCCACCAGAGAACTATAATCAAGAATACCTTTGATGAATTTTTTGTGCTAAATTAAGTATTGCCCATGACCATACATAAGGAAACAGGTCATCTGACCCAAAAATTCTAAAGTAACACAATCTTTGGCCTTTCTTCACTACTGTAAGTTGTCTGCTATATACCATAATGGCAATCCAGTCATCAACTAGATACTACAAAGTACACAATGTTGCTTAGCAAGAATATGTCATTACATAATGGCAGTACAGTTACCAGCAAATCAATACAGACATCAATGTATACTGGATCTTCTGAAGGAAATGTAACATCAGCCCAAAAGTTAACTGACATTCTATCCAATAAGAGTGCTAAATGACAATTAGAATGCCAAGAATTCCTAATAGAGAGATCACTGAATATTTAGGTGGGTTCAAGTGTATACAAAGTGTCAGCTGACCAGGAGGAAGGACACAAAGTTGGTCAAGGCATGTACATTAGATTCAGAATATCCAACTATATGTAAACTTCCATGCCTATATACTTAGTGGACTGACACAAGGGACAAAGACTAAGCTTACTTTCACACTCTTTACACAGGCAGAGATGCTTACAGGGTAACAATAGCATGCTAACTTCATTGACTCTACAGACCTTACAAGTCATCAACTCCTTCATTTCGTTGCTATCCCGGCAAAGCAGGTGGAAATCTGTGGCCCGACCATTACAGCACGATGCAGTGTCATCTACCTCGCTGTCACCACAGCCTTCTTTACTATCTCTGCTTTGTGCGTAAACGTGTTGCAGATTTACCTTAAGCGTGTTAATCAGGTTTTCATTGTATTTTGCACGCTGTTGCCAAGCATTGGCTTCTAAAGCCAACTGTTCCATTCGCAATTCAAGCTCCATGTTTTTCTTGTTGATATCCTCAACCTCTGCCTCTTTTTCACGAAGTTTCTGAAGGACCTTTTCTTCAACACAGGTGATAGTTTGAAGCTGATTAGCCTGAACCTTCTCCAAGATAGCTTGCCTCAAACGATCACCCTTTTGAATTGGAAAAAAAAAATCAAGCAGAATGTTTACAACAAAGATAATATTAACATTAACAATTGTTATAAATGACACTGTCTCTACTATTTGGACAGGTTTATGCCAAAGAGATTTCAACTAGCAGCTAGAATATCTAAAGCAGATACTTTATTTTTATAAGAATATCAAGAGCAGAAACTCAAGATGCCAATATCTGAAACACGAGCAGAAATAAAGACTCCTCTATTTCGTACCAATGATTAGCAGATTCTTGAACACACACAAGAGTGTAACATTCATTAGGTTATTTTATCAGTATGAACCAAAACAAGTAATTACACTTCAAATGCGAGTCCTATACATGATTCAGGTCAGGAAAAGTTTCGTGTATGCAGCTCTGTTACCTCTCAAGCTATCTCAAAATTAGTTGACAACAACAAATCTCCTCAGCTAAAAGGCCTAACAAACACAACCAATTGGCTGATTTTTTTTTTCACGAAGAAGCAAATGCTCAACTGTCAAAAAGTTTCCGTACCTACAACTTCAACATGCTATACATTTTCCCTGAAAGAAATCTCCACTAATGGAAAGCTAATCTGACTGGATAACACCAAGGATGTACATTCATTAATTTAGTAATATACTTTGTCCTACTCCGGCTTCAAAAATCCTCACAACCGACCTAGTTAAAATTCAAGGTTTAAAGGGAAATTCCAGTAACAACCAGGGCAATCATGTATGCTATATCATCAGCCTCATTTAGCAGGAACAATAACACTCTTCAGATATACTTACTCAATTCCCTAAATCACTGCACCCTTAATGTAAATAGTAAAATTTCCTAAACGTAAATGTAAGGCGAAGAAACACAAACACAAATCACAAACACACACACTGGAAAAAAATTGATACTTAAAAGGTACAGTAGTCATAAAAACCTGAACTTTGATGTATCTATCAATGTCAGCATCTTGTCTCTGCAACTCACGCTCAATATCATCACCCACAAGCCCAAGAAATGCTGAGTCACCACATGAACCCAAACGTCCATTATCCAATGACAAGCCCAATCCAGTGGACACCGATCGCTGCTGCAAGAAATCAACAGAAGATATCTGGGAGTTATTGGTTTCAAGAAAATCTTGCTCTTTGAGTCTCCTCTTCTTTGGTTCCAGCCCATAATTCCATTGTAAATCTAGCCCTCCTTCATCAGCTGGACCTGGAGCTAACCCCACTACTTGAACTGCCCAAATACATGAGAAACAGGGAAAAGAAAAGAGAATTAGATAAAACCCTAAAAAATTCTTAAGGAAAAAATAAAATAAAATTAGGAAGAGAAGAAATACAAGCAGGAATATAAGGAGGGTGTTGAGACTGTTCGGGAAGATTTGAGCCGTTGAAATAAGCAACTGGGGTTGAAATCTGACCGTCCATATTGTTGTATATATCTCTACAAAAAAAAATCAGAAATTATAATCAGAACAGCAAAAAGAAAGGATTTTTAGACAAGAAAGGGGGAATTTTTAACATGGGTAAGCTGAAATTGATAAGAATGTACCTGAAAGAGTTGGATTGTTGCTGTTGTTGTTGTTGCTGAATACTGTGTAGTTGAAGATGGTGATGAGGAAGAGCCATAGCTAGGTTTTTTAGAGAGAGAAAGGAAAGGGGAAGAAGAAAGAGAAAAAGTAGGGGTGGTGTTTTCAATATTGAAGATTGTGAAGGGGGTTCGAGAAGAAAAAAGATTCTCCTGCATTTGCTGTTTCGTTCCTGTAATTTCAGGAATTGTCAAATTGGGTGCATGGCAGGAGTTTGGGTGGATCAGGATCGTTAATTGGGCTAATACCAATTCGTTATGGGCCACGACAGATCCAAAACGCGTCGGAATTGCACTGGATATGCGCTTTGAGCACCCCCATTTAGAGAACGAGAAAATCTCACATTATACCCATTAATTTCAAACTATTTACCCTTTAATATTCATACCCAAATTATTTACTCCTCCTACCCATGCGACCCAAACTATTTACCCGGCTCATGCATTATCTTATTCCCCTCATTTAATGCCTCAGTTAACGCTATTTCACCCAGCCATTTCTTTCATTTCAAAATTCCATAGTCAAACCATGAGAAATCATATTTCACACAGCAATTACAAATTTGACTTGTGATTTTTTCTTCAGATTTTTGTATACGGTAAACTCATGTGTCCTCGATTTTGTAGGCTCGAGGGCTCGCATCGAGGAACAAACTCGATATGGGCCGAGTTCGAGCCCGAGGGCAGAATATAAGGCTCAAAGATCGAAGTACGTGATGAGCATCGAAGTCGAGTATGACCAACACCGAGATGATGTCGTTATGGGTTTGTAACAGAAAGAGCAAAATTTCCGCCACATCCCCAAGATCATGGCATAAATTCCGGAATAGATTTGTACGAGTTAGTACGAATCCGTACTAGGCGGTAAGACAGTTGTCCCAATAAGATTCCTTATTGTAAATAGAAATGTACCTTATTTTAGGGTTCCTCTACTATATAAAGGGGACCCCAATCATTTGTAACGCATCATCAATCATTGGCAATAGAATATACTCTCTTACTTTCTTGCTCATTACTCATCAGAATTGTCTCTTAACTTTATTGTCTTTACTTTACTGTTCTTGCTGATCTACCTCGAGGCCATCTAGCTCGAGGTCAAGACTTGCTTAAGCACTAGTTTGATTCAACTTTCTTCTCTAATTTATACGTTTGATTTCTTGGTTATTAGTTAGTATTGAACTAAATCACGTATCTTTAAAACCACAAACAAGTTTAATTGTTACTCGAATTTTTGAGGTAAACAGTTTGGCGCCCACCTTGGGGCTGAAGATAATAGTGATTATTTCAGTACTGATTCTGATAACACGCGTTATTTTTCACACTTGTTCTTGTCAATAATTCTTGTTCTCAGGTTAAAACATGTCGAACTCACAAAACGCACCCGTACATGGCGATGATGGTTTTGAATTTCACGGGGAAAATAATAATGTAATTGCTTCGAGAGCCGGTGTACCACCGATTAACCCTGGGGAAGTGCCAAATGTGGAACCAGTCGATGATAGTTCACACATTGCTTTGAATGCGGATTTAGGCGCAGACCCCGGAGGAAGTGTACGCAGGGAAGTCTGATCTGGTGGCCAAGGAACATAGGGTATAGGAGATGGGGGAGTTAGCCTCCAAGTAATATCGAGATGCTACAAGCTCAACAGATTGCTATTGCTCGGCTTCAAAGTCAGCATAAAACTCCAAGTGTGGCCGAACCAAAAATCACTCGCCGTACTGAGCCGGTGCCAGAAAGATCGAACGGTAATGGCTCAGGGACTGACCCCACGACTATGGGGATGCTCGAGGAACTCACCAAAAGAATCGAGTCGGGGGAGAAAAAGATTGAGGATAATGACAAAAAGGTGGAGACATATAACTCCTGTGTTGATCAAATACCGGGGGCACCCCCGGTCTTGAAAGGTTTGGATGCCAAGAAATTCGTACAGAAGCCATTCCCTTCGAGTGCGGCTCCGAAGCCCATTCCTAAAAAGTTCTGTATGTCCGATATACCTAAGTACAACGGGACGAGCGATCCTAATGAACATATTACCTCATACACTTGCGGGATTAAAGGAAACGACTTAAACGATGATGAGATCGAGTCTATTTTATTGAAAAAAATTGGGAAACTTTGTCAAAAGGAGCAATGATTTGGTATCACAACTAGCCACCGAATTCTATCGATTCGTTTTCTATGTTAGCAGACGCCTTCGTAAAGGCACACGCTGGGGCCATAAAGGTTACGACAAGGAAATCGGACGTTTTTAAGATAAGACAGGGGAATGATGAGATGCTAAGGGAGTTCGTATCCTGATTTCAAATGAAGCGAATGGAATTACCACCGGTCTCGGATGATTGGGCCGTGCAAGCTTTTACACGGGGTTGAACGAGCGAAGTTCAATCGCGTCACGACAGTTGAAGCAAAATCTGATCGAGTATCCAGCTGTGACTTGGGCAGATGTACATAATCGTTACCAATCGAAGATCAGGGTCGAGGACGACCAGCTGGGAGCCCCCTTGGGTTTAGTTCATCCAAATAGATTAGCAGTCAGGGCCCTTAGAGATACCGACAGGGAATCAAGGTCAAATAGGGAACGGTATCAGCCATATATTGCAAATCGAAGAAACAATGGCCCGGGGCGCAATCCTCCTCGGAACGATCGAAGGAATGATTGAGGGCAAAATTCTCGGGGACTTATGAGTAAGAGTGGTTTTGATAAACATACCCATCCAGCGGAAACACCTCGGTTATCGGAGTATAATTTCAGTGTCGATGCATCGGGGATCGTATCGGCTATCGGAAGTATCAAAGACACCAGGTGGCCTAGACCTATACAAACTAATCCTTTTCAAAGAAATCCAAACTTGATGTGTAAATATCATGGCACACATGGCCATAAGACCGAAGACTGCAGACAACTGAGGGAGGAGGTAGCTCGATTGCTCAACGAGGGTCATCTTCGAGAGTTTCTCAGTGTTCGAGCTAAGAACCACTTCAGAGAAAGAGACGCCAATAAAAAGAATGAGCAGGAAGAGTCGCAACATGTAATACATATGATCGTTGGTGGGGCCGATGTTCCACATGGGCCTATATTCAAACGTACCAAGGTGTCGATTACCAGAGAAAAATAAACTCGGAGTTATGTGCCCGAGGGCATCCTATCGTTCAATTACGAGGAAGCGGAAGGCATTTCTCAGCGCACAATGACACCCTGGTAATTTCTATTTTGTTAAATAAAATTCAAGTTAAACGTGTTCTAGTGGATCTAGGTAGCTCAGCAAACATAATCAGATCGAGGGTCGTAGAGCAGCTCGGCCTACAGGATCAAATTGTACCTGCATCTCGAGTCTTAAACGGCTTTAGTATGGCAAGTGAAACAACGAAGGGGGAGATAATCCTACCAGTGAGTGTGGCCGGGACCATCCAAGATACAAAATTCCATGTCATTGAAGGCGACATGAGATATAACTCTCTACTCGGGATGCCATGGATCCACAACATGAGGGCAGTCCTTCATCAGATGATGAAATTCCCAATAGTGGATGGTGTGAAAACAGTTTACGGGGAACAACACGCTGCAAAGGAAATATTTGCAGTCGATGAGGTAATACCGATACCAGAGTCTTCGGCCTCAGGAATCGAGCACCAAAGATAAGCAGACGGCCAAATAGTAATCACCGTCCCCAGCCTCGACCGAATCGGAGAAATAGGTAATCGAAGAAGAAGAAGAAGAGGATTTCCTTGCTCCTCGAACTTTCGTTGTTCTCGAAGAGTCAGATGCAACCAAGTCAACGGTCGAGGAGCTGGAATAGGTCATACTGATCGAGTATATGCCCGAGAAAAAGGTATACCTGGGAACGGGGTTAACCCCCGAACTCAGGACATGGATTTCCCATTTAGACATGACAGGGATCCCACCGGTAATAACAACACACCGGCTAAGCCTCGACCCCGGATTCATACTAGTAAAGCAAAAAAAAAGGCCCCGGTCCGAGGTGAAACATGCATTCATAAAGGATGAGGTAACTAAACTTTTTAAAATAGAGTCCATTCGGGAGGTAAAATACCCCGAGTGGTTAGCCAACATAGTTATAGTCCCTAAAAAGGGGAAAAAACTTAGAATGTGTGTAAATTATAAGGATTTAAACAAGGCATTCCCTAAAGACTCCTTTCTACTGCCTAACATCGATCGCATAATCGATGCCACGGCTGGCCACGAGATCCTTACCTTTCTCGATACCTACTCCGGGTACAATCAAATTCAAATGAACTCGGAGGACCAGGAGAAGACCTCGTTTATCACTAAGTTTGGAACGTACTGTTACAATGTAATGCCCTTCGGGCTAAAAAATGCTGGAGTTACGTACCAACGTCTAGTTAACAAAATGTTCGAGGAACATATAGGTAAATCAATGGACGTTTACATTGACGATATGTTGGTTAAGTCCCTGCGCGCAGAGGACCATTTAACTCATTTGCAGGAAATGTTTGAAATCTTGAGAAGTACAATATGAAGCTTAACCCAAAAAAATGTGCCTTCGGAGTCGGCTCGGGCAAGATCCTCGGCTTCATGGTATCAAATCGGGGAATCGAAATCAACCCCGACAAGATTAACGCTATATAAAGGCTAACAGGCTAACAGGATGGATAGCCACCTTAGGCCAATTCATTTCGAGGTCATCAGATCGAAGCCACATGTTCTTTTCCTTTCTCAAAAAGAAAAATAATTTCACATGGACCCCGGAATATCAGCAAGCATTGGAGGAATTGAAGCGATACTTATCGAGCCCACCTCTGCTTCATACCCCGAAGGTAGATGAAAAACTTTACTCATATTTGGCAGTGTCCGAGATAGCGATGAGTGGGGTACTAGTTCGGATAGAGCAAGGTACGCAATTCCATGTCTATTACGTAAGTCGAACTCTGGGAGATGCTGAAACTAGATATCCACACTTAGAAAAATTGGCACTTGCATTAATAAGCGCATCTAGAAAGTTAAAGCCATATTTTTAGTGTCACCCCATATGTGTGTTAACCACTTACCCTCTTCGAAATGTTTTACATAAGCACGAGCTATCAGGCCAATTGACCAAATGGGTCGTCGAACTTGGCGGGTACGATATCGAATATCAACCCCGAACATCCATCAAGTCTCAAATCCTAGCTGACTTCGTGGCCGATTTTACGCTGACCCTCGTACCCGAAGTGGAGAAAGAACTTCTGCTAAAATCCAGTATGTCATCGGGGGTATGGACCCTCTTTACGGACGGTGCCTCGAATGTGAAAGGGTCCGGGCTAGGCATTGTTTTGAAGCCACCTACAGGTAATACTATTAGACAATCTATTAAAACTTTTAGGTTGACTAATAATGAGGCCGAGTATGAGGCCATGATTGCAGGTCTCGAGCTAGCTAAAAGCCTGGGGGCAGAAGTCATTGAAGCCAAGTGTGATTCTCTGTTGGTGGTGAACCAAGTAAACAAAAGCTTCGAAGTTCGAGAGGATATGATGCAAAGATATTTGGACAAGCTGCAGGTAACCTTGCACCGCTTCAAGGAGTGGACTCTAGATCATGTGCCTCGAGAACAAAATAGTGAGGCCGATGCACTTGCTAACTTGGGGTCATCAGTTGAAGAAGATGATATCGTCCCGGGGACTGTCGTCCAATTATCTAGATCTGTGGTCGAGGAGGTCATGCCGAGATAAAAGTGGAAAGCTCCCATCGGATCATATAGAGTTAAGGGCTCTACGAACCAAGGCCGCTAGGTTCACTTTGGATGAAGATGGAACATTGTACAAAAGGATGTTCGATGGACCGTTGGCGGTATGTTCAGGGCCGGGGGACACCGATTATGTTCTGCAAGAAATCCACGAAGGCACTTGTGGGAATCACTCCGGCGCCGAGTCTTTGATTCACAAAATTATCAGAGCAGGGTATTACTGGGATAGCATGGAAAAAGACACTAAGGAGTTTGTTAGGAAGTGTGATAAATGTCAAAGGTTTGCATTGATGATTCATCAGCCCGGGGAGAAATTTCACTCAGTCCTGTCCTCGTAGCCTTTCATGAAATGGGGAATGGACATCGTCGGCCCTCTACCAACGGCCCCAGGTAAAGCTAAATTTATTTTGTTTATGACTGACTACTTTTCTAAATGGGTGGAAGCACAGGCCTCCGAGAAAATCAGAGAAAAAGAAGTTATTGACTTCATATGGGACCACATCGTATGTCGATTCGGGATACCTGCTGAAATTGTATGTGACAACGGGAAGCAGTTCGTCGGCAACAAGGTAACGGCCGGGAAGAGGAAGAGGAAGCTTTCTCCTTTTGAGGAACTGTCTTTGAAGTTTTTGCCATTGATCCGAGTTAGAAGAAGTGGAGATAGGCGGAGTTTGGTATTTTCTAACACTAAAAAGAACGGGAGTAGCACGTAATGAGAGACAAGAGATGAAGAGAGGGATATATAAAAGAAGTTTGGAGGTGGTTTGATGATTGAATAAAGTTTTCAGTGAAATTAAACCTTGTATTTATAGGCAAGCGGCGACAGTTCAACGGCGCTAGTGGCCGACCACCACTGGAGAAGCATTTAATGTTTTGGGGAAGCGAACCGACGGGACGTTTCGGTCACTTCGAACGCCTACGTCACGAGAATGATGTCATCATCAAGGACTCCGAAAAATCGAGGCCTAAATCATTTCTTATCATTTTATTCTAAGAAACGCGGGGACTATCTCTATACAGTAAAATCATGTGTCCACGATCTTGTAGGCTAGAGGGTTCGCATCAAGGAACAAACTCGATATGGGTCGAGTTCGTGACCGAGGTCAGAATATAAGGCTCGAAGATCGAAGTACGCGATGAGCACCGAAGCCGAGTATGACCAACCCCGAGATGATGCTGTTATGGGTTTGTAACAGAAAGAGTAAGATTCCCGCCACATCCCCAAGATCATGGCGTAAATTTCAGAATAGATTTGTACGAGTTAGTACGAATCTGTACTGGGCAGTTAGACAGCTGTCCCAATAAGATTCCTTAATGTAAATAGAAATGTACCTTATTTTAGGGTTCCTCTACTATATAAAGGAGACCCCAATCATTTGTAACGCATCATCAATCATTGGCAAGAATATACTCTCTTACTTTCTTGCTCATTACTCATTAGAATTGTCTCTTAACTTTATTATCTTCACTTTACTGTTCTTGCTGACCTACCTCGAGGCCATCTAGCTCGAGGTCAAGACTTGCTTAAGCACTGGTTTGATTCAACTTTCTTCTCTAAGTTATACGCTTGATTTCTTGGTTATTAGTTAGTATTGAACTAAATCACGTATCTTTAAAACCACAAACAAGTTTAATTGTTACTCTTATTTTCGAGGTAAGCAATTTTGTTTCTATCTTCAATATTATTGTACATGAGTTTCACTCCAAAACCCTCTTTATATATTAGTAATTTTTTGTATTTATTTGTATTTCTGAACCCATGTGTTGTTGCAGTTATAAATTTAGTTTCCTAGCTCTGATATTTGTGTGTGTATGAAGATCCGCCATTGATGAGCTTGAAGCTCCTGTATTAAAAATTTTATTTTGAAGATTTATTATTTGATTCTATGTGGGTGCTATAAAATATTGATTATAGTACCTTCAAGTAAGCTTTCCGGATCTGAATTTTTATGTGTATTTGAATATTAACCATTGTTAGGGTTGAAGCTCTTGAATTTAAAATTTCTATTTTGAAGATTTCTTGTTTGATTCAAAGTGGGTGCTGTTAGATATTTCTTATAGTACCTTCTTGAAGTTCATATTGAAATTTGATAGCATTTCGAGCTGATTTGAGGTGATTGAGATCGAAATTTTCAGCTGAAGATCGAAGAAGAACATAGCTACTCAATAGTATACCGCTACGGTATACAATATGTTGGAGGAGTATATAGCTATACTGCAATAATATACTATTATAGTTTACAATAAACTGCAACGGTATATTGTAATAATCGAAGAAGAACACAGTTACCTAACAGTATACCGCTACAGTATACAATATACTATAGGAGTATAGAGTTATACTGTAATAATATACTATTGTAGTATACAATATATTGTTATAGTATATTGTAATAATATGCAATATACTGTAACAGTATGCTGTAATAGTATACAATATACCATAATAGTATGCTTATTATCCGTAAGTTCACTTGCCTTTTCCCTTTTAATTTGCTTCAAGCTTTTACCCAGCGTGAGGGAAAAATTGAAAATGCAAATCTTTTTTTCGTTTTGATTTATTATATGACTTGAATTCAAAGACTTCTGACTTCTGCAAAACATTAATCTGCCATTGGAGGACCTTGAAGCTTTGAAACTCATAAATTGGGTTTGTTGAGTATGTGGTTATTTTGAAACTCAAAACAAGAAAAAAATAATTTTGTTATTTTGAAACTTAAAACAAGAAAAATATAATTTAACTCTTTGCGTACAATTGTATACCCTTTTGGTATAGCTATATATTATACTGGTATCATATGTTAGTTAATATTCTTTTGGTTGTATTAGCTACATTTAATTGGTACACAATTTGACTTTTCTTTAGTAAAAAATAGTATAAAAATAAAAATAATAAAAAATAGTGAAAACAATAAATGAAATTAGATTATGAAGAGAAAAAGAATATAAAGAAAAGAAGTTAAATGAAACTAGAAAAGGAAAAAAGAAAAAAATAAGAAGAAAACGAGAAAAAAGAAAAGGAGAAAAGAAAAAAAGAAAAAAAAGAAAGAAAAGAAGCATAGAAATAAAAAAGAATTGGAGAATAAAGAAAAAAACCCATACAAAAGCTACTATGGGTAGGAAATGTAATTAGTTTATGAGTAGAAAAACAAATGGATAGATAAGGGTAAATAGTTTTATTTTTTTGGGTAACAGTGTCATTCTCTCTTTAGAACGGCAAAGATCACTTTTAGCCCGCGATCGAAACTATTTACATTCGGTTACTAAAAAATTGTATAAAATTTATATATTTTTTATATGTAACATAAAAAAAATGTGCATATATATATATATATATTCGCCTATTATTTTGAGAGCGGCTATACAATATCATTTTTCTTATTTAAGAACATATTAAAATTTTAAAGATTATTTAAAGTTTAGCGGGTATTAGCAAAAAAAAAAAAAATCTGATTGGTAAATATAAAAATAAGACATGAATAATAGATGGATTACATACATAGATCAAGCCTTTGAGAGTTGATTCTAAGGTGGCTAAATTTTAAAAAATTTATTAACTTCGGCTATTAATTAAATAAGGGGCTATTTGTGCACTTGCCCCCTGAAATACCCGTAAAGCTAAAAATGAAATTGACCTTGAATTACCAATGGGAACTGATCTTATGAGACAGACATATGCTCAACCATTTGAGCTAATGGAAGTCAACAGCCCAGGTCACTGGTTTCCTTGATTGTCTCTTATAGAGCACGTCATATTCTAATGAAGCTAAATAGAGACTTGATTTCGATTTGGAGAATATGAAGTGAAAGACAACATAAATTAAGATAGAAGAAGAATACTCGTGACTCTGCTCCGTCCGTTACCGACAAACTGAACTGGAACGCCGCTCTCTACTTGACCTCATTCTCCACGTTGATGTCCAACAACACCGGTCCTTCCCCGCACCTCGTGTATATCACCTACTAAGAGCCTATTTGGATTGGCTTAAAAAAAAGTAGTTTTTCAACAAAAATAGATTTTAAGCCAAAAAGCAGTAAGTAGGGGTTGCCCATAGAGGCGGATTCAGAATTTAAACCCTATGGGTTCAACTTTTAAAGTGTTTAGCATTGAATCTATTATATTTCTAAAGTTATGGCTAATATCTACTATTTTTGCAATTTTAATAAATTTTTACACATAAATTTTTACCTCGCATTGAAAGTTATGGGTTCAGTTGAACCCACCGGTGATACACTAGATTCGCCCCTGGTTGCCCAACTTATTATTTTTGGCTTGTTTTAAGCGGTATCTAATTTATTTTAAGCACTTTTTGACTATGTCAAACATTAAAAAAAAGCTAAAAAGAGCTTAAAAGCTGATTGGACCAGCTTAAAAGCCAATCCAAACACCCTCTCTCGTTCTTATGATTTCAAACAAGCCTTAGACGAGTTTAGAATTCTATTACAAGGATATACTTCTTCAATAAATGTTATGCTTAATTATTTGCAAGTGTATAGTGGGGACTAACAAATATCGTTTAGTGATATGGTTGTATGGGTCGAAATCTGACCACACGAGAATCAGCACAAAAAGGAACGGCGAGGGGTCGATTAAGCCGTGGTTGTATCCATAAGGCACCATAACGATGAGCATCTCGGCCACGGCCGAGGACGAACCATCAGAAAGCCCGTATGGCGAAGTACACGCCATGGCACTTAGGGAGGTCGACCAAAAGTGCGATTGGCAGATTAGGGTATCCTGGCTAAGGACCGTTGGGTAAAGGGGAATATATATATATATATATATATATATATATATATATACTTTTCCTCTTCTCTTAATACAGAAGAACTGGAGAATCTTTCTCTAAAAAACAAGAGAAGGTTTAGAACTTGGCTGCTGATATTTGTAATCATCATTATGGAACCAATATAGACAAATCTCGTAGCCGTTAATGGTGCATCTTCTTTTTCTTCTTTATTTACGTTACGAAGTAGTAGCATCAAGAATGTAAGCCCATCATATACATTTGATATCTTTTATAATCTTAAATAGTTCATGAGCTTAACCCTATCCTATTTTTCCTACTTAATATTCTTTGATCTAGAGTTAATTATTCATGGCTAGGATTTATCCCCTATTTTCTTATTAATTCGTTTTAAGAAAAGGTTTAACATTTTTTTGGCAAAATAATTTGGCGCAGTCCGTGGGGATTTTCTAGCCAAAGCCTTAGTTCCTTCAAGATCCAAACATGACCTTAACTCTATCTCCCATTCGGTAATGTTTCACCAAACCAAGGGTAAATCCTTACGCGAAACCGGAGTTATGCCTGATTTACGCACGAAAACTGAGCGGCGCCTCAGCAGCAGCCCTGATGCATTGTGAGCCTGAGCCATCATAATGGGACTACGTCTACGCATACCAGGCGCGTCCATAATCCCATTTCCAAGTAAGCACCCAACACCACCTACATCCTGTGCATATTGCATTCCCCCCTACTGTATGAGACGATGCTTGTTGTGTAATTTACTGACTAAAATACTCCTCGTCTGTATTTTATGGTATGACTTACATTTCTGCAACATTTGCGCGCCCGGGACTGAGACGAACTGGGACTCGGACTTAAGACCCTAGTGGGGGAGTAGATCGTCCATCCACGAGATGCCAAAGCTCAACCAGTGACGAGGCTGAGCGCGAAGCCGAAACTGACATCAGATTGGAAACTAATACCAATGTACAGAACAAGGAAAGCCACCCAGCGGCGCGATCCCTAGTCCATTGCCAAGAGGGAACTTCCTAGTTGCAAAGAGTGAAGCCGGCGAGGGAAACGTGGCCGATCCCCCTATACTTTTAACCCGCTATTCCTTTAAAAAAAAGAAGAGAAAAGGGCTGAAATAGTGAACGGGGATATCCTCCCAAATAAGCAAACAAAGGCGAGCCAACGTACAAGCTCCAAGTTCTTCCCTACGGCAAACGACAAACCAGAAAAGTCCCCCACTCCGTATTAAATTGCGAACAGCAGACAAGCGGCTCAGATAACGTAGGCGATACTACGCAAATTCGGCCAACTAAACACTAGATAAACTGGGACTCACCCTGACGCATACATAAGCTATGCAGTAACGCGTGATATTCTCCAATAAAAGGCAGCATGCAACATCCTTACCACTCCATACGGCTGTGAGCATGTAATTTTTACCCTACCAAAATATTCCTACAAAATTAATAAATAAATTAGTCCTATTTATTTTTAGATTTTTTAAAGGATTTTTTGGTGTTTTTTGGAATTATGTGCATTTTTAGTCGCACTTTTCATCTTTAAAGTTATGAAAACTAACAAAAAAATATTTAAACCTTCATCATCTTGCATTATTAGGTTTTTAATTTAATTTAATGCCTAATTACACAATTTATTCACTTTATTAAAAGGAAATCAAAAAAATTGTTATTTTTGACATTTTTAGTTTCAATAATTAAAACTAGTAATTTTTCTTTTTAAAACTTAAGATTGAATAATTATGTAAATAATACAAATAGATAATTAATGTAATTTTATAATCTGATATAATTTAGTGTTTAATTTAGATTTTAATTAAAATTAGTTAGGTTTTAAAATTAATTAAGCAAAACCACCCAAAACTTACCCCCTAAGGTGGCGGTGGGCCTTCAAAACCACCTAAGGTGGCGGTGGACCTCCAAAACCATCCAAACTTATCCCATACACTCCCCTACCTCTCCTAAAGCTCACCCTACCAACCAAACATCCAAAAAACCCACCGGAAATCTCAAATCCTAAATCTAAACATCCAGAAACCCTAAAGCCGCCGCCGTAAATTGCCTATGGCGGCGGGAGACCCTAAAACTACAAAAAATCTTAAATCTTAGATCTAAGGTCTCCGAAACCCTAGATCTGCCCTTCCTAACCCTAAATCGAACCTAGTCCGTTCAAAAATCTTCCTGCCAAGATCTCCCATCAAGGATTCAGATCCCAGATGGGAGTCTTGGCACGGGGTTTTTTTTTAACGGCTAGATCTCCCGTTTTCAAAATCTAACCTAGTTTGTATAATAATCCTCGCGACAAGATCTCTCGCTCGGGATCTTAGATTCTGGGAGAGTGTCTTGGCGCGAGGGTTTTTAGCAACTAGATCTAAAAAAAGTGGGGTTCTTCAGCTTTAATTTCTTTTCCTGTTTTTTCCGTTTTCCCTTTATTTTTATTACTATCATTATTATGTATTTATTATTTGTATTTATTTCCAGTATTGCTGTTTTATTTTTGTTTACTGTTATTTTATTGTTGTTGTTTATTTACTTTTTTTTATTTGTTAATTGTTAAAGAATTGGGCCTCACTGAAGTGGACCTAGCTTTGTTAAAAGCTTAAGAGCCCAAGCTCTTCAGGCCAAGAGTCACCTGACTTAGGCCCAAAACCAATTTGGTTCTGAGGTAATTCCAAGACCCTTAAGGGTCAGTTTTGGAATCCTAATTCTGAAAATCATTCAGAAAACACTAGAAACTTCTGGATAGGGACAACCGTCCCAATGCTGAGTAGAAAAATAGGGATAAGATCAAAAAATATCCAGAAATGGGACACTTGTCCATTTTCTGAGATAAGGAAGGTACTAGAAATTGGACAACTGTCCATTTCTGTTAAGAAAAATGCCTTTTCCCTGATTTTTAGGGAATTCTGGCAGATTCTTTTGTACCCTAATTCTTATCCCTTTTCACTCCTTCACTCTATAAATACACTTCTTCTTTTCATTAGATGGACACACATTGACACATTAAGACACACACACACATTTCATGTAGACTTGAATGGATCTGAATACACACTTACAGATCTGAATATACTGCTTTTAAGTTCTTTGCCTTTCGATTTTTAAAACTTCTGAAAAAACTAGTATTGGTATTTCAGAAACAAAAACCAAAAAAAAAAAAAAATTAGATTACTTTCCTACTAGTTTCGTCAAGCTGGGACTAGGAATTCTTGTGTATTCTACTTGATTTCTTGCTGCTGTTACTCAATTTTCAGAGACATATTTTCTTTGTCCGTTTGTGTTTCTTGCTGCTATCAAGGTATTTTCTTTACAAATGTAAAGTTTTATTTTTGCTGAATCATGACTTTGATTTGCTGGTTATCATAAATCTGTATTTTGTTTGAATACAACATGTGTTATATTGTTCAAAGCTGTTTGGTTGAGAGTTGTGTGTGAATACATGATATGTTTTGTCATTTACACTGTTCAAGCCATTCAAGTTGTAGCAGCTTTATGTAAACTGCTCAAAAAATACGAAAAATTTATTTAAAGCTTCATTCATTTATAAGATCTATATGTTAATATGTAACTGTATCGCATAAATTATTTTTTTATTAGAAAAATTCGTTGGAATAGTAATAGGCAACTTGATTATCATTGTCCAGTTAGAAAAAATATAATAATTTAACTTTTACTGCATTTCCTTGTGCGATAAATTAGTTTAATAGATTATTCGTTTACCATACTGCTTAAAACAAATAAATATAGTAACTCAAGTTTTTTATTAATTTTGGGTCACGAAATTGGGCTTTTACAAGCCAACTGAGTAGCAGGCCCTAATAGTTTCAGGCCCTAACCAATTGGGTCCATGGAACTGTATCTTAGGTTTCGGTTATTAAATGAAGCAAACAACTTAATTAGAAACACTCACTTTAAGATTTTCATTGCAAATGAGTTTTAAACTTATCGCTTTAACATAAGTTAATATAAGAAGTAGAAGACTTAGGCAATCAGTACGAAAAATTATTTAATTTTAATTTCGATTCACGTTCCCAGATCCCCTTTAATTCTCTGCTTTTAAAAAATAAACAAAGTATGGGTAAAATCTTATGATTGATATTACAAATTTTAACTTCAAACTCATTCACACAAATATGCATTGGGCCAGAGTCACTTGGACTCATTATCATCAGGCCCAAATCTTTTTTTTTCTTTTTTAGTAATTCCACTTATTTGTCCACAAATGGATATTGGGCCAGAGTCATTTGGACTAATTATCACTAGGCCAAAATCGTTTTTGACTAAATTTATTTAGCTGCCTTGAAATATGCATTGGGCCAGAGTCAATTAGACTCAAGCAGGCCCAAATTGTCTTCTTTTCGAAATAAATTCATTAGCCCAATCCAATAACTGATAATATATGTGGACTCAGTCCTTATCAGGACCCAAACTTTTAAATCTGGGCATGTTTGGCAGTTAATACATAAGCCGCCCAATTTGACTAAATAAATGTCTCACATAGTTTTGAACATTTGCACCTAGATACATGACATAGGGTACTTAGCGTAGAGACATAATCATAATTTTAGATATACTTTAAATCGAACTAACTATTACAATTATATACACGAATGCGTGAAATAGTTGTGATGCCAAAAATAAACCAAGGTATATGTTCGCGTGACCATGGTCAAACATTTTAGTAAATAAAACGCCTCATAGAAATGCTTTAGGCGCGATTTTTAAATTACTATCGTAATGGCGATTTTTTAATTCAAAGTATGTGTTCGCGCGACTTTGACCAAACCTTTTTTCCTAAATAAACTAAGTGTTAGGAATTGTGTATACGTACGCGTGACATGATTTTTGACACACTAAAACTAAACGAGTATACGTACGCGTAACTCATTTTAAGTTAATTCTTTAAATACGGGTTATCAAGTGATTAGTAGCGGTAAAAGGTAAAATAAACATAGGTCCTAAAATGAGTAATTAGATAAAATAAGCCAAGTACAAATTGCTAAGCGACCGTGCTAAAACTACGAAACCCGGGAATACCTAACACCTTCTCCCGGGTTAACAGAATTCCTTACCTAGTTTTTCTGGTTTCGCAGACTTTAAACGAAGTTAAATTTTCCTCGATTTGGGATTAAAAATAATCTGGTGACTTGGGACACCATAAAATTATCCCAAGTGGCGACTCTGAAATTAAATAAATAATCCCATTTCGATTAATATCACTTAAATTGGAAAAACTCCCCTATATCCCCCTTTCGGAAAAAAGGAGGTGTGGCAGCTCTGGCGACTCTGCTGGAGATAAGAACCCAGAATCTCTGGTTCAGGGTTCAAGAATTCGAGCTTGTTAGTATGATTTTTACTTGGCTTTTGATATTACTGTATTTGTGGGCCTGATGTGCTAATTGCCTCTCATTTACCGCTTTGATATTATTTGAACTGTATTAAATTGTCTTCTTACGCCTCCCTTCTGAGTCTTCTATAAACATGGTGCACACATTCGCGTGGCCCGCTTTTCTGTTAGAGGTCGTACCAAATAGAACGAGGATGGATCAGCCACTAGGCCGGGTAGACTTTCGTGCTCCCGGTACGTCGCTCCCACCTCGGCTCGAGCTGTTTGCTCGGGTAAGCCATGTCTAGAACACAACCCCAGGTTTAAACCTAGAATAATATAGCCTCATGCCGAATCCCTAGTAGGAACGTTTGTTTGCATGATGTGCAATTGACTTTGGGGACTCAACACAGGGGTTGGGTCCGTTTAGGACAGGTGTACCCGAAATAAAAGACCATCTTGATGCATCTTACGTGTTATTTGTACATTTATTTGCTTCGTCTTGTATGTTGACTGGCTAAGGAAAGAAAAACAACAGAAAAAAAAAAACCAAGAGTGAGGTAGGATAGAGAATTCACCCGGTTTTGAAAACCTTGGTATTTGAAAAATGCCTCGAAAATCTGCCAAAATTTTTAAAAAAAGAAAGACAAAAAGAAAATGCATTTCAAAATGAAGTGAGTCAATATCATATTTTTTCAATTATGTTAAAACTGACCGAACTACGCGGGTCTGATTCTCACCGGATGTGAGATACGTAGGCAAACCTCATCGGTGCCGACCCTAATTTTTTCCAACCGAATAAATAAATATGTCCATTGGTAAAAAATAAAGCCGACCCAACTTCGGTTAAGTCTTGCGCCGTTTTTGCCGGAATAGCCTTAGAACACGTTACATTGTCGAAGGGTTGTTTTCGCTAAGAACGGACATGTCTGTCAATGAATCATCACTTTTCCCAGGAAAGTGCCTTACTTCGGCCTCAAAACTTTATTCAAAAGTGAGAAGGGGCCACTATTGCAAAAATGACCGTTCTGGTCGATGTTGCACAAATAGCCACTTTTAGGTGATTTCTCTTTGAAAATTAAAAAAAAATTGGTTCTTGCAAAAAGAGAGTCCGCTGGCCTGTCTTTCAAATTAGAGTCAACCCTAACCCTACCCGCTCACAGGTACAGAATGAATACCGTCCAGAATCCACCATTAAATGTCATAGTACAAGCTCCACTACTGCTTTAAATGTGGTGGTATGATTTGGACCAAGAGGGGCAAGACTGGGTAGTTGAACATCTGGGTGCTCTCACGGATATCATGAAAGTCAAGCCCCGGAATGATCTAATCAAGGCTTTAGTGACTTTTTGGGATCCCGTCTGCAATGTCTTCCGCTTCTCGGACTTCGAACTCACTCCCACCCTAGAGGAAATAGCTGGGTATGCAGGTTTCGGCAGGAACTTAAGACATCAGTAGCTTATATTCCCGAGGCCTATGTCGGTGCGCCGTTTCTTTAATATTATGAACATCAGTAAGTAAATAAGAAAGAACCGTGTAAGCGAAGGTTGTTGTTTATTCTACTTCCCCTACTCCAGGCATGGGCATCCAGAGAGGTTTGAAACGCATGAAAAAGGGTTGAACAACAAGCAAAGCAAAGATACTTGGAAAATTCATCGTCGCTTTGCCTTCGTAGTAGCATTTCTAGGTGTCATGGTCTTCCCAAATGAAAAGGTGACAGTTGATATCCGTATGGCTAGAATTGCGCAAGTCCTAACTGCCAAGGAAGATCACACACTTGCTCCACTGATATTGTCGGATATCTACCGGGCATTGACACAGTGTAAGTCGGGGGAGACATCCTTTGAAGGTTGCAATATTCTTTTACAAATGTGGCTAATTTAACACCTTCGCCATCATCCAAAATTTATGAACTACGGCCCAAGCAAGAGCAACTTCATTGAAAGCTATGAAGAAAGGGTGAAAGATTACAAATCTCTGAAAGGGGTTGAAGCTTGGATTCTCCACTTGAGAACTTTAAAGGCAAATCAAATTGAGTGGAATTTAGGATGGCTCCCGGTGAGGGAAGTCATACACATGTCAGCCACAAAGAATTATTTGCTATTGATGGGCTTGAGGAGTGTCCAACCCTATGCACTGCAGAGGGTTTTGAGGCAATTGGGAAGATATCAAGTGGTCCATGAGGATGAAGACCTGAGTGTCCAAGTTATTGAACTACACCCTGAAGCCCCACTTCCCGAGGCTTTAGTCCAACAAATCTGGGATGGTTGTCGATACTTGAAAGAGGATACTCAAGTACCCGATCTTACAAAAGGTGAAGTAGATCCAGGCTATGCCACATGGCTTGAGAAAAGGGGTTGCATTAATGATAAGCCAGAACCCGAACCTGAAAGGCCCGCCAAAAGGCCTCATATCCAAGCTTTTGATGATAAAGCCCGAGAACGGTTGCCTGGGGAGAAAAGGGAAAGAATATCAAGCCACCATCCATGCCTTAGAGGAAAAGTTGAGGAACCTCGTGTTTGACAATGACTTACAGGCACATGCGCTCGAAGGTGAAAAGAGAAAATTGACCCGAGAGAACGAGGCGCTCCGAGCCCAACTCCGGGACATGAGGATAGCCGCCAAAATGTCTGTGAGGAGCGAGAAAGATGGAAAACTCATCAACAACCTAAGAATGAAGGTACATGACTATGCAACTGACTTAACAAAGGCCGAAAAAGATTTGATAAACGCTCAAACAAAGTTGGCCAAATTAGCCCATCAGTTGAAGCAGAAAGATGACAAAGAAGTAACAGTACTGAAGAAAAAGTTGTTTGCCCTTGAAAAGGAAATGGTCCAGCAAACAAAAGATTTTAAGACAGAACAAGAGCATTGCTACGTATTAATTTGCCGACTAGAAGAAAGCGTGCAACAGCTATAGGACCAAAGCAACACAGACGCACAAGTGTTGGAAGCCCGGGCACAGCAAATTGGGCGTTTGCTTCAAGAAAAAGGAATTATCAGAACAAAGATCAAGGAGATAGCTGACTATGTCGTGATGAAATGTCACGAATGTGAAGACATGACTAGGTCTATGTATTTTGCTACCATGATGACCTTCGTTCGCCAGGTGATGGATGACTTAGACTGTCTCCAAGAAGATATTGCACAAAGGCCTGCGCAAAGACCGGCTAATGTCCCGCAGGCTCCCAGAGTACCAGTAGAGGCTATTATGTACTTTGAAGTTTTCAGTTTTGAGTCTGTGTTTTACTTTTTCCAAGTTTTGTTTAAAGCTGTGTTCGAGTCTGTATGTTTCCTTTAACAGTTGTCAGTCTTTTTTAGTCCCTGTAATAGAAAACTCAAAAAGATTTTGTTTAATGAAAAAATTTGAAAACCCAAAATTTTCTTGTCTTTCATTCCGCATTTATTTCCTGAACTACGTAATGATCTCATTCATGCAGCATCGTGATACGTAGGCAATCCTCATTGGATTCGATCATAGCTATAGACAACCTGAGTAATAAATAAACCAAAAGAAGGGAGAAAAGAAAAGGAAAATCGAATGGAAGAAAAGAGAGTGGAGAAATAAAAGCGCAAAAGAAAGAAAAGATTCAGGATTTGAAAGTCGATAAAAGAAATAGCAAGGCCGGGATTAGACATGCAGTCATCGCAAACATTTAGACACATTTAATTGTTCAGGTGCATCCCCCAATATGCGATTCCCTATGTGTTAAATATCTCGAACTAACTGGTTTGTTGTGTATGCTATCAAGATCAAGGTTCTATTTTTAAGTGGTTGGTTTTTGTGGTAATCTGGCTTCACACCCTTATTTCACGAGATCTAAAGGAAGTATCGCCATGGCAACAGAAAGTCATCTACCCATCATTGAGCCCGAAGATAGCCAGGCATCGGTTATCCCGCAGCCAGAGTCAGCAACTGCTGAGGAAAATAGAAGGCTACGATGCCATGTGCTAGAAATGTGGGACGCATGGTCCAATGGTAGGGATCCACCCAGTGCTATCCCTGGATTCCTTGAATTGATCCCCAGGACGGGAGGAACTACCAATGTCCCTATCCCACTAACCAACCCATTCATCCCGTTTGGGTACCCCACCATGTCGGCTAATTTCGTCGGTATGCCTTCTAAGGTTCGAACCCAGGAACCATCTTCAGGAATGTCATCTACAGTGTTCACGGAACCACTAGCCTCTACCATGGCGCAACCAACACTACCTCGACAAAGCTTTGAACCATCAACTTTTACTTTCCAAACACCCCAATTTCAATTGGACACCGCTTGTGTTACCCCAAATTCCTATCCTTAGCACCCATAATGTGAGTCTCCCATAGAACATGAGAGAGCCGTGAGGAATCCTGAACAAGAAGAGATAACACGAAAAATGAAAAGCATCGAGCAAAGCCTCAAGAATATGCAAGGCCTGAGTGGCCACAAGAGCGTTTCTTATGCTGATTTATGTATTCCCTCAAGTGCATTTACCCGTTGGCTTTAAAACACCAAAGTTCGAAAGATATGGCGGGCATGGAGACCCGATCGCTCATTTAAAGTGATATTGTAACCAACTGAGGGGTGCTGGTGGAAAAGAGGAGCTACTAATGACCTATTTCGGAGAGAGCCTTACCGAAATTGCTTCTGAGTGGTATATGGACCAAGACATTTTCCATTGGCACATATGGGACGACCTGGCTCGGGATTTTGTAAGGCAGTTTTAATATAATATGGACATCGCTCCCGATAGGAATTCCTTTACCAATTTCAAAAAGAAAGCCTCGGAAAGTTTCCGGGAATACACTATTAAATGGCATGAACAAGCAGCCAGGGTAAAACCACCGATGGATGAGGCCGAGATGGTAAATGTCTTTTTACAAGCCCAAGAGGCCGATTATTTCCAAAATATGATGTCTGTCATGGGCAAACCGTTCGCGGAGGCCATAAAGATTGGAGAAATGGTAGAAAACGACCTGAAAACAGGCCGCATCATAAGTCAATCAGCTATAAAAGACACTTCCCAAGCCATCCAGAGCGGCTCGGGAGGTTTAGCAAACCGGAAGAAGAAGGAAGAAGGAGCCATGATGGCTTCAAGCTTGAGAAACTCTCGTCAAGCCCGGGATTATTTTGGTCCCCTTTCCAGGACCCCCCAACATTACTACCCCCACCAGGATGCAGCATATGCTTTGGCCCCGCATCCTTATTGAAATGAACGCCCAACTATACGCACGGCCACATCAGCATTATAACCAAAAGAGAGCTCCACCTCCAAGAAATAACCCTCCTAACCAAGCTCCGTATAATCCCCGTCCACCACAGAATAATTACCAATATAACACACGCCCCCGTGAACCACCCAAGAAACTGACTTTAACCTATTGGTGAGTCTTACTCCAGCTTGTTCCCGAAGTTAGTCCAAATGGGTCCACTGCAACCTGTACCTCCAAACAGGCAGAATCCGGAATCTCCATCTTACCGGCCAGGTACCAGGTGCGCTTATCACTCGGGGGCGGAAGGGCATGACATTGAGGATTGTTGGACCCTTAAGAGAGCAGTCGAGAATCTAATAGAACAAAAGTGGGTAGTGCTAAGGGACGAGGAAGTCCTAATGTAACCAACAACCCGTTACCGGCTCACAACAACGGGCCGGTCATCGGGGTGATCTGTAAGGATAAAGATTTCAACCCAGTATTAAAAGCTATCATTGCCATCGCTGACTCCGAAAAGAAACCCAAAACGGTGGCAAAACAAGTCAGGAATGAGAAAAAGATAAATTCCACTCCTTATAATGCAGAAAAGGCGGTAGAAACAAAGACAGAGGCAACACTTGCCAAAGATGCCATTCTCTACGTTCCTAGGGCACCTAAAAGATTTGAATAGAAGAAAGCCACACTGAATATGCCAAAGATGTATGTACCAAAAGGGACTTACGTAGTGAGAAGACCAACAATTCCACCCAGGCTGGATGAGCCTGTGGTCATCAGCTGCGCACAGCAGAAAGCCCATAAGAGACCCAACTGCCGTCCCTTGGAATTACAATAAAACGGTGGTCACATACAAAGGAAAGGAAGTTAAGGGAGAAGTAAATGAAACGAACCAATCTGGGAAGTATCACAACCCAGAAGAATTGAACAAAACAAAGTAGAAGCGGTTTCCACTCAAGAAGCCGATAAGCACTGAAGAAGCGGAGGAATTTTTCCGGAAGATGAAAACCTCGGAGTATGTTGCATTTGATCAACTTAGAAAGATTCCTTCCCAGGTTTCACTTTTGTCCTTGTTGATAAGCTCAAATGAACATCAAAAAGTACTCCTAAAGACGTTGAATGAGGCGTATGTTCCAATTGAGACCGCGGCTGAATAGTTGGAAAGAATGGCAGAGCGATTTTTCGAGGTCAATCGAATCCCCTTCAGCCGAAATGACTTGCCTCCAGAAGGATCCGCCCACAACAAAGCCCTTCACTTGACTGTCAAGTGTGAAGGATATTATATGAAAAGGGTTATGTTAGACGGTGGGTTTGGAGTGGACATTTGCCCTCTATCAACATTACAAAGGATGGAAATTGGGACGGAAGGATTAGACCTAACAATGTTTGTGTACGTGCTTTCGACGGTGTCAAGCGGGATACGATAGGGGAAATTGACTTGGTCCTAACTATTGGCCCTGTAGATTTTGAAGTAACATTCCAGGTTCTGGACATGGACACTTCCTATAACTTTCTCTTAGGAAGACCATGGATCCATGCCGCGGGAGTCGTGCCCTCTACTCTCCATCAAATGGTCAAGTTCGATCATGAAAACCAAGAAATAGTTGTCCACGGAGAAGATGAACAGTCAATCTACAGGGACCCGTCAGTCCCATGCTTGGAGGCTAGAGAAGGAAGTGAACACATCGTCTACCAAGCCTTTGAAATTGTGGTCGCCGACCAGTGCGAGGAAGGAACCCCATGTCCTCAACCCTACTTATCGAATGCATCAATCATGGTTGCCAGTGAAATGATCAAACATGGGCACAAGCCCGGGAAATGGCTGGGGTATCCTTACAAGGCATCACAGAGCCTGTCACTTTGATGGTCAACGAGAAATTCTTTGGAGTAGGTTTTCAAGCTATCGATGCCGACGTAAAGTGGGCCGATGAACGTAAGAAAAATGGGTGGGCCTTGCCTCAGTCAATCCCGCACCTCGCCAGGTCGTTTGTTAAGCCAAGGTATATAGAAGAAGAAGATGCCTTTATGGCCGAAGAAATTGAGGATATCTGTGGGCAATGAGGCAAATGTTGTACGAGGTTCACATGGTCCAACCGGGCGAAGGCTCAAGCACTGTTGAGGTGCAAAACATGGGGCCAAATGATAAACTTCAAAATTGGAAGGCTACTCCATTCCCAATCAGGGGGGAATCCCGGTAGTTCAGTCTTGCCATCTTTTCTGCATTTCAAGTTATTTCAGGGTGTAACTCGAATGTTTTTAGTTTGTTGTCTTTTAAATTCCGATGTAAACCCTCCTATCTTCAAATTCAAATGAAACGAAATCAATATTCATTGTCTATGAATCTCTTTCTATTATTCTTTCTGATTTTGTTATTTTCTTATCTTTCTCTTTTCAGTTCTAATAATGCGGACTTAAATAACATGACATGCTTGTGGACTTCATGCCCAGATCCTAAAATGCTGTTTAACAGTGAAATAATGAATCAAGAACCAGAATATGATGAAGATGAGGCTTTTAGGAAAATAAATCGAGAATTGGAACAATTTGAGAATAAGCCTAAGCCAAACCTAAATGAAACCGAGCCAGTCAATTTGGGTAGTCCAGAAGAGGTGCGGGAAACCATGATAAGCATTCACGCCGATGAAAACACTAGAGATGCATTGATCCAACTTTTGTTCGAATTCAAAGACGTGTTTGCATGGTCCTATGATGATATTCCAGGATTGAGTGTTGATTTGGTAGTGCATAAATTGCCAACTTATCCCGGCTGTTCACCCATCCAACAAAAGCAAAGAAAATTCAAAACAGATATTAGTGACAAGATCAAAGAAGACGTCACCAAACAGTTAAAAACGGGTGTAATCCGAGTGGTCCAATACACCACGTGGTTGGCTAATATGGTCCCAATGCCAAAGAAGGACGGGAAAACCCAAGCATGTGTTGATTATCAGGATTTGAACAAAGCAAGCCCAAAAGACAACTTTCCATTACCAAACATCCACATTCTTGTTGACGACTGTGCCAAACACGAGATACAGTCTTACGTGGATTGTTATGTTGGGTACCACCAGGTTTTAATGGATGAAGAAGACGCAAAAAAGATAGCTTTCACCACACCCTGGGGCACTTACTGTTATAGGGTCATGCCATTTGGTTTAAAGAATGCCGAGCCAACTTATATGAGAGATATGACTGCCATCTTCCATGACATGATGCACCAGGAAATTGAGGTGTATGTGGATGATGTGATCATTAAATCCAGAACGCAGGACGACCATGTGCGAGATTTGAGAAAGTTCTTCGAGCGTCTGCGCAAGTATGACTTAAAGTTAAATCCAGCTAAGTGTGCATTCGGAGTTCCATTTGGGAAACTTCTAGGGTTTATAGTCAGCCGGAGGGTATCGAGTTAGATCCAACAAAGATAAAGTCTATTCGGGATTTACCACCTCCGAGAACCAAGAAAGAGGTCATGAGTCTGCCGGGAAGATTGAATTACATCAGCAGGTTCATTGCTCAACTGACTACAACATGTGAGCCCATATTTAAGCTGCTAAAGAAAGATGCAACGATTAAATGACCGGATGAGTGTCAAGAAGTTTTTGATAAAATCAAAGAATATCTGTCAAATCTGCCGGTGTTGCTTCCGCCTGAGCATGGAAGACCTTTGTTCTTGTACTTGACGATCTTGGAGAATTCTTTTGGTTGAGTCCTCGGGCAACATGATGTGACCGGGAAGAAAGAGCAATCCATATACTACTTGAGCAAGAAATTTACTGGTTATGAAGCCAAATACACGTTGCTGGAAAGAACTTGTTGTGCCCTAACTTGGGTCGCTCAGAAGCTTAGGCATTATTTGTTGGCCTACACCACATATCTCATAACAAGATTGGATCCTTTGAAATACATATTCCAAAAACCAATGCCCACGGGAAGGTTAGCAAAGTGGCAAATCCTGCTCACTGAGTTCGACATTGTTTATGCCACCCGCACGGTCATAAAAGCCCAAGCCTTGGCCGATCATTTAGCTGAAAACCCAGGTGATGATGAATACCAGCCCCTGAGTACTTACTGTCCGGATGAGGAAGTGAATTCAGTTGAAGTAATTCCAGAAGGCACCAATGCTTGGAAAATATTCTTTGATGGAGCTATAAATGCAAAAGGTGTTGGGATTATGGCAATTTCGATTTCGCCCACTGGTCAGCACTATCCAGCCACAGCCCGGCTTCGGTTCTTGTGTACAAACAACACCGTTGAGTATGAAGCCTGCATTATGGGTATGAATATGGAAGTTGACATGGATGTGGAAGAATTGTTAATCACGGAAGATTCTGACTTGATTATTCGACAAGTTCAAGGTGAATGGGAGACTCGAGACATCAAGCTTATCCCATACATGCAACATGTGGAAGACCTTAGCAAACGATTCAAGTCTTTTGAATTCAGGTATATCCATCGATTCCACAATGAGTTAGCTGATGCGCTAGCTACCTTGGCGACAATGTTGCCATATCCGGGTAATGTCCATATTGACCCGTTGGAGATCCAAATTCGAGAAAGACATGGTTATTGCAATGCGGTTGAAATAGAACCAGACGTTCAACCATGGTATCATGATATTAATAGGTTTTTGAAAACAAAGGAATATCCCGAGCAAGCCAAAGGAGACCAAAAGAGAACCATTAGAAGGCTCGCCAGCAGTTTCTTCTTGAGCGAAGAGGTCTTGTATAAAAGAACCCCGGATTTGAATCTTTTAAGGTGCGTAGATGCCCAAGAGGCTGGAAAGATAATGAACGAAGTACATTCGGGAGTATGTGGGCCCCACATGAACGGATATGTCCTTGCAAAGAAAATCCTTCGGGCAGGTTATTATTGGGTGACCATGGAAAAGGATTGCTTCAGTTTTGTCCGAAAAGTGTCATCAGTGTCAGATACACGGTGACCTGATTCAAGCACCGCCTTCAGAGTTGCATCCTATGTCAGCACCTTGGCCGTTCGTCGCCTGGGGTATGGATGTCATTGGGCCGATCGAGCCAAAAGCTTCAAATGGGCACAAATTCATCCTGGTTGCCATTGATTATTTCACAAAATGGGTCAAAGCAGTCACTTTCAAAGCCGTTAGCAAGAAAGCGATGGTTGACTTCGTGCATTCCAACATCATTTGTCATTTTGGTATTGCTAAAACTATCATTACAGACAATGCTGCAAATTTGAATAGTCATTTGATGAGGGAGGTATGCGAACAATTTAAGATTACGCATCGTAACTCTACCCCTTATCGGCCCAAAGCTAATGGTGCTGTTGAAGCTGCAAACAAGAATATCAAGAAGATCCTCAGGAAAATGATTCAAAGTTCTAGACAATGGCATGAGAAACTGCCTTTTGCATTATTGGGATAGCGCACAACTATGCGCACATCAGTTGGGGCACGTCCTATTTATTGGTTTACGGTACTAAAGCCGTAATACCTGCAGAAGTTGAGATTCTCTCTCTTCGAATCATTGTTGAAGCTGAGATCGAGGATGATGAATGGGTCAAGACCCGGTTGGAACAATTAACTATGATTGATGAAAAACGGATGGCCGTAATTTGCCACGGGCAGTTGTATCAACAAAGAATGGCCTGTGCCTACAACAAGAAAGTGCGGCCTAGAAACTTTGAAGTGGGGCAACTCGTTCTGAGACGTATTCTCCCACATCATGGGAAGAAAAAGGAAAATTTGCTCCAAATTGGAAAGGTCCGTACATTGTAAGAAAACTGTTACCAAAAGGAGCACTGTATTTGGAGACATCGAAGGAAATGATCCGAAACAGTTGTCAATGCAAATGCGGTCAAAAGATATTATGTTTGACCCTTTTACGCAATTTTAATACTCTCCGATTGGGATGACGAAGGCTTTCATTTTTCGCTACCCAAACACTATCAACCCTTTGCAAACCCTTTGAGCCGGTTACTCTTCTTTGATTACCCTCTTTGGAACCAGAAATTGTTGAAAAAAATGAAAAAATAAAGCAAAACAAAACAAAAGAAAAAAAACACACACAGAAAAACAAAAGTTTCCCCTGAACTACGTTCGACTTGATTCCGAAAAGATACGTAGGCATCCTCTCTCTATAGTTCAGTCACACCAAAAAAAATCCACATTTCCCCAAAGTTGAAACTGGGGCAGAAGTTACAATGATCCGGCAATAGTTTTGCTTGAAAGGTTCCAAAGTTGTAATTCAGTCCAAATTATTTTTACCCAAATCCTTTTCAAGTCTTTCCGATCAATCAGCGAGAATGTTTAAATTGGAGGATACAATCGTTGGGATCTGATACAATCAAAATGAGAGAAATAAAATGAGAGAGTCTTATTCGTTAAAACCCTCACGGGCACCACAAGGCGATGGTAAGAAGAGAAATTGAGATGAGAGAGTCTTGTTAGTGAAAACTCGCAAAGAGCACTACAAGGCGACGTAGAGAAGAGAAGTGAAAGTGGTTAGCTGGTGAAAATCCGCAAAGGGCGCCACTGATCGAAAGAGGATCCTCACGACTGTTCGGCATCAACAGAATCCTGGCAAGGTTTGGTCTGAAAGCATAAGTTGTGATGAATTTCTGAGAGTTGGACGGTTTACACAGATCGGGCATCTAGTCCAAGAGGCATTTCATGTTCATTAAAGTCTGCATGCGCTCCAGATAAGTCCTTCTTTCCTTTCCCCGAAAGGGATACCTCTCGTTTAAATTCATTTGTCCATTCCATCGCTTGTTTTCTTTGAATCCCTTTCGGTCTAATTCTGTTCTGAAACTAAGACAAAGAAAAAATGGCAAGATTGATTTGCGGGGTTTTGTTTGACACAAGCCAATATTCAAGATGGCACCCAGCCTCGGCAGGTGCATTGAGTCGACTTCGACTGGCCATGATGGCCGATGCTTTGAAATTAAAAACTCTTCAAAAAAAAGGAAATCAATGTCAAATGCCCACAAAGGCAAAATAAAGTTGAAAAGGTTAAGTCCCACATGATTAACCATCATATTAAAGTTTTAGAAAAGTCAAGATCCCCAGGGTTAAGAATGAAACCAATCCCCAGAGAGCAAGCAAGCAATCATGATCTTCGTCCAGGAGACGAGCTGAGATCGAGGAACCAAAATACTCAGGGCTACAAAACCAACCACTGTTTCAAACTGACAAATTGTTCTTTGTTTGAAAAATAGGAAACAAGTGTAATTCAAAGCAACCTTGCAAGAAACAGGTGCAACAAAAGCAAACCACGCAGAGACTAAAATGGTTCTGCAGCAATAATCAATCCAAAAGAGAAGTCTCCTCCAAACTCTTTCCTGCATTTTACTCACTCTCTTAAATAAAAATGATGAAAAATAAAATAAAAAGAAAGAAAAGACGAAAAGTTCAAAGCCATGGTAGTATAGGGTTTCCAATCCCTAACTGCATCTTTCCAACATAGGGTCTCATTTCCTAGTTGATGCCAGCATAACCTGATGACTTTCTAACATATGGTCCCACTCCCTAGTTGATGCCAGCATAACCTGATGACTTTCCAACATAGGGTCCTACTCCCTAGTTGATGCCAGCATAACCTGATAAGTTTCCAACATAGGATCCCACTCCCTAGTTGATGCTAGCATAACCTGATGACTTTCCAACATAGGGTCCCACTCCCTAGTTGATGCCAACATAACCTGATGACTTTCCAACATAGGATCCTACTCCCTAGTTGATGCCAGCATAACCTGATGACTTTCCAACATAGGGTCTCACTCCCTAGTTGATGCCAGCATAACCTGATGACTTTTCCAACATAGGGTGCCACTCCTTAGTTGATGCCAGCATAGCCTGATGATTTTCCAACATAGGATCACTGTTCCCTAGTTGATACCAGCATAACCTGGTGATTTTTCCAACATAGGATTTCCAATCCCTAGTTGATTACTTTTAGACAAAGGGTCTCCACTCCCTAATCTTTTTTCTCAAGGATACACAATCCTGACTTTATTTGCTTTCAATAATGAAGTAGTATAGAGTTTTGGTTACAAATAACTCACGAAATTTTCCTAGTGAAAACTGGGGCAGAAAATTTTCGTTTGTTTCATTTGTTTTGGTTCCTGAGTGGGTTTTTACCTTGAGGCACAAGTTTCGAGATGACCAAAAGAAGAAGTCTCAATCCAGAATAAAAGAAAAGAAGAAAAAGAAAAGTTAAACCCAAAGTGCAGAAGCGGAGAAGATATGGACTACTCAAGACAAGATTGAAGTCACTAGTTTGCATGTCCCGTCTTGATTCGAAAAAGATGAAGAAGATTGAACCAGCACCTGCAGCTAACAAGCATCAAGATCCAGATCAGAGTCTGCATAAAGAACCAGCCAAGACTCAAGACCAAGCTTCGAAAATTTACAAATAGGAATCTTGTAACTCGTAGCTGATAGTTTTAGTTAGTTTTCTTCATGTTTACTTTGGTGTAATAAGGAGCTCGGCAGCAGTAACAGCAGCAACAACAGTGAGATCACAACTTTTTGGTAGCCCAGCTACCAAAACTTCCAAAACTACACTGACCTGATTCCTTTATAGCCAAGGATATATAGGAAACCTTTGAAGCAATATTCGGTCAAACTTTTGCAAAATGCTTCCCATAGAGTATCAAAACGGGTAAAATTTGCTCGTGACTGCTCACTTTGTCTTTGCCCGAAAACTCTTCGTGTTTTCGATCAAAGAGGGGCAGCTGTGAGCATGTAATTTTTACCCTACCAAAATATTCCTACAAAATTAAGTAGTAAATTAGTCCTTTTTATTTTTAGATTTTTAAAGTATTTTTTGGTGTTTATTTGGAATTATTTGCATTTTTAGTCGCACTTTTCATCTTTAAAATTATGAAAACTAACAAAAAAATATTTAAACCTTCATCATCTTGCATTATTAGGTTTTTAATTTAATTTAATGCCTAATTACACAATTTAATCACTTTATTAAAGGAAATCAAAAAAATTGTTATTTTTGACATTTTTAGTTTCAATAAGTAAAACTAGTAATTTTTCTTTTTAAAACTTAAGATTGACTAATTATGTAAATAATACAAATAGATAATTAGTGTAATTTTATAATCTGAGATAATTTAGTGTTTAATTAAAATTAGTTAGGTTTTAAAATTAATTAAGAAAAAGGGATTTAATTAGCTTCAAAACCGGACTGGGCCAATTCAAAAAGCCAAGCCCAATACCAAACTTATTCCAAAAATACCCAAGCCCAACCCCCTTAAACCGGTCCATCCCCCCTTCTACCCAAACGACCCCGTCCCCCTAAATCCTGGCCTTTGATCTCCAATAGATCTAACGGTCCGGAACTCTACACCCCATTAATATATATGTCCTAACTCCCTCTTACCCCCTCATTTCAAACCCCACTCTTTCACATCTCTCTCTCAGCCACCCTAACACCCCAAACCCTAGCCGCCATCTCCACCCATAACCACCCCAAACCCTAGCCGCCCTAAAATCCTCCCCCCACGCCACCGCCAGAAATCGCCTAAGGCGGCGGCAAATCCTAAAACCACCCCAAATCAACCCCACTCTCTCCCATACTCATCCTAAACCTCATCTCACTCACCCAAAAAACCCCACAAAAAAACTAACAAATCTACACCTAAAGAACGACCGAAACCCTAACGCTGCCCTAGCCCTGCCACCGAAAATCGCCTAAGGCGGCGGTGGACCTCCAAAACCACTCAACCTTACCCCATACACTCCCCTACCTCTCCTAAAGCTCACCCTACCAACCAAACATCCAAAACCCCACCGAAAATCTCAAACCCTAAACCTAAACATCTAGAAACCCTAAAGCCGCCGCTAGAAATCACCTATGGCGGCGGCAAAACCCTAAAACTACCTAAACTCCTACCAAACAACCACCACACCCCCTATAACCCCGATCTACCCTAAGATCCCAAAAATTCCCCACCAACAAACCTAAATCTTAGATCTAAGGTCCCCGAAACCCTAGATCTGCCCTTCCTAACCCTAAATCCAATCTAATATGTTCAAAAATCTTCCTGCCAAGATCTCCCATCAAGGATTTCAGATCCCAGATGGGAGTCTTGGCACGAGGATTTTTTCCACGGCTAGATCTCCCGTTTTCAAAATCTAACCTAGTTTGTATAATAATTCTCGCGACAAGATCTCTCACTCGGGATCTTAGATTCCGTGAGAGTGTCTTGGCGCGAGGATTTTTAGCAACTAGATCTAAAAAAAGGGGTTCTTCAGCTTTAATTTCTTTTCCTGTTTTTTTGTTTTTCCTTTATTTTTATTATTATCATTATTATGTGTTTATTGTTTGTATTTATTTCCAGTATTGATGTTTTATTTCTGTTTACTGTTATTTATTGTTGTTGTTTATTTACTGTTTTTTTATTTTGTTAATTGTTAAAGAATTGGGCCTCACTGAAGTGGCCCTAGCTTTGTTAAAAGCTTAAGAGTCCAAGCTCTTCAGGCCAAGAGTCACCTGACTCAGGCCCAGAACCAATCTAATTCTGAGGTAATTCCAAGACCCTTAAGGGTTAGTTTTGGAATCCTAATTTTGAAAATCATTCAGAAAACACTAGAAACTTCTGGAATATGGACAACTGTCCCAATGCTGAGTAGGAAAATAGGGATAAGATCCAAAAATATCCAGAAATGGGACACTTGTCCATTTTCTGAGATAAGGAAGGTACTAGAAATTGGACAGCTGTCCATTTCTGTTAAGAAAGATGACTTTTCCGTGATTTTTAGGGAATTCTGGCATATTCTTTTGTACCCTAAGTCTTATCCCATTTCACTCCTTCACTCTATAAATACACTCATTCTTTTCATTAGATGGTCACACATTGATACATTAAGACACACACATTTTATATAGACTTGATGGATCTGAATAAACACTTACAGATATGAATATACCGCTTTTAAGTTCTTTGCCTTTCAATTTTCAAAACTTCTGAAAAAACTAGTATTGGTATTTCAGAAACAAAAACCAAAAAAAAAAATTAGATTACTTTCCTACTAGTTTGGTCAAGCTGGGACTAGGAATTCTTGGGTATCCTACTTGATTTCTTGCTGCTGTTACTCAAGTTTCAGAGACATATTTTCTTTGTCCGTTTGTTTTTCTTGCTGCTATCAAGGTATTTTCTTAACAAATGTAAAGTTTCATTTTTGCAGAATCATGACTTCGATTTGCTGGTTATCATAAATCAGTATTTTGTTTGAATACTACATGAATTATGTTGTTCAAAGCTGTTTGGTTGAGAGTTGTGTGTGAATACATGATATGTTTAGTCATTTACACTGTTTAAGCCATTCAAGTTGTAGTAGCTTTATGTAAAGTGCTCAAAATATGCGAAAAATTTATTTAAAGTTTCATACATTTATAAGATCTGTATGTTCAATATCGCATAATTTTTCTTTTTTTTAGAAAAATTCATTAGAATAGTAATAGGCAGCTTGGTTATCATTGTCCAGTTAGCAAAAAATGTAATAATTTAACTTTTACTGCATTTCCTTGTGCGATAAATTAGTTTAATAGATTATTCGTTTACCATACTGTTTAAAACAAATAAATATAGTAACTCAAGTGTTTATTAATTTTGGGTCATGAAACTGGGCTTTTACAAGCCAACTGAGTAGCAGGCCCTAATACAGTTTCAGGCCCAAAACCAATTGGGTCCATGGAACTGTATCTTAGGTTTCAGTTATTAAATGAAGCAAACAACTTGATTAGAAACATTCACTTTAAGATTTTTAAATGCAAATGAGTTTTAAACTTATCGCTTTAACATAACTTAATATAAGAAGTAGAAGACTTAGGCAATCAGTAGGAAAAATTATTTAATTTTAATTTCGTTCACGTTCCCAGTCCCTCTTTAATTCTCTGCTTTTAAAAGATAAACAAAGTATGGGTAAAATCTTATGATTGATATTAACAATTTTAATTTCAAACTCATTCACACAAATATGCATTGGGCCAGAGTCACTTGGACTCATTATCATTAGGCCCAAATCTTTTTTTTCTTTTTTAGTAATTCCACTTATTTGTCCACAAATGGATATTGGGCCAGAAACATTTGGACTCATGATCACTAGGCCCAATTCGTTTTTGATTAAATTTATTTAGCTGCCTTGAAATATGCATTGGGCCAGAGTCAATTAGACTCAAGCAGTTCCAAATTGTCTTCTTTTCGAAATAAATTCATTAGTCCAATCCAATAACTGATAATAGATGTCTTGGGCTAGAGTTCATTTGGACTCAGTCCTTGTCAGGCCCCAAACTGCTAAATCTGGGCCTGTTTGGCAGTTAATACATAAGTTGCCCCATTTGATTAAATAAATGTCTCACATAATTTTGAACATTTACACCTAGTTACATGACATAGGGTACTTAGCTTAGAGACATAATCATTAGATATACTTTAAATCGAACTAAATATTACAATTATGTACACGCATGCGTGACATAGTTGTGATGCCAAAAATAAACCAAGGTATACGTTCGCGTGACCATGGTCAAACATTTTAGTAAATAAAACGCCTTAATCAAATATTCGTAGAAATGCTTTAGGCGCGGTTTTTAAATTACTATTGTAATTGCGATTTTTTTTTTATTCAAAGTATGTGTTCGCGCAACTTTGACCAAACTTTTTTTCCTAAATAAACTAAGTGTTAGGAGTTGTGTATACGTACGCGTGACATAATTTTTGACACTCTAAAACTAAATGACTATACGTACGCGTAACTCATTTTAAGTTAATTCTTTAAATACGGGTTATCAAGTGATTACTAGCGGTAAAAAATAAAATAAACATAGGTCCTAAAATGAGTAATTAGATAAAATAAGCCAAGTATAAATTGCTAAGTGACCGTGCTAAAACCACAAAACCCGGGAATGCCTAACACCTTCTCCCGAGTTAACAGAATTCCTTACCTAGTTTTTTTGGTTTCGCAGACTTTAAACGAAGTCAAATTTTCCTCAATTTGGGATTTGAAGTAATCTGGTGACTTGGGATACCATAAAATTATCCCAAGTGGAGACTCTAAAATTGAATAAATAATTCCATTTCGATTAATGTCACTTAAATTGGAAAAACTCCCCTATATCCCCCTTTCGGGAAAAAGGAGGTGTGACAACGGCCCCCAACCGTCGCCAAGCTAAGTGATAATTCAACCTCGTTCGAATCAGCAAATCAAAGTTCAACCTCGCTCGAACTCATAACAGGTTACAATTCGACCACGCTCGAATTTACACCATACGGCCCCCGGCCATCGCCAAGCTAAGTGATAATTCGACCTCGTTCGAATCAACAAATCAAAGTTCGACCTCGCTCGCTCGAATTTACACCATATGGCCCCTGTCCATCGCCAAGCTAAGTGATAATTCGACCTCGTTTGAATCAACAAATCAAAGTTCGACCTCGCTCGAACTCATAACGGGTTACAATTCGACCTTGCTCGAATTTACATCATACGGCCCCGACCGTCGCCAAGCTAAGTGATAATTCGACCTCGTTCGAATCAACAAATCAAAGTTCGACCTCGCTCGAACTCTTAACGGATTACAATTCGACCTTGCTCAAATTTACATCATACGCCCCCCGGCCATCGCCAAGCTAAGTGATAATTCGACCTTGTTCGAATCAACAAATTAAAGTTCGACCTCGCTCGAACTCATAATGGGTAATAATTTGACCTCGCTCGAATTTACACCATACGACCCCCAGCCGTAACCAAGCGAAAATAATAATTCGACCTCGCTCGAATCAACAAAGTAAAACTCGACCTCGTTCGAGTTACCAAGTAACGCCTGATCTCGCTCGAACCCATTACGGGTCACAATTCGACCTCGTCCGAATTTTCACCCATGCGGCCACCGGCTATCGCTAAGCGAGAGTCAAGACCGACCTTATTCGAATTGGCAAGTTAAGCTCGACTCCTTTCGAGTTAACAAAATATGGTTCGACCTCGATCAAAGTAACACTATGAAGTTTGACTTCGCTCGAACCGATAAGCTAAAATTCAAATTCTCAATTGAAAAGCCTGGGACTCATCACGAGAAAATCCGAAGACCTTTTTTTTGGAAGAAAAGAAAAAAAAAGCCAGGAACAGACAACCAGAGACAAAACAACAATCTTATTTAGAGAATGTACACGCGCGACAACGCCTTACAAAGGACCGAAACAGGCCCCCAAAATAAAAAAAGAACGTTCAAAACAAACGACAAACAACACCAAAGAAAAGAACAAAAATAAAACTAAGTACGAACGCTACAAAACTACACTTGGCCTCATCTCCACCATCGCCTCCTCCACTGTCATCATTAGAAGAGAGCCCATCTTCGATCTCGGCATTCCCACCGGCCTCCGATGACGAGGGGTCATAACCGCAGGCATACGAGCCTCGCGCGCTTTCGCACGAGCATCTTCGAAAACGGCCTCAGGAACACTCCCCTTCGCCCACAAGTCCTTGTATATATCTCGTTGGGCCTCAGCGTGGACCCAAATCTCATACAAAGGGCAAGGAACAACAACATAGGTAGATTCTTGAGGGGGGGCCTGAGCCGACAACTCTGCCTTCTCGGCCTCAAGAGCCACAATTTGATCTCCCAGGTTCGAGGCATCCCGCTCGAGAACACCGATCCGCTCCTCGAGACTCGCCTCCCTCAGTGCGGTCATCTCCCTCTCGGCCTCCCGCTCAGACCCGAGGACGCAGATAGTGTCTTCCAGCGCCGCTGCCCTCGCCAAGGTCGTCGCTCGGATTCCCTCGGCCCTCTCTAATTCGGCCACCTTCTCTGTCCACTCTACACTTAGACTGGCAACTCTAGTGGCATTCAGCTCGAGCTCGGCTCGCAAAGACAACACATTCGCCTGAAGGTCCTCGCATTCCGCCGCAACCCTTTTGCCCACCTCGAGCTCCTCATTTTTAACCCTAAGCAGCCCCCCAAGCTCGCTACTTTTGCGGACAAACCGACACCAGATCCTCGTCCTTCTTCTCCAACTTCTCCCTGAGGGATCGAGTATTACCGCCCGCCCTAAGCTGCGCATGCATCTCACAACACCTGTTACAATACCGGCGATACTTCATGGTCATCTTCTAAAAGACATCGACCCGCGTCTCAGCCAGACAAGCACTTTCACATGTAAGTCTAAAAAAAAAGAATCTACGAAAGCAAAGGGCACAAAACAAAGAAAATAGCGAAAGAAAACTCACCTTCAAGGCCATCCCAGCCACACCGCGCGACAAATCGGCATCGCTAATCACTTGGAGAGACCTGCTTTCAGCGGCAGAGCATAGAAGGTCAAATTGGGGCACCAAGTCCACCGTGTCCTCCAACAGGTTAAAGTCTGACGGGACGGGAAGGGCCTCCTGCCCTCACATCGACCCTGGTAAAACCTTCCTCGAACATCCTCATATCCCCAGGATCAATGTCAGAGTCTGATTCATAACATCTACCACCACACCCTTCAACCTCATATTAGCCGAAGAGGGGGTACGGGCCTGCCGCGACGTCGATGGACCACTCGAAACAATCGTGGCGGCCTCCGAACTCTGCCCCCTACCACGACAGCTCTTTCCACACCTGAAACGGGCATCGCCTCCATGCCCAGGCTGGTATCACCGCCAGCTTTAGACACCGCCAAAATAGGATCACCCCCGAGGGCGCTTTGATCAAAAACGTCCCCTCCGATATTATATTACGCCTCTTTGACGGGGCCTCTTCGCCATCACCATGAGAAAGTTTGACCGCCAAACGAACCGTAAGGACCAGAGTGTCTAATCGAGGAGCAGGATCTGAATAACCAGATCTGGACGCGGACGCGATCTGTGGAATAGACAGATTCTGAATGCCCTCATCCGCATTTGCCACTAGCACGGGCCTGGCAGAAAAGGCCGACTGATGGAAAGCAAGGGCGGGAGCCCTCGACCTTCTCGCCCCACTCCGACCTGCCAATGAAAGATTCGACCAAATGAAATTGTAAGGCAAAGAAAAATACAGAGCAAAGCATAAGATAACTAAGGCCGAGACAAGGCGACTTACGGGCGGAAGGTTTGCGCCCAAACCTTTCATGGAAGGGTGCCCATTCGTGAATCCCCATCGTATGGGGCAGAACTGAGCTTACCCACCCGCGAATATCAGCAACTTGCGGAGAGGGTAGTCTCTCGGCTGCAAAAATAAAAATACTCAACGAGATCACTAGAGGAAAACAACCAACAAATATTTTTTTTAAAAAAAAATTAGATGAAAAGAAAGGCTTACGGGCGAAATTCCACGTCTCAGGGAACCCGGCGGGGTTAGACATCACGTGCTCCGTGCGAACATTGAAGTAGTTCTCCCAGAAGCGGCGGTTGGTCTTGTCGTCCATCTTTACCACCAGGCCCTTAGTGCCTCGGTGACGAAGATGTAGCATGGTGCCCCTATGAAAGTTGGGGACGAAGAGGTGAAGCAGGTGTAGAAGAGAAACCCCTCGATCGGCCAGCTCCGCGTACTTGATGAGCATTAAGAAGAGTTTGTATATATACGGGGAGAGCTGAGCCAGACACACCTCGTAGAAGTGGCAGAAATCCGCCGCCAGAGACGGGAGGGGAAGCGTGTATCCGATGATAAAAGGGTATGCATAGAACGCGCAGTATCCTAGGCGATGTATGAGCACAACGCTAGAACCCACTGGAACGAGTTCGATATGCTCAGGGATTCTCCATTTGGCTTTAAATGTCGCAAGTGCCGCGGCATCCATCGTAAAAAGAACAGGTTTTGGCTCATCCCCAGCAGGGTTATTGAAGTGAGTCCTTGCCTTCCTTGGGCAGTGAACCACCTCATCTACCGTTGGAAAACTCTCGTCCTCCGCCAGACCCATTACCTCTTCGAGTAGGGGTATATCGATTTCTGGCACCGGAGCACCAACGACTCGATCAGGGTTAAAAGAAGCACTAGTAATTGCTTTGGGTGACTGTACATGTCGGGGTGTAAAGAAAGGAGGGTAACAACCACGAGGATTGTTGGTAGAAAAAGAAATACGAAGAAATGAAGAAGAAAGAATGCCTAAAGATTGTCTTGTGAACGATTGGGAAACTTTTCCCTATTTATAGAGATATGAATATGCTGGTTTGAGAAACCAAGCGCCGCCTTTTTAAAAAAATAACGAAAGGGGCACGGGAAACGATGCAACGCATAGAGAACGTGTGCCATAATGACGCCTGATGAATTTAATGTCATTTCAAACTGACACAGTGGTCCGACGAAACACTCGAAACGTCACATCATCATCTCGCTAAGAGGTGCTCGCCCATCGCCCAAAACACTCAGATTTCTCAAAAAGTTTTCTTATTGACAAGGTCCGCCCATCGAGGTCGCCCATGGACGACCTCAATAAGCGGAGGGACTAACTGTATGGGTCGAAAATGACCACACGAGAATCGGAACAAAAAGGAACGGGGAGGGGTTGATTAAGCCGTGGTTGTATCCATAAGGCACCATAACGACGAGCATCTCGGCCACGGCCGTGGTCGAACCATCAGAAAGCCCGTATGGCGAAGTACACGCCATGGCACTTAGGGAGGTCGACCTAAAGTGCGATTGGCAGATTAGGGTATCCTGGCTAAGGACCGTTGGGTAAAGGAGAATATATATATATATATATATATATATATATACTAGGTAAGAGAATGAGAAAAAAGGGACTTTTCCTCTTCTCTTAACACAGAAGAACTGGAGAATCTTTCTTTAAACAAGAGAAGGTTTAGAACTTGGCTGCTGATCTTTGTAATCATCATTATGGAATCAATAAAGACAGATCCCGTAGCCGTTAATGGTGCACCTTCTTTTTGTTTTTTATTTTACATTACGGAGCATCAAGAATGTAAGCCCATCATATACATTTGATATATTTTAATATTAAATAGTTCATGAGCTAAACAATATTCTATTTTTCCTACTTAATATTCTTTGATCTAGAGTTAATTATCCTTGGCTAGGATTTATCCCATATTTTCTTATTAATTTGTTTTAAGAAAAGGTTTAACACTTTTTTGTAAAACAATGGTCATGAAAAAAAGTTACCCTGTTTAAACTCATTTTGATAATGTCCAAAAATCACACTTGTTCGAAATTTCAAACATTAAGGACGATTTTTGTTACTTGAGATATTAAAATGATGTACTTAGGCTTTGGTCAAACTTGAGAGATAAATTGGCTTAAACACTCTATTATCGCCCCAACACGGTCTTCTCCTGCATTTTATTAGCTTAAGCGCATGATGATTTTAAAACAATTTAGCTAGTGTTTGGAAATAGATTTTGTTGAAAATTGAAAACTGAGTTTTTGAATTGAGTTGAAAAATAATTTTTGAAAGTTGGAATTATGTTTGAACATGAAAAAAAAATTACCCAAAACCTGGTGCAAAAAGATTCAAAATTTTCTCAAAAACTAATCATCCATGAACAAACAGTATTTTCATTTTTTTTTTTTTTAAAAATGTACTCAAAATCTTTGGCCAAACGGGTGCAAGACTACTACTCTTTCCCTTTCAATATGGCGCAATTTTTTTAATTTCTGGCAATGTTGATGGAAAACATCTAGGTAACATTTTGACAATCCTTACTTAAAAGGAGTGGGGCCAAAGTTGTGTTTAATCCATCCGATTTCGTTTGAAAACTTTGAGTTAGGCTAATATCAGCGCATAGACTAATAGAGCAGTTCCTTCTTTTTTTATTTTCCTTTTATCAGCGTAACAGTTGTACGTCTTTCTTGATACTTCCTTACAAGTTCTGGAAAAAAGAATAAAAGGATATACACAAAGCATCATAAATAAATTATGTGAATTTGTACACTTTGATTTTCTTATTAAGTGTTGTCCTTATTAAAGAAGTGAACTATTGAATGTCAATGCTGCTGTCACAATCGAATTATGGTTATAGGAGCACCAATATTGATTTAAATTAAAACTTATACTCCATTGAGAACATGGGAAACCCAACAAACCAGTAATAACTTGTAGTATAACACTATTAATAATTTACTAATAATGACAATGATAATTCAACTTTCTAACAAATAAACAAATCAATCTACAACATGACAAGATCGTATATATTATAATAACAAGATTAATTAACATGAGAAATAAATAATTGTCACATCCTTCTCTGTCCATTTCCCAGTATCGGCTGTTTGCATAGTTGTTGAAAATTTGAGCAATTCAAGCAAAGACATTAGCCAAATCCAGCCTGTCCTGTCCATATTCCATGAGAAAGTTGGCAAAGTGGGGTAAAGATAGAGACCACAAACTGCTCCAATAGCTATCAATGTACGTACTTGTTGACAATAAAGATTGATAAAAATATCAAAACTTTACCAAACCTAGAGGCTCAATAATCAACTGTATGTACAATTCTTTAATGGAATCGCAACGTTAAGTTTCTGAGTATTAAGAGTGACTAAACAATCAATTGTCTCGTAGAATTTCGGCTTCACTAATTGGCCCAAAACATAAGCTCTTGATCGAACCTTAAAGTTCAATTTCAATGGCACGGGTTGTGTGGTTGCCCCTTTTGGAGTGCTTAAACTTGCTCCACTACCATATAGTGGAATTTTGTTTCCTATTACTGATACAGCTACAACTCTTTGGCTCTTTCTTGATTGGTGAAATTTCTTCATCTGAAAAATAATTGAAATAAAAAAAAAATCATTCATTTTGATGCCCGAGGAACTCAAATTATAAGTAAAAAAGCTAGTTAAATGACTTACTGCTCCGGAGCCAAGTATGAGCTCTGAAAATGAGAGATCAATAGGGGATGAGGTGACATGTACACCAAAAAATGTTGCAGTGTTACGATAAACGAATTTCACTGTTGCGTTCATTGAGATCATATCGGTTGCTACTCCAGAGTTATCAGAACCAGCTTGAATTCCAAATCTCTCAAATTTTATGCTCTGAAATCAAAATCCAATAAATACCCATTTCAAATCAAGCATCAACCTTTCCTATTTTTAGAAACACAATAATAGCAAGTAAACAAACAAGATAATCCTTCCATCTATTCCAGTTTATGTGATACTATTCCTTATTAATTCGTTCAAAAATAACAATATACATTAATGAAATTTTTTTATAGAGTGATTAAATAGAAGGACTTACCCTCATGGTAATTTTGGGTTTCTGAGGACGACTAGCACCCCAAAGGACGAGAGCAAAGAAGGAGAAGAGGATAAAGAAGGCAACAATAAATGCCAGAAAATAGCAACGGCGAGGGAGAGGTTTGCTGTACTGATCATCTTCAAGCAGGCCTTCTTCTTCAATAACATCACATTCCTTCCACGGCTTCTGCCCTTTACGGTGGTTTCTACCGCCGGCTGCGGCGGCGTCGTTAGGAGAAATTTTCCGAGATCCAGGCTTGAGTGAGCCAGAAAATCGGCTGGAAGAGGATTCACGGGAGTGACGGCCGACGGAGGAGTGAGAGTGAGGCGGAGAACCCATAGGACTGATAACTGGAGTTGAATGAAACGACGTCGTTGTTTTCTCTCCATCGTGTGAATCACGTGACGGACTTTGAACGTAATACACCGGCCGCCGATTATGGTCCGGCGATGATGGTGCCAAGCTGCTGGTTACATCTGAATCAGTATTCGCGTTTTTTTTTTTTTTTTTTTTTTTGTTTTTTGCTAGAATCAAAGAAGAAAAGAAATGTTAGAGTGTAGATAGTGAGTTGGGTTTTACTCTGAATTGAGATTACTGATTTCTTGCCTTAATATGTAAGTACATTGTTTGGTTGACGCAACCAAATAATTCTTCTTTGTTTTAAATAATAAAAGTATTACTCACCGACGGGATAATAGTGGAAAATAAAAAATTAGGCCTAACAAATATTATTGTGGAAGTCGTAGAGTCTCATTGATCAATACAGCTGCTTTAGAGTTGGCAACAACTCTAGTACCACGCGCATTCTAGATTTTCCTACTATGAGGACTGAACTTTACCATAAGTTTTATGGTAAACTTTTATTCTATTCCATTTTTTATGATAAATTTTACTCCATCTTTTTTGCATTTATAAAAAAAATAATTTTTTTTAGTATTTGGTAATATTTTAATTTTAACTTTTTTCTGTTACTTTTAATAATATGTTCTTATCGCTATAAACATGCCATGATATATTTTAAAAGAAAAATTAATCTAAATAGCCGTTCATTCAATTATTTAAATTAAAAAAAAAAAAACGATGAAGGTGTAATATATGTATAATTTATTTATTATATGTGGATAAATGAATACAATCAATATATAATGTATGTAGATGGCTAGAAAAATAAACAGTGAATCCGGTTATTTGTGTAAAACTTAAATTCATAAATTTCATAATTAATTTTACTATATACTAAAAGGATTCCTTTCTGAAATATTTTGGTCTAGCCAAATACGGCTAAATGAAATAAACTGATGGAAGATTTTTCTAATATACTATGCCGTTGATTGCGAAATAATGTCTATGTTGGAAAAGTAAAGGAAATGGGCGGTTCGGTGGAGTGGGATCCACCTTTAACACTCAAACCATGTGAATTGAGAAAAGGGAAACAATAATTTCTTTTTTATTTTATTTTTCTTTTTTCTTTTTTCTCTTTTACTGATAAAAAAGAGAAAGCATGTGGAAGGATGCAGTGTGCTCATGGATCATATCTTTCTGCTTTTCTCTTGCCTAAGGCAACTCAAGATGCTTATGGTCATACAATTTATTGAGTACAGTGGAACTTCTCCAAAACAATCATCATTTATGGCAATACTTTACTGTAACGCCTAAATCTTTTTTAAAACTAAATTTTCATATTATATTATAATATATATTTTTTATAATAACATTTCACTCTAACAACAAAAAATTAGCTAGCACAAATACGGTTTTAATTGAGAGGTTTGATTGTAGTCCTTATTTTGATTCTTATTCCTAAAGCAAAAATTATACTAACAAAAAGTGGTAATCTAGTTAACTTATAAAAGTCTAAATCATCTTATCTCAAATTAAATAGAATACAAACAGTAAGTTTCTTTTAAATTAGATACTTAAAGATTTTTCTTATGTTCTCGTTTGGTAGATGAAGCAGCTATGCCAAATGATCCCGTCTGTTTGAGGCCTTTGCTGGAATATCGGGGCAAGTGCACGAATAGACATTCTCAGGAATACTATTAAGAGATTAGTAGTATTTATTTTGTCCTAAAATTTTAAATTAAAAATCTTAACTTAAGGATAAATTAGGATATCTTTTACCTGAAAAATTAAAATGAAAAACTGAAATAGACGCACTTACTAATTCCTAAATAGCAACCCCTTAAAGTGGCTTCCTGGTGTCATTTTTATTGGAATATCAGCAAACAAAGGTCCAAAAGAGCAGGCTTATGAGCATGACACAAAACGATCTGGCCCAGTAATGATAATTCCGAAACAAGATTCGACTAATTAAAGCCTATCCATCCTTGTTGGGCCGCAGTGCAGAAGCCCATCTATTTAAGTTGGCCCTTCTTTTGGTTTAGAAAGTTCACTGTAAATATAAGGGATTTTTACATTCCTATGCCATATAGTAAACTATATTACTATCCATGCTTAACTTTTAATATAATTACCTTTTATATACCTAATTACTATTTATGTACATTTTAGGGGTTTTAATGGTATTAATTAGTCTCCTAATTTAACTCTACCGCATATCCCCTCCCCCCAAGTTTCTCTCTCCAAATCCCACCCCTCACCCACGTATCAAAACACACCCCACGATTTCCTCTTCTAAAACCAGCAAAAAACTGTAACCCCTCCACCATTGAGAACCATTAAAAAGCTTTGAAACTTTGAATTCGAATTTGGGTTTTCAAAAGACATTGTTTGTTTGGATTGGATGTTGTTGCAAAGAATTGAGAATTCTCTACGTCTCTCTCTATCTCTCAATCCCAAATTTCAGTAATATAAAGCAAAGGAAAAGAGAGCAGTAATTCCACCATTGACAGCCATTAAAAAGCTTTAAAGCTTTAAATTCGAATTTGGGTTTTCAAAAATCATTCTTTATTAGGATTAGGTGTTGTTGCAAATAATTGGGAATATGGTTTGGAGTTTATATCTCAATTTTGAGGGGTTTTGGTGAAGATTAGACTTGGTTTTGGCTGAATTTCAGATTGAAACTCGAAGAAGAAGAAGAAGACATGACATACATTATATTGCAGAAATTGTAGAAAAATTATATTCTGTTGTTTATTTATTTTTCTTTTATTCATTTAACTATTGTATGAAAGTTGAACAACATTGTATAAAAATTGTATTTAAGTGGTATTATATTGTAGTTGTATATAACTGAGTAGAAATAATGTACGAAAATTATAGATACGTTGTATAATATATAGTTAGTTGTATGAAATTTTACTATGTATAAATCAGATACAAAATATATAAAAGACATATTGTATTGTATAAAATTTGCATTTAAGTTGTATGTTATTGTAGTTGTATTTAAATGGGTAGAATTAATGTGTGAAAGTTGTAGATAAGTTGTATAATATATAATTAGTTATATGAAATTAATTTTTCCTATGTATAAATCAAACACAAAATATACAAAAGACATATTGTATAAAATTTATATTTAAGTTGTATGTCATTGTAGTTGTATTTAAATGTCTAGAAATAATGTGTGAAAGTTGTAGATAAGTTGTATAATATATAATTAGTTGTATGAATTTGTTTTTACTATGTATAAATTAGATACAAAATATACAAAAGATATATTTTATAAAATTGTATAAAAATATATTTGTGTAATAAGGAATATGTATTCATTCTATCTATAGTATAAAGTTGCAGCAGTTTATGTTTAAATTAATAAACATTATGAAACCTGATAATTATATGCTGAGAAAAATTATTAGATTTAACAAACTGCAGAGCTAAGCTTATGGTAATTGTTGATACCCAATTTTTTTCTATATATTTTAAATATGCATAAATACCTTCAAAATAGCATATGTATGCATATATAATCATACACAAGGCTTTTGTTATTTTCCCCCCATCATTTTAAGGGTTTAAGTTGTCTTATTTTCTCCTCTTTTTATCCATAAAATCCCCAATAATTATTTCTAAAATTATTGGTTTGATAATTCATTTATTTAAATTCTATACTTATGCCAAAATATGGCTAATGTGATGTTTATTCTTACAATTAATTTAGTATTTTAAAGCTAAATTGCATGTAATTGCGTTATTAGCCCTTTTAAGATATAATTATATTTTATATGTGTAAAATTGACTCCTATATTTTTAAAATGTTAATTATGTATTTTAAATCATTTTGGCACCTTGAATTATTTTCCAGAAATTGCTTATTATTTATTAAAATTAACATAGGGAAAAACTAGCTATTTAAATAACAGCCAAATTTGGCTTTCAATTATAGCCAAATAGGACCCCAATCCCAGCCCAATTTTCTACTTAATACCCCGACCCAGATCCAATTACCCACTACCCGACCCAAGCTATTTTAAATCCTGGCCATTGATCTTTTAGATCAACGGCCCTCATTTCTCATTTCCTTTTTAATTTCCAAACGACCCCTAACCCTACTCACTTTCCAAATCCCCGCCGCCCTCAGATGCTCTCATCTTCTCTCCTCTCTCAAACCTAACCCTAGACTCCGTCAAACGCCTCCTTCTCCGGTCATCTCCGACGACCATCCTTTCAACCCAAGCCTCCAATGAGTCTCTCATCGCCTTGCTCATCATCTCTAAGACCTTCAAGGGTCCTGGACCATGCCGATTTGGACCTAGGGTTTCTGTTATTTATGGCTTCTCCGGTGTGATTTTGGGCAAAATCACACCTTATATGTTACGATCGGTGAAGTCTGTAACAGGTTCTTTCGATTTCTATTTGGGTTTCCCTTTGAAACCCTAACTCTCTTCCGAATTTCTCAGATCTGTGTTATTTTTACACTTTAAGCCTGTTTCCTTCTATGATTTGCTTATTCTCGAGCTTATTCTGAAAGATCCTCCACTTTAAACCGTCTTTACTTTCTTTGAAAAATTAGTGTTTCTCGGAGATCCTTCTATGCTTGTTTTAATCGATTTACTTATGATTAAACCTTTTTCTATGCTTATTTTTGACCAATTTTATGCTCCTACTATTTTTTTTAACTCGACACTGTTAAAGCCCTAATTTTTATGATTTTCTTTGCTTTGGTTCTATGTGTTAGCATGATTTTCTTTGCCTTGGTTCTGTGTGTCAGCATAATTCTCTTTGCCTTGGTTCTGTGTGTTAGCCCGGTTATTTGATTCTTGTTGATCTCTCATGGTCACCAGGCTTCGAATGTGTTTACTGAATTCCTAGCCTATTTATGTCAACTTCTGTGTGACCATGCTCACTTTGTTTGTTTATCTCTTTCTTCTTGCTGTCAATATGGCTAACCTTGCCATTTGTTACGTCTGTTGAGCTCCTCTATTTATATGTTGAACATACAGAATCATGACTCCCTCTTGATTGATTCTGATTTCCTTAATTGATGGAGATTGAAAGATTTTCTTTTAAAGCCTTACAAGCTTTACCCCGTCTGTTTAAGCTGACTGATTTCCTTGCCATATTTGCTATGATACTAATTTCTACTTAGTTGTGTCCTTAATTAAGGCTTTATGAAATTAGTCCTAATCGGCTACTCTATGCTTATTGAACCTTGACTCCTTCCTTATTTAGTCATGCACTGGTTTTTCTTCTTGCCTTATATGATATTGAATCTCCCCGTTTGATTTGATTCCCTAAACCTAAGGGAGTACTTCCTTGATTCTCTAATTGATTGATTCTGAGTTCTTAAATTAGTATACTACTATGATTTTTACCTTATTTCACTACCTACTTTCAACTATAAACACCCTAAGTCTTTCATTAACAAAACACTGGTTTTCAAAAACTACCTCTCTTACTAGAAAATCTCTGCTCTCCCTCTCTCTTGTGCTACTTGCTACTGTTAGCCGGCTGAAAGCCAAGGCTAATCATCTGTGCTCTTTGGTTCTTTCATTCTGCTTACTTCTACCTTCACTGGTATGTCCTAGTTTTGATTTTAAGCTCCAACAACAATATGCTTCTCTTATTGTTTCAGTTTCTTTTATTCCTAGTTTGCTTCTACTTGTGGTTCTGTTGTGGAACTTGTAGTTAAGTTGCCTTATCAGCATGCTATTATGTCTCCCTTTCCCTTTGGATTAATGTATCCCCTTATGTGTGTTTCAAAGCATGCTTGTCAATTGTCTTTTACTTCTTGTGTGCTTACCATCCCATGAATCCCCAAATCCTTATCACCCTTTCTATGTGTTTGTATTTCTCCTGACTAGTGTGTGATTATGCCAGAGTCAACTATCTCTGAGCATGTCCAAACCAGTCTTAAGATCTTTGCTGGGTTGTGCAGCCAAATATCTATGTATCCCCAACCCGTTGACCCCTGCATGACTACTGAATTCTGCAAACTAGCTGTGCGTGATCTTTTCTTAAGGTGTTTAAGCTTGTTTACTACTCCAACCTCTTTCAAACAATCTTTGTTGCTTTACTAATTGCATTCAAAACAGACTTTCCAATATAGTCTTTAATAACCCCTTTCAACTTGTGTCCTGCACTTCCACTTTACTCTTAGTCAATAAGTCTTGCCCACTCTAGTATGTGTACTGCCTTGGGATCCTCTTGAGAGCCCTCTGAACTCTGGCATACTGAGGCTGGCCTTTCCACACTGCACTGGTTCAATTCTTGGTTGTTAAGTCTAGGTGCAAGCATTGCCCGGGGTTCTTGAGGCCCTTAGGGAACTTTGATGCACCTAGACTCTGATTTGTCTATGGAATTGAGGCTCATGAGACCATTGGAGGCTTTGGGAAACTTGGGCCTAATTGTAGGCTCCCTATAGAATAGCTTCTTGATTTTCTATTTTATTTGTGTAATTCATTCATCAGCTTGTAAAAATTTGTAAACAGACACTTAGGGATATTTAGTAAAGGGGTGGGTAGATGTATACTTTATGGGGTAATATGGGTAGAAATCCTGCTCTTAGGATTTTACTTTTTTTTTTTTTCAAATCTACATGTTTTACTCAATAGAAAGCATGTTCATAGGGTTTTTGATTGAATCTGATCGCTTTTGCATAATAGAGATCATGCCTATAGGATCTCCTTTCTAATTTCGTTTGCATCAAATAGTCTTCAAGCCTATAAGGTTTCACTTCCAATGTTTGCATCAGATAGAAACCATGTCCATAAGATTCTGCATTTGTCATGTTAGAGACCATGTTTCTAGGTTCCAAACCATCATGTCTTAAATCAATCCAAGTATAGATATCATGCCTATAGGACTTAATTACGAGTCAGTTCTAATGAGTCTTTCCTCATGTTACTGCAAATTGACCAAAACCAGTAATACGCCTAGGTACCATGCTTATACGGATTTCTATTCGCAACTATGTCTGATAATCTAATTAGCCTAATAAATCAATTTCATTTCGCCTAGTTTATTTCTTAAAACTGGTCTTATTAAGTGTCAACATTTCCTGAAACCAGTCCCTTCGTAATTGCTTTAATCTCATTAGATATCCCGCCTATAGGTATTAAAAGGGTCTATTTCGAAAACCTTTTTGTTTCTGCATTAATATAGACACAGTACTGCATATAGGCAAGCTTTAAGGCGTTTTCAAAGATCGCGTTCCCCTGAAGCTCTTTCTCCGCCGTTTAATGTTTCTGATTCTAATAACTTTTTAAATAATCCCTAGGCAGCTACTAGGTTACAACTTCTGGGTATAAACTTTGGTCTGTTTCTGCACATTCACTTAGAGATCCTGCTTTAGGAATTTAAAGACCTTAATTGTGCTTGAGATGTGCTGCTTGTGTGTATGTTTGAGGAGGGAACTGTGAGCGTCGTAATTGCTCCCATTATGTGAAAGTCCTAAATGTTTTGACTGTCGCCTAAGAATTTTGACCTTTTAAAACCTTAGGGGTACGTCTAGAACCACCTATAGGTAGAGGTCCTAACTCCCTCCAGGACCATTGAGAAGGGACGGGTAGCAACACGCAATAGAGATCGCTGACCAACATTCGCTTTGCATGACCAATAAGGGGATAGGAAGGGTAGACATGGATATGATGACCGGTGCGCTAATGCCACGCGTAGCCCCTTTTTAAGGAGTGATTACCGAGCATTGTAATGATGTGATCCTATAAGCTAACCAACCTAGGACCTCCCTCTCCCCCCAAACCCTCTTTGCTTGAAACTTTATATTTCCCTTTTTCTACAACCTGTTTAAATTCTTATTTTATACAATGCCCAACATGCTCTATTTGCAATCATTTGCTTCAATTGTTTGTTTATGGACTAATTTGTGAATATAAGTTCGGCCGGGACCCACAGTTGTGGACCAAGAGGGGTGCCTAATACCTTCCCCTCGAGGTTACTTCGAGCCCTTACCCTAATCTCTGGTAATGCAAACCAACCCAAGAGTTAATTACTCTAGGTGCCCTAATGCACATTAAATCGTTAGGTGGTGACTCTTCAAATACCCAATTCCCAAAAGGAAATGAGTCATTATACCCCGTGAATGTCGAAACCCGAACTTCTCCCCGCGGAGGAAAAAGGGGGCGCGACAGCATGGCGACTCTGCTGGGGATATCTTTAGGCTCTTACCATAACGAACTTATGAATTAGTCCAAGCATGCCTTATCCCGTACCCTTCTCCCTTGTTGAATTTGACTGTCTATTTTGAGCATTCATGATTCCTTTATTACCCGGAAAACTGACTTGTCTCCTTGTTTTTCTTTCTCTGTAATTGTCTTTTTAATTATTTAAATGCTGTATTTATTTCTTCCTACGTGAAAATACTTGCCTACATGTCATTAACTGCTGCATAAATCATGCTCCGCATCATATTCCACTCGTGCGTATCAAATCCTATAATAACGCTTTAATGAGTGGTTGCGCTCTTCCTATTTACTACCCTTAAATTCGGAAAGACTTATTTGCGGTAAAACTAGTCGATCAGCGGTGCAGTCGACGGTTCCGTGCCTTCCCCTTCAAGTTGTCCGCTTGAGGGTACCAGTCTAAAACCCCATAGAAACCTTACTCTGTTTAAATTGTGCATGCATCATGGTCAAACCTAGTCGGGTCAGTTATGTTGTCCACATAATGATCCTTTAAGTTAAGACTTATCCAAAGTTCATCGGGTTTTCCATAATCCCAACGGACGCAAACACGCTCTGTGTATTAATTTGGAGAACTAAATGCCGATATGCTGATCATAAATGTATAAATAGTCGAGTCTGGTGGGGGTAAGGTCTAACCCTTTGTTATGCAGGAAATGAGGCACGAGGTCCCCAGCTTCGGAATGGTTAACATACCCCCACTCTTGCTAGACTGATGGAGGAATCTTCCATCAGATGATCAAATCAATGAATGGAAAGAAAGGGCCGTCAAATCTAGCGAGAAGCTTGAATATCTGGAATACAACCTGTTGGAATTGGAAGGGAAAGTGAGGAAGAGAGTCACCAACTGCCAGAACGCTGAGGGAAACGAAGAAGGATAGTTGGCAAAGGCATTCTTACTAATAAGCCTACCGAACTGGGGGATTTGATCGACAAGAGCATTCAGCCTGAAGAGAGTCCTTCCGAGACCAAATAGGCTAGATTTATTTTGTTTTTTCCTAAAAATGTAATAAGGCCAAGTGCCAGTAGTGACTTATTTTATTATTATCTTAGTGTCGTTTTGGGATTCGTCTATTATTTACATTATGAAATGAAGCATTTGTTGGCATTAAAAGTTCTCCAAATCTATTTGTCGCTAGGCCTACCTCGGGCACAACGAGGCTCCCAAATTAGGACGCAAATTTATATTTCCGCAATATTTGTTTAGATACTGCAAACATTTCAGAATCCCCACTAACTTGTTGCCTTTTTGTTTTGTTTTTTTATTATTATTCCCATCCCCTTAGGTTGGTTCGATCATACTGGCCTCATCGGCGTATCACACCAGATCCAGAGGCCCTCCACCTCCTCCTCCTCCGAGCAACACAAAAAGCAGAGGGAAAGTAAAGATGGACGATTTAAGTGGAATACGAAAGGAAAACATTGAGAACGCAGAGACCTCCGACGGCCGCAGTACTCCGGCCCCAAATGACTTGGTTTTGAGACTTGAACAAATGATACTAACTACAAGGAGAACTTGAGCAGGTCCGTAATTTGGCAAATTTCTCACTCACCCTCAATGTCCCTGATATCCACCAACAGAACGCAAAGAACCCAACACCTCCTCAAAACACACAAAACCCACATACCAAACACCTCCACCCGCATACCAAACACCTCCACCCACATACCAAGCACCACCGCCCACATATCAACCTTCATCCCCCAGATATTCCCAACCAGCCTCTGTCCATCACACATATAACTCCCAACCATCCCACTTCCAATCACCACCAGCTCGTCAAAATTATCCAAGACCACGACCAAACTTTGACCGCAAGCTACCCAGATAGTATACCGCCATTGCCGAACCCATTGACCAATTATATGAAAAGTTAAAAGCCGCCGGTTATGTCACTCCTATTCCCGCTGTGGCGTTAGAAAACACATCCCAGTGGGTCAATCCGAACAAGACTTGTGCGTACCATTCCGGTATGAAAGGGCACACCACAACTGAGTGCCGGACATTGAAGGATAAGATCCAAACGTTAATTGACAATAAGGTCATACAAGCAAAGTAGGCCTCACCTAATGTCCGCAACAATCCTCTCCCTGATCACAGAAGTGATGGTATACATGTGACAGAAACAAATGAAGAATGGGACCCTGAAGGGTTGATCGGGCTTATTCGGGAAGGTGATGATCCTAAGGTCGCAGTCACACTTACTCCTATCGTGGTTCAGACTCAGGCGCTAATCGAGGTTGAGGTAACTACATCAGATCAATTCGAGGTAGAAGTGGCTCCGCCCGCAGCCACCCCCACTCCATTTGAAGTAGAAGTGGTCACACATTTTACCGTGTCGGTGTCCACCACACCCCGATTTAACTCAAAAGCAATACCCTGAGATTATGTCGCTGAGGCTCGGCGGAAAGGGAAGGCCAAGGTAGAGGAATCTGACGTGGCACAGGGAATGACTAGGACCGGAAGAGTCTATACGCCTGAACACCTAGGAGGTTCAAGTAAGGAAGCCACTGCTAGGCAACCTATTATTGAGACTGGTCCAGATGACCTGTGGAGAAAAGTACAGGCGAAAGAGTACTCTGTTGTTGATCACCTGAACAAAGTCCCTGCTCAGATATCTATCCTATCACTATTGCAGAACTCTGAGTCACACAAGAACGCCTTAATGAAAGTGTTGAGCGAGGCCTACGTACCCAGTAACATCACCGGTGGAGAAATGGCCAACATGGTCGGACAAGTACTAGAAAGGCATAAGATCATCTTCCACGAGGATGAGCTGCCACCCGAGGGACAGAATCACAATCGAGCATTGCATATCACGGTACAATTTGAAGACAAGTTCATTGCCAGGGTCCTGGTTGATGGAGGTTCTAGTCTGAATATTTGTCCACTGGAAACCATGAAAAGGTTGGACAAAGGTTTCCATGAAATACGGACCGGAAGCATGAATGTGAAGGCTTTTAATGGGTTCCAGAGGGCCACGATCGGGGAAATTAACCTTTGTCTGCAGATGGGACCAACTTGGTTCGACGTTGAGTTCCAAGTGCTTGACATACCAGCCTCATATAATCTTTTGTTGGGCCGCCCGTGGATCCGCGCTTCTGGAGATGTGCCCTCTACACTGAATCAAGCCGTAAAATTCGAATGGAACCGTCAGGAGGTAATCATTCATGAAGACGGGAGTAACCCCATCTACACCAGTCAAACTATTCCGGCAATTGGACATAAAAGAAGGCTAGGAGGGGAAACCTACCATCACATCAAACGGGTCAATGCTGTCGAAAAAGACAAGTGGTGGAGTAACAAGATAGAAAGCATGTTAGCATGGTCTGGATATGAACCCGGCAAAGGATTGGGAACGAACCTCCAAGGCATCACCAAACCAATACAGCTGAAGAATCATGGTACTACCTTTGGGCTCGGATACCAGTACACATGGCAAGAATACAGGAATTGGTCGCCTTCATGGCGCGGACCATATTACCCTCTTGAGCAAGCTTTCCATCAGGCAGACACAATATGGGGAACTGCTGAAGAAGAAGCACTAGCTAGGCTGAAGGATATGTTCTTAGAAGATGAGGATATGGACTGCAGCGCCATAATTGAGGAGGAGGAGGAAGAAGGCCTCACCATTCAGACTATGGCAAAGGGAGCTGTTCTCAGAAACTGGACCGCCACTCCATCCCGAGCCCGCCGAGTCCCTGGGTAGCTTGGCATAATTTATAGTTGTTCTAGGCATTTAAATTTTTCAGCAATTTCGTTCTAAGATTTCTATGTTTTAAATAAATGCTCGATCCACCGAGCCAAGCTTTTGTTTGAACGATTTTCTCAATTTTTATTAAACGTATCTATTCTTCATCATTATTCATTACTATTTTTTATACTTTTCCCTTCTACAGTGTTATTATTACTTTTCCTGATGAACCCGTGACTGTGACATGTAATGAGGCAACGCAGTATGAGAATAGTGACTCGGAGGAAGAAGATGAGATACCCGAGGAAATTGTCAGGGAAGTTGAGAATTTTGAGAACAAGCCTAATTCCAACTTGGATGAAATAGAAGCAGTAAATTTGGGAGACGCCGAGACCGTCAAAGAGACCCGCATCAGCATTCACTTGTCGCCAACAGAGAAGGAAGAATACATCCATTTTCTAAAGGAATATGAGGATATTTTTGCATGGTCGTATGACGATATGACCGGTTTGAGCACATCTATAGTAGCTCACAAGTTGCCTACCAACCCCATGTGCCCGCCAGTCAAGCAGAAACTCAGAAAATTCAAACCAGACATGAGCCTGAAGATCAAGGAGGAAGTTACCAAGCAAATCAAAGCCAAGGTTCTAAGGGTGGTTGAGCCCAACCTGGTTAGCTAACATTGTGCCAGTTCCGAAGAAAGACGGAAAGGTCCGAGTATGTGTTGATTATCGGGATTTAAACAGAGAAAGTCCCAAAGACAACTTCCCGCTACCGAATATACATATCCTGATCGATAACTGCGCCAAGCATGAGCTCCAATCCTTAATAGATTGCTTCGCAGGTTATCACCAGATCTGGATGGATGAAGAAGATGCCGAGAAGACAGCTTTTATTATGCCTTGGGGTGTATACTGTTACAAGATGATGCCATTCAGTCTGAAGAATTGATGATAGGCTATAATTACGTATTTTAGTCGCTTATTACACTCTAATTTACTGCACTTTAATTGAGTTTGAGCTTTAATCGCTAGTGTTTTGCACTAATGGTGTGTTCTATGCCTTGTAGGAGTGATTCCGAGCTATATAGATGTTATGGAATGAATTCAAGTGATTTGGAGCTTTAAAGTTTGAGTAAAAGTTCAAGGAATTAAGCCGAGATCGTGTTTTGGGGTCAACGGATGATAGGTAGAGCGAACGAAGACTCTAGTAGGCATATTGCGCATTGTCTAGTAAAATAGATATAACTTTTTGCTCAGAACTCCATTTTAGCTCCACAATATATGGTTGGAAAGCTAACTCAAAGGTACAACTTTTATGTTTTACGTTTTTCCAAATTAGGAACGGAATAGGGTGAAAAAAGCGCGAACTCTAGCGCGAAGTTAGCGCGAAGTCGCGCTAGTCTAGAAGCTGGAGGCAGAATGTCAGGAAACTAGCGCGAGCTCTAGCGCGAAGTTAGCGCGAGTCGCGCTAGTCACCCGGGAAAAATGTCCTTTTTCACATTGGAGAAGGTATAATTGTTTGGGCCCAACCCTACTTGGTATATATACATGGAAAAACGGTATTTTGAGGGAGGAGGACTTTTGAGAGGAAAACACAAGCACAGAGCCACCGTGGAGGTCGGGTTTCATCTTTTCTTCCACCAACTTAGTCTTTTTATGTTTCTTTGTATGATTTGTTGTTTTGCTACCATGTCTATGTGGAGCTAAACTTCACGTTCTAGGGTTGTGGTTCTTTCATGACTATTGTTATTCGAATATTGATTTTGATTTCTTAGTTTATCATATTGGTTTATTTATTCAATCATGCACTTAATTATTTGATTGCTTGATCACCAATTGAATACTATCTACGAATCTAGAGTTGAACTCGAAAGTGGCAATTCTAGATTGCATATAGGATTGAGTAGAGCAAGTTCTTGAACCTGGGCCTCGGGGAACAGATTCGCGGTTAGGATAGACATATACCTAATTGCCTTGCTTGGTTGATTTACAGGAATTATCAATGCATTCTTGTTGATTCTAACTCCATAGACATATAGGCGTTAGGTTAGCTTGAATAGGCGAGTAAGAACTCGACAGATTCTTATGAGCAATATTAACCCTATCAACCAATAAACTAGATAAAATAGTTAGTCAATTCAATTGAAGAATACAATATGAATGTTAAATAGCCCATAACCCAAGATCGTTTTCATTACATTGATATCATAAAAATCTGCTCTTCCTCTGTTCAAAGTTCATTATTTGTTTTTATTTATTTTAATTAGTTTAGAATCAATTATTTTTAAGTTTAATTCTTGTTTAGACAATTAAGATAGTCTAATTTAGTTAATAGTTAATCACAAGTCCTCGTGGATTCGACATCCGACTTTTAGTCACTTTATTACTTGACGACCGCGTATACTTGCGTGTGCGTTTGGCCGCAATAAGTTTTTGGCGCCGTTGCCGGGGACTTAGAAATTAACTAGTCTACTTGGTTAGATTTTACTTTTTGTCTATTCAAGTTTCTTTTTATTTTTATCTTAGTTTAATATTTTATTATCTTTGTTGACATGGCTTCTTGGAATGAGAATTGGTCGAATTTTGGTTATTCTTATTATGATGATCCTTGTCCATATTGTGGAGGACCTCACTGGTGGAAAAATTGTCAGAATGTTCCCGGGAGCGAGTTGTGCGCACAATCTCAATCCTTTGAGAGGAATATTTGTCATATATGTGGTGGTCAAGATGGCCATTGGGATGGTTGTCCTAATTCTTATTATCCTTCTTAGAGCTCTTATTATGATCTTTCTTACAATGTTTGTGAGTTTGATAGGGGCAATGAAGTACATGATATGGAACGTGATGCATATTTTAGCTATATTCTGAGGCAAGTAGCAGAGCAACATGATGAACTTAGAAAAGATATGAAAAGAATGAGGGCAACAATCACAAGAATGAAGGCCAGTATGGAAGAATTAAATGAAGAGAGCGAGCACCAACAAGAGGAAAATTTTGAAAAAGAGGAGATTTTGAGTCAAACTCGGCTGGTGGAACAAGCTGAAAGATTGGAAATATATGAGTCTCAACGTGAGAAAATTACAGATGGACAAGACCTAATAGAAGGAAGAGCTAAACTGGGACAAGAGATCGAAAAATTTGGCACTGCTATTCACGACTTGGATGTAGATATGAGTGCAAAGGTTGATGCATGTAACGCCCAACAATTTAGTGATAAGTTGTGTGAAGCTAAAAAAGAGCTTCTAGACCAAATTGAGGAGCTAAAATGAGAATACCAATTATTAGACCAAAATATTATTAATGATGCCAAGGTTGACGAAGAGTGCGAAATTGAGGATGTCAAAAATAATACAATTTTGGAGTTAGAGCGTATTGGACATCATTCTAAATATTTTTCAACATTGTGTTTGGTTGGTGACATGGGAATTGATCCATTCGAGCATATAGAGGAGTCAATGGATGAGGAACAAAGTGTTTACATTCTGAAATTTGCGATGCCAAGGAGACAAAACGACATTCCTCACTTAAGGGCCAAGAAGTGCAAGATGCGATATCTATTGCTTGGTTCCTTTATTTTCACACCACCGCCTCATGAACGTGACAGAAAAATTGATGCAAAATTGGGGGCGCAATTTATATCCTCAAAGTGGAAGGAAAAGTGGTGAAAGTGATGGCGTCGTGCCGCGACGTTAAATTAGGCGCTAGTTGGGAGGCAACCCAACTTTACTGCTTCTTTTATTTTTGATTTTTTTTCTTATTGTATTATTTTTGTAGTGTTATTTTATTTTGTAGGATTTTGAGCATAGGGAGAAAAGCCACAGGAAGTGTGCAAAAGTGAGCCATGTGGTTAGAACTAAGTGTGGGGTGACCGCACAAAGGATCGTACCTGGGAGAAGTCTGAGTATCCCTTGAGCTGCTAATGCTTCGGCCTTTGGCATACCAGGGAGTCTCTTTTACCCTCTTGTTATTTTTAGTGTGCATTGAGGACATTGCACAATTTTAAGTGTGGGATGAGGAGATTGTCTGGGTGATTTTCTGTGCTATGTTAGCTTAGTTATAGTACTCGTTCTTAGTGTAGTAATTTTTTTTTTAAAAAAAAACAAAAACAAAAAAAAAACGGAAAAAAAATCAAAAAATTTGGACTTTTCCCGACGATGGATTTTGTGGACAGCTTTCTTGAGGGATAAAAGTCTAAACAAGAAACACAAAATTATGTCTTTTAGCTTTCTTTAGGTAGTAATAATCCCCCGTGGTTTTTCTTTGTGCCTCGGTTCTTTTCCATGGGATGTAGTTTGAACCGGGTAGTAGTATTTTTTATTTATTTTTTTAGAGTAGATTAGAATTTAGGGAATAAATAGAATGATGAACCTAGGCGCCCTTGACTTGTTTGATAGTAACATATTTAGGCTTTGGCATGTGTAGTATCTTCCCTATGATTTGAAATTATTGATGATGCCTTGCTTAGTTGGATAGCATGTCTTGTGATGCCTATGTCTCGTTATCTTGACTTGTGTTCTCTTTGTGCTTAATGCTTAATATCTCGTGGCTCCGTGAATACTTGCATTTGTTTGAGAGTCGGAATGAGACCGTCCTTAGTGAGTCATGTGCCATGTGTGGTGAGGTTTTTGTATAGTCTATGTATTGTACTTGTGTCTAGAACTTGCCCGGTATGTGAGTTGAAGCGAAATTTTAGGTGATGCTCGGTTTGAAAAATGATTTTAGGCTTTTTTTTACCTTTTTGAGCTTAATTGCTTATCACAAATAAAATCTATCCCTAGTTAAACCTTTTGAGCCTATAGACTTTTATTTGGCACCCACATTACAAGCCTATATCCTTTTTGTTCTTAATTGACATTGTTTTGATCCCTTTTCCTCTTAAAGCACTTTTATTGCAAAATGAGCGCTAAAAGAAGTAAGAAGGGACTAAGTATGGGGTAGCTTTTGAGTGAAACCAATAAAAGGAAGAAATGTGCACTTATATTTGTAAAAAAAATACACCACTAGAGGAAATTGAAAAGGCAAAATAAAAGAAGAAAAATCTGAAAGCAAAAGAGAAGGAAAAATAGAGATGAATACATTGTTGTCTTGTTCTTGCTAGTGGGTATGAATTAATGTAGTGCTTAAAGAAGAAGAGAGTATTTTTGGGGTGATATTGTTTGTGAAAGTGAAGTGGATTGAAGAATTTGCGCTTAAAGTTGATTATGTGGTGTGTTAACGTGCTTAGGAGGGTTAGTCACTATTCCTAAATATATCCTACCCGTCCCTTAGCCCACATTACAACCATGAAAAAGTCCTAATTGATTTTAGATCGAGCGAGCCTACATTAGTAGAGATTTACATTAAGGGCAAGCCTATGGTACCAATTACATGCATGTGACTTCTTTTGTGAGGGTGAGCGATATTTTCTTTTGATATATGTAAGCATGAGATTCGAATGTGTGGATTGATTTTACTTTCTTTGCTTTGGTTGTGAGGGTACATGGTTTCACGAAGGATGGGTAACATTATTAGACTTCTCTAGGATGTTGGATGTTCAAGCCGTGAGTGCATTGTGACCTTATTTTTGAGGCTAGGATTCTTGTGGGCATATTGTCTTTGTTTGAATATTTTTTAAGAATGACATAAGTAAAGGGAAGTGTATGATGATTGCATATGTTAGAGTTTAATTGTTGCTATCAACCATGATCATTGGTGTAGTGTGCTTCGAATATGTTAAGTACTCATAGATAGAGTAAATTTTTGGTTGACTCGAGGACGAGCAACGTTTAAGTGTGGGGTGTTGATGATAGGCTATAATTACGTATTTTAGTCGCTTATTACACTCTAAATTTACTGCACTTTAATTGAGTTTGAGCTTTAATCGCTAGTGTTTTGCACTAATGGTGTGTTCTATGCCTTGTAGGAGTGATTCCGAGCTATATAGATGTTATGGAATGAATTCAAGTGATTTGGAGCTTTAAAGTTTGAGTAAAAGTTCAAGGAATTAAGCCGAGATCGTATTTGGGGGTCAACGGATGATAGTTAGAGCGAACGAAGACTCTAGTAGGCATATTGCGCACTGTCTAGTAAAATAGATATAACTTTTTGCTCAGAACTCCATTTTAGCTCCACAATATATGGTTGGAAAGCTAACTCAAAGGTACAACATTCATGTTTTACGTTTTCCAAATTCGGAACGGAACAGGGTGAAAAATGCGCTAACTCTAGCGCGAAGTCGCGCTAGTCTAGAAGCTGGAGGCAGAATGTCAGGAAACTAGCGCGAGCTCTAGCGCGAAGTTAGCGCGAAGTCGCGCTAGTCACTTGGGAAAAATGTCCTTTTTCACATTGGAGAAGGTATAATTATTTGGGCCCAACCCTACTTGGTATATATACATGGAAAAACGGTATTTTGAGGGAGGAGGACGTTTTTGAGAGGAAAACACAAGCACAGAGCCGCCGTGGAGGCCGGGTTTCATCTTTTCTTCCACCAACTTAGTCTTTTTATGTTTCTTTGTATGATTTGTTGTTTTGCTACCATGTCTATGTGGAGCTAAACTTCACGTTCTAGGGTTGTGGTTCTTTCATGACTATTGTTATTCGAATATTGATTTTGATTTCTTAGTTTATCATATTGGTTTATTTATTCAATCATGCACTTAATTATTTGATTGCTTGATCACCAATTGAATACTATCTACGAATCTAGAGTTGAACTCGAAAGTGGGAATTCTAGATTGCATATAGGATTGAGTAGAACAAGTTGTTGAACCTGGGCCTCGGGGAACAGATTCGCGGTTAGGATAGACATATACCTAATTGCCTTGCTTGGTTGATTTACAGGAATTATCAATGCGTTCTTGTTGATTCTAACTCCATAGACATATAGGCATTAGGTTAGCTTGAATAGGCGAGTAAGAACTCGACAGATTCTTATGAGCAATATTAACCCTGTCAACCAATAAACTAGATAAATTAGTTAGTCAATTCAATTGAAGAATACAATACGAATGTTAGATAGCCCATAACCCAAAATCGTTTTTATTACATTGATATCATAAAAATCTGCTCTTCCTCTGTTCAAAGTTCATTATTTGTTTTTATTTATTTTAATTAGTTTAGAATCAGTTATTTCTAGGTGTAATTCTTGTTTAGACAATTAAGATAGTCTAATTTAGTTAATAGTTAATCACAAGTCCTCGTGGGTTCGACATCCGACTTTTAGTCACTTTATTACTTGACGACCGCGTATACTTGCGTGTGCGTTTGGCCGCAATAAGTTTTTGGCGCCGTTGCCGGGGACTTAGAAATTAACTAGTCTACTTGGTTTAGATTTTACTTTTTGTCTATTCAAGTTTCTTTTTATTTTTATCTTAGTTTAATATTTTATTATCTTTGTTGACATGGCTTCTTGGAATGAGAATTGGTCGAATTTTGGTATTCTTATTATGATGATCCTTGTCCATATTGTGGAGGACCTCACTGGTGGAAAAAATTGTCAGAATGTTCCCGAGAGCGAGTTGTGCGCACAATCTCAATCCTTTGAGAGGAATATTTGTCATATATGTGGTGGTCAAGATGGCCATTGGGATGGTTGTCCTAATTCTTATTATCCTTCTTAGAGCTCTTATTATGATCTTTCTTACAATGTTTGTGAGTTTGATAGGGGCAATGAAGTACATGATATGGAACATGATGCATATTTTACGGATAGTTCTGAGGCAAGTAATAGAGCAACATGATGAACTTAGAAAAGATATGAAAAGAATGAGGGCAACAATCACAAGAATGAAGGCCAGTATGGAAGAATTAAATGAAGAGAGCGAGCACCAACAAGAGGAAAATTTTGAAAAAGAGGAGATTTTGAGTCAAACATGGCTGGTGGAACAAGCTGAAAGATTGGAAATATATGAGGCTCAACGTGAGAAAATTACAGATGGGATACAAGACCTAATAGAAGGAAGAGCTAAACTGGGATAAGAGATCGAAAAATTTGGCACTGCTATTCACGACTTGGATGCAGAAATGAGTGCAAAGGTTGATGCATGTAACGCCCAACAATTTAGTGATAAGTTGTGTGAAGCTGAAAAAGATCTTCTAGACCAAATTGAGGAGCTAAAACGAGAATACCAATTATTAGACCAAAATATTATTAATGATGCCAAGGTTGACGAAGAGTGCGAAATTGAGGATGTCAAAAATAATACAATTTTGGAGTTAGAGCGTATTGGACATCATTCTAAATATTTTTCAACATTGTGTTTGGTTGGTGACATGGGAATTGATCCATTCGAGCATATAGAGGAGTCAATGGATGAGGAACAAAGTGTTTATCTTCTGAAATTTGCGATGCCAAGGAGACAAAACGACATTCCTCACTTAAGGGCCAAGAAGTGCAAGATGCGATATCTATTGCTTGGTTCCTTTATTTTCACACCACCGCCTCATGAACGTGACAGAAAAATTGATGCAAAATTGGGGGCGCAATTTATATCCTCAAAGTGG